>NW_026611713.1:0-277149 GCF_023638135.1 Falco biarmicus
CAACGTGACCCCAGCCAAGAGTTTGGGGTAGAAAGGAACGATTATCCTCTGCTCTAAATGTGATACTGTTTGGGGAAGAAACACGCCTGGCTCTGACAAGGGAACAATGGGCTCTGTAGATGCCACGGTATTTACTTGGACAGGCTCTCGTGTGGCACAGGTCTGCTCTCACTGAACTCCAGGGGGAAGAGGCAATTTCCCCTGTCTCAACCCTACCCCGCTGAGCCCTTCCCAGAGGCGGCTTTACTTCTTCAACAGCCTCTGAGCAGTGATAATCCAGGTGCCTTGCTTCCAGGTCTTTGCCTAGCAGACGGCGTCACCACAGTCCTTGCCTCGAAGTGAACAGGATGAAGGATCTGTACAAGGTGTCTGTGCGCATTCCCCCGGACAACGAGAAGAGCAACCCGATCAGAATGGAAGGAGACCCACAGGGGGTCCCACAGGCCAAGAAAGAGCTGCTGGAACTCGCTTCCCGTATGGTGAGTGGGTAGGACGTGATGTTTGGGAGACTGCAGGGTTTGCGCTCTCGTGTTCCCTTGTAACCTTCTGGTGCGAGTGTGTGCCCCTTGCCCACGGAGCACTTGGATCTCATGACAAGTGCAAGTTCCTCTTCACAAATGTCTTCCCCTGTTCCCTCGGGTAGCCTTTCTCTGTCAACGCAGAGTGAATTTGGTCTGGAGAAAAGAGGGACAGTGCTGGCAAGTAAACCGTCGGGCAGCAAACCGCTAAGTCAAAGTAGATGGCTCTCCGGCTGAACACTCAGTGTGCCCTCTGTTCCCATCAGGAAAATGAACACGCTGCGGACCTAATCGTTGAGCAGAAATTCCACCGGACCATCATTGGGCAGAAGGCTGAGCGGGTCTGGGAAATCCGGGAGCAATTCCCAGAGGTAAGGCTTTGTAGGAGAGGAGGAATCCAGAGGGGATATTTCCTACATGGGTAGTAGGCCTGTCGTCACAGAAGTCGTAACTTTAGTGGCTCTGTAGCGCAAGTGTCTGAGAAGATAGTTCTTTTAGCCAGAGGCCGCTAACACGGTTCCCCGTTTCTGAATGGGAAAAGGGCATGAGTAGGATCCCCCCAACCTTTGCATGTGTCTGACACAAGGGTTCTTGCTTTTGCTTGAGCTAACTAGAAATGACCGCTCCTGCAGGTTATCATCAGCTTCCCAGACCCTGCACACAAGAGTGACATCGTCCAACTCCGAGGTCCCAAAAACGAGGTGGAGAAGTGCACCGAGTACATGCAAAAGATGGTGGCAGACCTGGTAAGGAGGTCTTCTGCCTGCACTTCCCTCCTACGTGCCTGGATAACCCTGGGGCAAAGCAGAGCTCTACTGGCTTGGGTAGAGCTAAAACACCTCAAGAGGAGGGAGCTGTCGGCGCTGTTTTGGCTGCATGGAGGCAGGGGGATAGTACCTGTTATGTGAAGGCTATAGGGGAACGTCCTTGCCTTTGTTTAGTCTTACAAAAGTCCCTCGTATAGAGAACTTCCTTGGGTCTAAGCCTCTTTTCAAAAGCTCGTTTATCAGAGCTCCTGAAGTCGGGCCTCCCTTGCCACGACAGTGTAATCTTCAGTTCTCCCTTCCTTTCTCCCTTAGGTTGAAAACAGCTTTTCTATTTCTGGCCCCATCTGCAAACAGTTCCACAAGAACATCATAGCGAAAGGAGGTGCCAAAATCAAGAAGGTGAGATACTGTTCCTAACACAGGTGAGCCGGGACGGGCCGCGGTGGGCCGGGACGGGCTGGGACAGGCTGTAACCGGCTGTGGTGTGCTGTGGTGGGCTGGGACGGGCCGGGGTGGGCTGGGACGGGCCGGTACTTGATGTGGTGGGCTGGGACGGGCCGTGGTGGGCTGTGGTGTGCCGTGATGGGCTGGGACGGGCCGTGGTGGGCTGTGGTGTGCCGTGGTGGGCTGTGGTGTGCCGTGGTGGGCTGTGGTGTGCCGTGGTGGGCTTGTGGTGTGCCGTGGTGGGCTGGGACGGGCCGTGGTGGGCTGGGACGGGCCGTGGTGGGCTGTGGTGTGCCGTGATGGGCTGGGACGGGCCGTGGTGGGCTGTGGTGGGACGGGGACGGACTGTGGTGGGCAGGGACGGGCCGTGGTTGGTTGTGGTGGGCTGGTACGGGCTGTGGTTGGCTGGGACGGACTGTGATGAACTGAGACGGGCTGCGGTGGGCCGTGTTGGGATGGGACAGGCCCTGGTGGGCTGTGGAGTGCTGGGACGTGCTGTGGTGGGCTGGGACCGGCTGCGGTGGGCTGGGACCGGCTGCGGGTGGGCTGTGGTGGGCTGGGACCAGCTGCGGTGGGCTGTGGTGGGCTGGGACCGGCTGCGGTGGGCTGAGGTGAGCTGGGACGGGATGCGGTGGGCTGGAATGGGCTGTGCCGTGCTGGAACGGTCTGGGATGAGTTGTGGTGGTCGTGTGGTGGGCTGGGACGGGCTGGGACGGGGTGGGACGGGGCTGTGGTGGTCTGCGGTAGGCTGTGGTGTGCTGTAGTGGCCTGTGGTGGGCGGGGACAGGCTGTGGTGGGCGGGGACGGGCTGTGGTGGGTGTGGTGGACTGGGACGCGCTGTAGTGAGCTGAGACGGGCTGTGGTGGGCTGAGATTTGCTGGGACGGCGGGGACGGGCTGTGGTGGGCGGGGACGGGCTGTGGTGGGTGCGGGGACAGGCTGTGGTGGGCTGGGACGGGCTGTGGAGGATTGGACCGGGCTATGGAGAGCTGTGGAGAGCCGTGGTGGGCTGGGACGGGCCGTGGTGGGGCAGGGACGGGGCCGTGGTGGGCTGGGACGGGCTCTGGTGGTGAGCAGAGACGGCCTGTGTTGGGCTGGGACGGGCTGTGATAAGCTGTAACCGGCTGTGGTGGGTCGTGGTGGGCTGGGACGGGTCGTGGTGGGCTGGGACGGGCCGTGGGTGTGCTGGGACGGGCCGGGGCGGGCTGGAGACGGGCCGGGGCGGGCCGGGATGTGCTTTGGCGGGCTGGGACACTCTGTGGCAAGCTGGGACGGGGCTGTGGCGGGCTGTGGTGGACTGTGCTGGGCTTGTACGTGCTTTGGAGGGTTGTGGTGGGCCGTGGAGGGCCGTGGAGGGCCGGGGCCGGGCCGGGCCGTGGAGGGCCGGGCCGGGCTGTGGTGGGGCTGGGATCATCTGTGGTGGGCCGGGACGGCCGTGGTTTGCTGGGATCATCTGTGGTGGGCCGGGACGGGCCGTGGTGGGCTGTAGTGGGCTTTGGTATGCTGGGGCGGGCCGTGGTGAGCTGTAGTGGGCTGTGGTGAGCTGTGGTGGGCGGGGACGGGCTGTGGTGGGCTGGGACAAGCTTTGGTGTGTTTGGGCAGCCTGGGGCGGGCTGTGGCGGGCTATGGTGGGCTGTGATGGGCTGGAACAGGCCGTGGCGGGCCGTGGGTGTGATGGGACGAGCTGTGGCGGGCCGTGGCGGGCCTTGGCGGGCCGTGGTGGGCTGGTACTAGCTGTGGCGGGGCTGTGGTGGGCCGGGCCGGGCCGGGCTGTGGGTGGGCCGGGCCGGGCTGTGGTGGGCCGGGCCGGGCTGTGGTGGTTGTGGTGGGCTGGAATGGGCCGGGACGGGCTTTGGCGGGCCGGGACGGGCTTTGGCGGGCCGGGACGGGCTGTGGTGGGCCGGGCGGGCTCTGGTGGTCTGAGACGGGCTGGGACAAGCTGTGTTTCAGCTGGGACGGGCTGTGGTGGGCTGTGGTGGGCTGGGACAGGCTGTGGCGGTCTTGTATGGGCTGGGCGTGCCAAGACGGGCTGTGGCGGTCTGGGACGGCCTGTGACGGGCCGTGGTGGGTTGTGGCGGGCCGTGGTGGGCCGTGGTGGGCTTGTACGTGCTTTGGAGGGGCCGGGCCGGCTGGGGTGGGCCGGGACGGGCTGGGGTGGGCCGGGACGGGCTGGGACGGGCTTTGACGGGCCGTGGTGGGCTCTGGCAAGGGCGTGGCGGGCCGTGGTAGGCTGTGGCAGGTCAGGGTGGTCTGTGGCAGGCATGGACGGGCAGTGGTGGGCTGTGGCAGGCATGGACGGGCAGTGGTGGGCTGTGGTGGGCCGTGGCAAGCAGGGACGGGCAGTGGGTGGGCTGTGGTGGGCTGTGGTGGGCTGTGGTTGGCTGGGACGGACCGTGGTGGGCTGGGACGGGCCGTGGTGTGCCATGGTGGGCCGTGGCGGGCCTGGGTGGGGCCGTGGTGGGCCGTGGCGGGCGGGGGACGGGCTGTGGTGGGCCGTGGCGGGCTGGGACGGGCTTTGACAGGCCGTGGTGGGCTCTGGCAAGGCGTGGTGGGCCAGGATGGGCCGTGGCGGGCCGGGCCGGGCTGTGGTGGGCCGTGGCGGGCGGGCCGGGCCGTGGTGGGCCGTGGTGGGCCGTGGTTGGCTGGTACGGGCTGTGGCGGGCTGGGACGGGATGTGGTGTGCTGGGACGGGCTGTGGAGGGCTTTAGTGGGCTGGGACGGGCTGTGGTGGGCTGTGGTGGGCTTTGGTGGGCTGTGGTGTGCTGGGATAAGCTATGGTAGGCTGTGGCAGGCTGGGAGAAGCTGTGACGGGCCGTGGTGGGCTCTGGTGGGCCGTGCTGGGCCTTGGTAGGCCGTGGCGGGCCAGGGTGGGCCGGTGGTGGGCCGTGGTGAGCTGTGGCGGGCCGGGCCGGGGCCGTGGCGGGCTGTGGTGGGCCGTGGTGGGCTGGGACTGGCTGTGGTGGGCTGGGACGGCCTGGGACGTCCTGGGACAGGCTGTGGTGGGGCTGGGGACGGGCTGTGGAGGTTTTGGATGGACTGTGGCGGGCCTAGACGGGCTGTGGCGGTCTACGACAACCTGTGACGGGCCGTGGTGGGCTCTGGTGGGCCGTGGTGGGCCGTGGCGGGCCGGGACGTGCAGTGGTGGGCTGTGTAAGCATTGGCGGGCTGTGGTGGTCCGTGGCGGGCCGTGGTGGGCTGAGACGAACTGTGGTGGGATGGGACGGGCTGGGATGGCGTGGGACGGGGTTGTGGTAGGCTGGGACAAGCTGTCGTGGGCTGGGACGGGCTGTGGTTGGCGGGCCCGGGCTGGGACGGGCCGGGCCGGGCCGGGCCGGGCCGTGGCGGGCCGTGGTGGGTTGTTGAAGGCTGGGACAGGCTGGGGCGGGTTGTGGCGGGCTGGGGCGGGTTGTGGCGGGCTATGGCGGGTTGTGGCAGGCTGTGGTGAGTCTGGGATGGGTTTGTGGTGCCTGGGACAGGCTGTGGTGGGCTATGGTGGGCTGGGATGGGCCGCGACGGGCCGTGGTGGGCTGGCACGGGCCGCGACGGGCCGTGGTGGGCTGGCACGGGCCGCGACGGGCCGTGGTGGGCTGGCACGGGCCCGCGACGGGCTGTGGTGGGCTGGCACGGGTCGTGGTGGGCTGGCACGGGCCGCGGCGGGCCGTGGTGGGCTGGCACGGGCCGCGGCAGGCCGTGGTGGGCTGGCACGGGCCGCGGCGGGCCGTGGTGTTCTGGCACGGGCCGCGGCGGGCCGTGGTGTTCTGGCACGGGCCGCGGCGGGCCGTGGAGGTCGGTGGTGTGATGGGACGGGGCCGTGGAGGTCGGTGGTGTGATGGGACGGGCCGGTGGTGGTCGGTGGTGGGCCGTGGTGGTCGGTCGTGGTGGGCCGGGACGGGCCGTGGTGGGCCGGGACGGGCCGTGGTGGGCCGGGACGGGCCGGTGTGGGCCGTGGTGGGCCGGGACGGGCTGTGGCAGTCTTGGATAGGCTGTGGCGTGCCAAGACGGGCCGGGACGGGCCGTGGCGGGCCGGGACGGGGCTGTGGCGTGCCAAGACGGGCTGTGGCGGTCTGGGACGGCCTGTGATGGGCCGTGGTGGGCTCTGGCGGGCTGTGGTGTGTTGTGGCGGGCCGGGACAGGCAGTGGTGGGCCGTGGTGGGCCGAGGCGGGCCGGGCCGTGGTGGTCCGTGGTGGGCTTTGGTGGGCCGTGGTGGGCCGTGGCGGGCTGTGGTGGACCGTGCTGGGCTTGTACGTTCTTTGGAGGGCTGGGACGGGCTGTGGTGGGCTGGGACGGGCTGTGGTGGGCTGGGACGGGCTGTGGTGGGCTGGGACGGGCTGAGACTGGCTGTGGTGGGCCGTGGTGGGCTGTGGCGGGCTGGGACGGGCTTTGACGGGCCGTGGTGGGCTCTGGCAAGGCGTGGCGGGCCGTGGTAGGCTGTGGCGGGTCAGGGTGGTCTGTGGCAGGCATGGACGGGCAGTGGTGGGCTGTGGTGGGCTGTGGTTGGCTGGTACGGGCCGTGGTGGGCTGGGACGGGATGTGGTGGGCCGTGGTGGGCTGGGACGGGCCGTGGTGGGCTGGGACGGGCCGTGGTGGGCTGTGGCGGGCCGTGGCGGGCCTGGGTGGGCTGTGGCGGGCCGTGGCGGGCAGGGACGGGCTGTGGCGGGCCGTGGCGGGCAGGGACGGGCTTTGACAGGCCGTGGTGGGCTCTGGCAAGGCGTGGTGGGCCGTGGTGGGCCGTGGTGGGCCGTGGCGGGCCGGGCCGGGCCGTGGTGGGCCGTGGCGGGCAGGGACGGGCAGTGGCGGGCAGTGGTGGGCTGTGGTGGGCTGTGGTTGGCTGGTACAGGCTGTGGTGAGCTGGGACGGGATGTGGTGTGCTGGGACAGGCTGTGGAGGGCTTTAGTGGGCTGGGACGGGCTGTGGTGGGCTTTGGTGGGCTGTGGTGTGCTGGGATAAGCTGTGGTAGGCTGTGGCAGGCTGGGACGGGCTGTGGCAGGCTGGGAGAAGCTGTGACAGGCCGTGGTGGGCTCTGGTGGGCCGTGCTGGGCCTTGGTAGGCCGTGGCGGGCCAGGGTGGGCCGTGGTGGGCCGTGGTGAGCTGTGGCGGGCCGGGCCGGGCCGTGGCGGGCTGTGGTGGGCCGTGGTGGGCTGGGACTGGCTGTGGTGGGCTGGGACGGCCTGGGACGGGCTGTGGTGGGCTGGGACGGGCTGTGGAGGTTTTGGATGGGCTGTGGCGGGCCTAGACGGGCTGTGGCGGTCTACGACAACCTGTGACGGGCCGTGGTGGGCTCTGGTGGGCCGTGGCGGGCCGGGACGTGCAGTGGTGGGCTGTGTAAGCATTGGCGGGCTGTGGTGGTCCGTGGCGGGCCGTGGTGGGCTGAGACGAACTGTGGTGGGATGGGACGGGCTGGGATGGCGTGGGACGGGTTGTGGTAGGCTGGGACAAGCTGTCGTGGGCTGTGGTGGGCCGGGCCGGGCTGTGGTGGGCCGGGCCGGGCTGTGGTGGGCCGGGCCGGGCTGTGGTGGGCCGGGCCGGGCTGTGGTGGGCCGGGCCGGGCTGTGGTGGGTTGTGGTGGGCTGGAATGGGCCGTGGCGGGCCGGGACGGGCTTTGGCGGGCCGGGACGGGCTTTGGCGGGCCGGGTCAGTCTGTGGCGGGCTGGGACGGGCTGTGGTGGGCCGGGCGGGCTCTGGTGGTCTGAGACGGGCTGGGACAAGCTGTGTTCAGCTGGGACGGGCTGTGGTGGGCTGTGGTGGGCTGGGACAGGCTGTGGCGGTCTTGTATGGGCTGGGCGTGCCAAGACGGGCTGTGGCGGTCTGGGACGGCCTGTGACGGGCCGTGGTGGGTTGTGGCGGGCCGTGGTGGGCCGTGGTGGGCTTGTACGTGCTTTGGAGGGCCGGGCCGGGCTGGGGTGGGCCGGGCCGGGCTGGGGTGGGCCGGGCCGGGCTGGGGTGGGCCGGGACGGGCTGGGACGGGCTTTGACGGGCCGTGGTGGGCTCTGGCAAGGCGTGGCGGGCCGTGGTAGGCTGTGGCGGGTCAGGGTGGTCTGTGGCAGGCATGGACGGGCAGTGGTGGGCTGTGGCAGGCATGGACGGGCAGTGGTGGGCTGTGGTGGGCCGTGGCAAGCAGGGACGGGCAGTGGTGGGCTGTGGTGGGCTGTGGTGGGCTGTGGTTGGCTGGGACGGACCATGGTGGGCTGGGACGGGCCGTGGTGTGCCATGGTGGGCCGTGGCGGGCCTGGGTGGGCCGTGGCGGGCGGGGACGGGCTGTGGTGGGCCGTGGCGGGCGGGGACGGGCTGTGGTGGGCCGTGGCGGGCTGGGACGGGCTTTGACAGGCCGTGGTGGGCTCTGGCAAGGCGTGGTGGGCCAGGATGGGCCGTGGTGGGCTGTGGCGGGCCGGGCCGGGCTGTGGTGGGCCGTGTCGGGCCGGACGGTGGTGGGCCGTGGTGGGCCGTGGTTGGCTGGTACGGGCTGTGGCGGGCTGGGACGGGATGTGGTGTGCTGGGACGGGCTGTGGAGGGCTTTAGTGGGCTGGGACGGGCTGTGGTGGGCTGTGGTGGGCTTTGGTGGGCTGTGGTGTGCTGGGATAAGCTGTGGTAGGCTGTGGCAGGCTGGGAGAAGCTGTGACGGGCCGTGGTGGGCTCTGGTGGGCCGTGCTGGGCCTTGGTAGGCCGTGGCGGGCCAGGGTGGGCCGTGGTGGGCTGGGACTGGCTGTGGTGGGCTGGGACGGCCTGGGACGGGCTGTGGTGGGCTGTGATAAGGTGTGGTGGGCTGGGACGGGCTGTGGAGGTTTTGGATGGGCTGTGGCGGGCCTAGACGGGCTGTGGCGGTCTACGACAACCTGTGACGGGCCGTGGTGGGCCGTGGCGGGCCGGGACGTGCAGTGGTGGGCTGTGTAAGCATTGGCGGGCTGTGGTGGTCCGTGGCGGGCCGTGGTGGGCTGAGACGAACTGTGGTGGGATGGGACGGGCTGGGATGGCGTGGGACGGGTTGTGGTAGGCTGGGACAAGCTGTCGTGGGCTGGGACGGGCTGTGGTGGGCTGGGACGGGCTCTGGTGGTCTGGAACAGGTTGTGGTGGGCTGTGGTGGGTTTTGGTGAGCTTAGACGGCTGTGGTGGCCTGGGATGGTCTGTGGTGGGCTGTGGTGGGCTGGGATAGGTTGTGGTGGGCCGGGACGGGCTGTGGTGGGCCGGGACGGGCTGTGGTGGGCTGTGGTGAGCTGAGACAGGTTGTGGTGGGCTGTGGTAAGCTGGGACGGTCCGTGGTGTACTGGGATGGTCTGTGGTGGGCTGTGGTGGGTTGTGGTGAGCTGAGACGGGCTGGGAGGGACTGGGACGGGCTGTGGTGGTCTGGGATGGGCTGGGACGAGCTGGGCAGGCTGTGGTATGTTGGGCCGGGCTGGCAGGGGCTGTGGTGGGCTGGGCCAGGCTGTGGTGTGCTGGGCCAAGCTGTGGTGGGCTGTGGTGGGCTGGGACAGGCTGTGGTGGTCCGTGGTGGTCCGTGGTGGTCCGTGGTGGTCCGTGGTGGTCCGTGGTGAACTGTGGTGAACTGTGGTGGGCTGTGGTGGGCCGTGGTGGGCTGTGGTCAGCCGTGGTGGGCTGGCATGGGCTGTGGTCAGCCGTGGTGGGCTGGCACGGGCTGTGGTGGGCTGGGATGAGCTGTGGGGGGCTGGGACAGGCTGTGGTGTTCTGGGACAGGCTGTGGTGGGCCTTGGTGGGCCGGGACCGGCCGTGGTGGGCTGGGACGGGCTCTGGTGGGCTGTGGTGGTCGGCTGGCACGGGCTGTGGTGGGCTGGGACGGGCTGTGGTCAGCCGTGGTGTGCCGGGACGGGCTGTGGTGTGCCGGGACGGGCTGTGGTGTGCCGGGACGGGCTGTGGTGTGCCGGGACGGGCTGTGGTGGGCTGGGACGGGCTGTGGTGGGCTGGGACGGGCTGTGGTGGGCTGTGACAAGCTGTGGCGGGCTGGGAAGGGCTGTGGTGGTATGGGATGGGATGTGGTGGTCTGGGACAAGCTGTGATGGGCCGTGATGGGCTCTGACGGGCCGTGGTGGGCAGTGGTGTGCTGGGACGTGCCGTGGTGGGCTGGGACGGGCTGTGGTGGGATGTGGCGGGCTATGGTGGTCTAGGAGGGGCTGGGATGGGCTGTGGCGGGCTGGGACGGGCTTTGGCAAGCTGGGACGGTCTGTGGTGGGCTGGGACAGGCTGTGGCGGGCCAGGGTGGGCCGTGGTGGGCCATGAGGGGTTGTGGGGGGCGGTGGTGGGCCGTGGCAGGTGGGGACCGGCCGTGGTGGGCTGTGTCGGGCTGGGACGGGCTGTGGTGGGCTGGGACGGGCTGTGGCGGGCTGGGACGGGTTGTGGTAGGCTGGGACGGGCTGTGGCGGGCTGGGACGGGCTGTGGCGGGCTGTGGCGGGCTGGGACGGGCTGTGGCGGGCCGTGGTGGGCCGTGGTTGGCTAGGACGGGCCGTGGTGGGCCGTGGTGGGCCGTGGTTGGCTGGGACGGGCCGTGGTGGGCCGTGGTGGGCCGTGGTTGGCTAGGACGGGCCGTGGTGGGCCGTGGTGGGCTGTGGTGGGTTCTGGTGAGCTTGACACGGGCTGGGACGGGCTGGGACGGGCTGGGACGAGCTCTGGTGGTCTGGGACAGGCTGTGGTGGGCTGGGACGGGCTGTGGTGGGCTGGGACGGGCTGTGGTGGGCCGGGACGGGCTGTGGTGGGCCGGGACGGGCTGTGGTGGGCCGGGACGGGCTGTGGTGGGCCGGGACGGGCTGTGGTGGGCCGGGACGGGCTGTGGTGGGCCGGGACGGGCTGTGGTGGGCCAGGACGGGCCGTGGTGGGCCGTGGTGGGCCGTGGCGGGCAGGGACGGGCAGTGGCGGGCCGTGGTTGGCTGGTACAGGCTGTGGTGGGCTGGGACAGGCTGTGGAGGGCTTTAGTGGGCTGGGACGGGCTGTGGTGGGCTGTGGTGGGCTTTGGTGGGCTGTGGTGTGCTGGGATAAGCTGTGGTAGGCTGTGGCAGGCTGGGACGGGCTGTGGCAGGCTGGGAGAAGCTGTGACGGGCCGTGGTGGGCTCTGGTGGGCCGTGCTGGGCCTTGGTAGGCCGTGGCGGGCCAGGGTGGGCCGTGGTGGGCCGTGGTGAGCTGTGGCGGGCCGGGCCAGGCTGTGGTGGGCCGTGGTGGGCTGGGACTGGCTGTGGTGGGCTGGGACGGCCTGGGACGTCCTGGGACAGGCTGTGGTGGGCTGGGACGGGCTGTGGAGGTTTTGGATGGACTGTGGCGGGCCTAGACGGGCTGTGGCGGTCTACGACAACCTGTGACGGGCCGTGGTGGGCTCTGGTGGGCCGTGGTGGGCCGTGGCGGGCCGGGACGTGCAGTGGTGGGCTGTGTAAGCATTGGCGGGCTGTGGTGGTCCGTGGCGGGCCGTGGTGGGCTGAGACGAACTGTGGTGGGATGGGACGGGCTGGGATGGCGTGGGACGGGTTGTGGTAGGCTGGGACAAGCTGTCGTGGGCTGGGATGGGCTGGGACGGGCTGTGGTGGGCTGGGACGGGCTCTGGTGGTCTGGAACAGGTTGTGGTGGGCTGTGGTGGGTTTTGGTGAGCTTAGACGGCTGTGGTGGCCTGGGATGGTCTGTGGTGGGCTGTGGTGGGCTGGGATAGGTTGTGGTGGCTGGGACGGGCTGTGGTGGGCTGTGGTGAGCTGAGACAGGTTGTGGTGGGCTGTGGTAAGCTGGGACGGTCCGTGGTGTACTGGGATGGTCTGTGGTGGGCTGTGGTGGGTTGTGGTGAGCTGAGACGGGCTGAGACGGGCTGGGAGGGACTGGGACGGGCTGTGGTGGTCTGGGATGGGCTGGGACGAGCCTGGCAGGCTGTGGTATGTTGGGCCGGGCTGGCAGGGGCTGTGGTGGGCTGGGCCAGGCTGTGGTGTGCTGGGCCAAGCTGTGGTGGGCTGGGACGGGCTGTGGTGGGCTGGGACAGGCTGTGGTGGTCCGTGGTGGTCCGTGGTGGTCCGTGGTGGTCCGTGGTGAACTGTGGTGAACTGTGGTGGGCTGTGGTGGGCCGTGGTGGGCTGTGGTCAGCCGTGGTGGGCTGGCATGGGCTGTGGTCAGCCGTGGTGGGCTGGGATGAGCTGTGGGGGGCTGGGACAGGCTGTGGTGTTCTGGGACAGGCTGTGGTGGGCCTTGGTGGGCCGGGACCGGCCGTGGTGGGCTGGGACGGGCTCTGGTGGGCTGTGGTGGTGGGCTGGCACGGGCTGTGGTGGGCTGGGACGGGCTGTGGTGGGCTGGGACGGGCTGTGGTGGGCTGGGACGGGCTGTGGTGGGCTGGGACGGGCTGTGGTGGGCTGGGACGGGCTGTGGCGGGCTGGGACGGGCTGTGGTGGGCTGTGGTGGGCTGGGACGGGCTGTGGCTGTCTTGGATGGGCTGTGGCGTGCCAAGACGGGCTGTGGCGTTCTGGGACGGCCTGTGACGGGATGTGGTGGGCCGTGGCGGGCCGTGGTGGGTTGTGGCGGGCCGTGGCGGGCCGTGTTGGGCTGTGGTGGTCCGTGGCGAGCCGTGGTGGGCCGTGGAGGGACTGTGGAGGGCTGTGGTGGGCTGGGACTAGCTGTGGCGGGATGGGACGGGCTGTGGTGGTCTGTGGTGGGCTGGGACTGGCTGTGGTGGGCTGTAGTGAGCTGGGACAGGCTGTGGTGAGCTGGGACGGGCTGTGGTGGGCTGGGATAGGCTGGGATGGGCTGTGGTGGGCTGGGACGGGCTGTGTTGCGCTGGGAGTGGCTTTGGTGAGCTGGGACAGGCTGTGGTGGGCTGGGATGGGCTGTGGCGGTCTTGGATGGGCTGTGGCGTGCCAAGACGGGCTGTGGTGGGGTCTGGGGGACCGTGGTGGGCGGTGGTGGGCTGGGACAGGCTGTGGAGGGCCGTGGAGGGCCGTGGTGGGCTGGGACAGGCCGTGGAGGGCCGTGGTGGGCTGCAGAGGGCTGGGACGGGCTGTGGTGGGCTGCAGCGGGCCGTGGTCGGGCCGGGCCGGGCCGTCGTGGGCTTGGCCAGGCTGGGCCGGGCTCTGGTGGGCCGGGACGGGTTGGGCCGGGCCGCGGTGGGCCAGGCCGGGCCGCGGTGGGCCGGGCCGGGCCGCGGTGGGCCGGGCCAGGCCGCGGTTGGCCGGGCTGGGCTGCGGTGGGCCGGGCCGGGCCGCGGTGGGCTGGGATAAGGTGTGGTGGGCCAGGACGGGCCGCGGTGGGCTGGGATAAGGTGTGGTGGGCCGGGACGGGCTGCGGTGGGCTGGGACGGGCCATGGCGGGCTGGGATAAGGTGTGGTGGGCCAGGATGGGCTGTGGTGGGCTGGGACGGGCTGTGCTGGGCTGGGATAAGGTGTGGTGGGCCGGGACGGGCTGCGGTGGGCTGGGACGGGCCGTGGCGGGCTGGGATAAGGTGTGGTGGGCCAGGATGGGCTGTGGTGGGCTGGGACGGGCTGTGCTGGGCTGGGATAAGGTGTGGTGGGCCGGGACGGGCTGTGGTGGGCCTGGACGGGCCGTGGCGGGCTGTGGTGGGCTGGAACAAGCTGTGGTGGGCCGTGGCGGGCCGTGGTGGGCTGGGACTAGCTGTGGTGGGCCGTGGCGGGCTGGGACTAGCTGTGGTGGGCCGTGGCGGGCTTTGGTGGGCTGGGACTAGCCGTGGTGGGGCGTGGCGGGCTGGGACGGGCTGGGGCGAGCTGGGATAGGCCTTGGCGGGCCGTGGCGCGCCGTGGGGGGCCGTGGCAGGCGGGGGACAGGCCGTGGTGGGCTGTGTCGGGCTGGGATGGGCCGTGGTGGCCTGGGACGGGCCGTGGTGGCCTGGGACGGGCCGTGGTGGGCTGGGACGGGCCGTGGTGGGCTGGGACGGGCCGTGGGGGCCTGGGACGGGTGTGGTGGGCTGGGATAAGGTGTGGTGGGCTGGGACGGGCTGTGGTGGGCTTGGACGGGCTGTGGCGGTCTGGGTCGGCCTGTGATGGGCTGTGGTGTGGTCTGGTGGACCGTGGCGTGCCGTGGTGGGCTGGGACAGGCTGTGG
Source organism: Falco biarmicus (assembly GCF_023638135.1). Lineage (NCBI taxonomy): Eukaryota > Metazoa > Chordata > Aves > Falconiformes > Falconidae > Falco > Falco biarmicus. Next base: position 13,748 of record NW_026611713.1, read on the forward strand.
TGGGCCGTGGTAGGCTGGGACGGGCTGTGGTGGGCTGCGATAAGGTGTGGTGGGCTGGGACGGGCTGTGGTGGGCTGGGACGGGCTGTGGCGGTCTTGGATGGGCTGTGGCGTGCAAAGACGGGCTGTGGCGGTCTGGGACGGCCTGTGGCGGGCTGTGGTGGGGTCTGGTGGACCATGGTGGGCCGTGGTGGGCCGTGGTGGGCCGAGACGGGCTGTGGTTGGCTGTGGTGGGCTGGGACGGGCTGTAGTGGGCTGTAGTGGGCTGGGACGGGCTGTGGTGAGCTGGGACGGGCTGTGGTGGGCTGTAGTGGGCTGCAGTGGGCTGGGAGTGGCTTTGGTGAGCTGGGACGGGCTGTGGTGGGCTGTAGTGGGCTGGGACCGGCTGTGGTGGGCTGCAGTGGGCTGGGACGGGCTGTGGTGAGCTGGGACGGGCTGTGGTGGGCTGGGACTGGCTGAGGTGGGCTGGGATAAGCTGTGGTGGGCTGGGACGGGCTGCGGTGGGCTGTGGTGGGCTGTGGTGGTCTGGGATAGGCTGTGACGGGCCGTGGTGGGCTCTGGTGGGCTATTATGGGCTGTGGCGGGCCGGGACAGGCAGTGGTGGTCTGTGGCGGGCTGTGGTGGGCTGGGACGGGCTGTGGTGGGCTGGGACGGGCTGTGATGAGCTGTGGTAGTCTGGGACGGGCTGTGGTGGGCTGGCACGGGCTGTGGTGGGCTTGGATAAGCTGTGGTGGGCTGGGATGGGCTGGGACGGGCTGTGGTGGGCTGGGACGGGCTGTGGTGGGCTGGGACGGGCTGTGGTGGGCTGGGACGGGCTGTGGTGGGCTGGGACGGGCTGTGGTGGGCTGGGACGGGCTGTGGTGGGCCGGGACGGGCTGTGGTGGGCTGTGGTGAGCTGAGACAGGTTGTGGTGGGCTGTGGTAAGCTGGGACGGTCCGTGGTGTACTGGGATGGTCTGTGGTGGGCTGTGGTGGGTTGTGGTGAGCTGAGACGGGCTGAGACGGGCTGGGAGGGGCTGGGACGGGCTGTGGTGGTCTGGGATGGGCTGGGACGAGCTGGGCAGGCTGTGGTATGTTGGGCCGGGCTGGCAGGGGCTGTGGTGGGATGGGCCAGGCTGTGGTGTGCTGGGCCAAGCTGTGGTGGGCTGGGACGGGCTGTGGTGGGCTGGGACGGGCTGTGGTGGGCTGGGACGGGCTGTGGTGGGCTGGGACGGGCTGTGGTGGGCTGGGACGGGCTGTGGTGGGCTGGGACGGGCTGTGGTGGGCTGTGGTGGGCTGTGGTGGTCCGTGGTGAACTGTGGTGAACTGTGGTGGGCTGTGGTGGGCCGTGGTGGGCTGGGACGGGCCGTGGTGGCTCGGGTAAGGCTCTGGTGTGCCGGGACGGGCTGTGGTGTGCCGGGACGGGCTTTGTTGGGCTGGGACGGGCTTTGTTGGGCTGGGACGGGCTTTGTTGGGCTGGGACGGGCTGTGGTGGGCTGGGACGGGCTGTGGTGGGCTGGGACGGGCTGTGGTGGGCTGGGACGGGCTGTGGTGGGCTGGGACGGGCTGTGGTGGGCTGGGACGGGCTGTGGTGGGCTGGGACGGGCTGTGGTGGGCTGGGACAAGCTGTGGCGGGCTGGGACGGGATGTGGTGGTCTGGGACAAGCTGTGATGGGCCGTGATGGGCTCTGACGGGCCGTGGTGGGCAGTGGTGTGCTGGGACGTGCTGTGGTGGGCTGGGACAGGCTGTGGTGGGATGTGGCGGGCTATGGTGGTCTAGGAGGGGCTGGGATGGGCTGTGGCGGGCTGGGACGGGCTTTGGCAAGCTGGGACGGTCTGTGGCGGGCTGGGACAGGCTGTGGCGGGCCAGGGTGGGCCGTGGTGGGCCATGAGGGGTTGTGGGGGGCGGTGGTGGGCCGTGGCAGGTGGGGACCGGCCGTGGTGGGCTGTGATGGGCTGTGGTGGGCTGGGACAAGTTGTGGTGGGCTGGGACAGGCTGTGGTGGGCTGGGACAGGCTGTGGTGGGCTGGGACGGGCTGTGGTGGGCTGGGACGGGCTGTGGTGGGCTGGGACGGGCTGTGGTGGGCTGGGACGGGCTGTGGTGGGCTGGGACGGGCTGTGGTGGGCTGGGACGGGCTGTGGTGGGCTGGGACGGGCTGTGGCGGGCTGGGACGGGCTGTGGCGGGCTGGGACGGGCTGTGGTGGGCTGTGGTGGGCTGGGACGGGCTGTGGCTGTCTTGGATGGGCTGTGGCGTGCCAAGACGGGCTGTGGCGTTCTGGGACGGCCTGTGACGGGATGTGGTGGGCCATGGCGGGCCGTGGTGGGTTGTGGCGGGCCGTGGCGGGCCGTGTTGGGCTGTGGTGGTCCGTGGCGAGCCGTGGTGGGCCGTGGAGGGACTGTGGAGGGCTGTGGTGGGCTGGGACTAGCTGTGGCGGGATGGGACGGGCTGTGGTGGTCTGTGGTGGGCTGGGACTGGCTGTGGTGGGCTGTAGTGAGCTGGGACAGGCTGTGGTGAGCTGGGACGGGCTGTGGTGGGCTGGGATAGGCTGTGATGGGCTGTGGTGGGCTGTGGAGGGCTGTGTTGCGCTGGGAGTGGCTTTGGTGAGCTGGGACAGGCTGTGGTGGGCTGGGATGGGCTGTGGCGGTCTTGGATGGGCTGTGGCGTGCCAAGACGGGCTGTGGTGGGGTCTGGGGGACCGTGGTGGGCGGTGGTGGGCTGGGACAGGCTGTGGAGGGCCGTGGTGGGCTGGGACAGGCTGTGGAGGGCCGTGGAGGGCCGTGGTGGGCTGCAGAGGGCTGGGACGGGCTGTGGTGGGCTGCAGCGGGCTGGGACGGGCTGTGGTGGGCTGCAGCGGGCCGTGGTCGGGCCGGGCCGGGCCGTCGTGGGCTTGGCCAGGCCGGGCCGGGCTCTGGTGGGCCGGGACGGGTTGGGCCGGGCCGCGGTGGGCCGGGCCGGGCCGCGGTGGGCCGGGCCGGGCCGCGGTGGGCCGGGCCGGGCCGCGGTGGGCCGGGCTGGGCTGCGGTGGGCCGGGCTGGGCCGCGGTGGGCTGGGATAAGGTGTGGTGGGCCAGGACGGGCCGCGGTGGGCTGGGATAAGGTGTGGTGGGCCGGGACGGGCTGCGGTGGGCTGGGACGGGCCATGGCGGGCTGGGATAAGGTGTGGTGGGCCAGGATGGGCTGTGGTGGGCCGGGACGGGCTGTGCTGGGCTGGGATAAGGTGTGGTGGGCCGGGACGGGCTGTGGTGGGCTGGGACGGGCCGTGGCGGGCTGTGGTGGGCTGGAACAAGCTGTGGTGGGCCGTGGCGGGCCGTGGTGGGCTGGGACTAGCTGTGGTGGGCCGTGGCGGGCTGGGACTAGCTGTGGTGGGCCGTGGCGGGCTGTGGTGGGCTGGGACTATCCGTGGTGGGGCGTGGCGGGCTGGGACGGGCTGGGGCGAGCTGGGATAGGCCTTGGCGGGCCGTGGCGCGCCGTGGCGGGCCGTGGCAGGCGGGGACGGGCCGTGGTGGGCTGTGTCGGGCTGGGATGGGCCGTGGTGGCCTGGGATGGGCCGTGGTGGCCTGGGACGGGCCGTGGTGGCCTGGGACGGGCTGTGGTGGCCTGGGACGGGTGTGGTGGGCTGGGATAAGGTGTGGTGGGCTGGGACGGGCTGCGGTGCGCTGTGGTGGGCTGTGGCAGTCTGGGACAGGCTGTGACGGGCCGTGGTGGGCTCTGGCGGGCTATTATGGGCCGTGGCGAGCCGGGATAGGCAGTGGTGGTCTGTGGCGGGCCGTGGCGGGCCTTGGCGGGCCGTGGTGGGCTGGTACTAGCTGTGGCGGGCTGTGGTGGGCCGGGCCGGGCCGGGCTGTGGTGGGCCGGGCCGGGCTGTGGTGGGCCGGGCCGGGCTGTGGTGGGTTGTGGTGGGCTGGAATGGGCCGGGACGGGCTTTGGCGGGCCGGGACGGGCTTTGGCGGGCCGGGACGGGCTGTGGTGGGCCGGGCGGGCTCTGGTGGTCTGAGACGGGCTGGGACAAGCTGTGTTCAGCTGGGACGGGCTGTGGTGGGCTGTGGTGGGCTGGGACAGGCTGTGGCGGTCTTGTATGGGCTGGGCGTGCCAAGACGGGCTGTGGCGGTCTGGGACGGCCTGTGACGGGCCGTGGTGGGTTGTGGCGGGCCGTGGTGGGCCGTGGTGGGCTTGTACGTGCTTTGGAGGGCCGGGCCGGGCTGGGGTGGGCCGGGCCGGGCTGGGGTGGGCCGGGCCGGGCTGGGGTGGGCCGGGACGGGCTGGGACGGGCTTTGACGGGCCATGGTGGGCTCTGGCAAGGCGTGGCGGGCCGTGGTAGGCTGTGGCAGGTCAGGGTGGTCTGTGGCAGGCATGGACGGGCAGTGGTGGGCTGTGGCAGGCATGGACGGGCAGTGGTGGGCTGTGGTGGGCCGTGGCAAGCAGGGACGGGCAGTGGTGGGCTGTGGTGGGCTGTGGTGGGCTGTGGTTGGCTGGGACGGACCGTGGTGGGCTGGGACGGGCCGTGGTGTGCCATGGTGGGCCGTGGCGGGCCTGGGTGGGCCGTGGTGGGCCGTGGCGGGCGGGGACGGGCTGTGGTGGGCCGTGGCGGGCTGGGACGGGCTTTGACAGGCCGTGGTGGGCTCTGGCAAGGCGTGGTGGGCCAGGATGGGCCGTGGCGGGCCGGGCCGGGCTGTGGTGGGCCGTGGCGGGCCGGGCCGGGCCGTGGTGGGCCGTGGTGGGCCGTGGTTGGCTGGTACGGGCTGTGGCGGGCTGGGACGGGATGTGGTGTGCTGGGACGGGCTGTGGAGGGCTTTAGTGGGCTGGGACGGGCTGTGGTGGGCTGTGGTGGGCTTTGGTGGGCTGTGGTGTGCTGGGATAAGCTATGGTAGGCTGTGGCAGGCTGGGAGAAGCTGTGACGGGCCGTGGTGGGCTCTGGTGGGCCGTGCTGGGCCTTGGTAGGCCGTGGCGGGCCAGGGTGGGCCGTGGTGGGCCGTGGTGAGCTGTGGCGGGCCGGGCCGGGCCGTGGCGGGCTGTGGTGGGCCGTGGTGGGCTGGGACTGGCTGTGGTGGGCTGGGACGGCCTGGGACGTCCTGGGACAGGCTGTGGTGGGCTGGGACGGGCTGTGGAGGTTTTGGATGGACTGTGGCGGGCCTAGACGGGCTGTGGCGGTCTACGACAACCTGTGACGGGCCGTGGTGGGCTCTGGTGGGCCGTGGTGGGCCGTGGCGGGCCGGGACGTGCAGTGGTGGGCTGTGTAAGCATTGGCGGGCTGTGGTGGTCCGTGGCGGGCCGTGGTGGGCTGAGACGAACTGTGGTGGGATGGGACGGGCTGGGATGGCGTGGGACGGGTTGTGGTAGGCTGGGACAAGCTGTCGTGGGCTGGGACGGGCTGTGGTTGGCGGGCCCGGGCTGGGACGGGCCGGGCCGGGCCGGGCCGTGGCGGGCCGTGGTGGGTTGTTGAAGGCTGGGACAGGCTGGGGCGGGTTGTGGCGGGCTGGGGCGGGTTGTGGCGGGCTATGGCGGGTTGTGGCAGGCTGTGGTAGTCTGGGATGGGTTGTGGTGCCTGGGACAGGCTGTGGTGGGCTATGGTGGGCTGGGATGGGCTGCGACGGGCCGTGGTGGGCTGGCACGGGCCGCGACGGGCCGTGGTGGGCTGGCACGGGCCGCGACGGGCCGTGGTGGGCTGGCACGGGCCGCGACGGGCTGTGGTGGGCTGGCACGGGTCGTGGTGGGCTGGCACGGGCCGCGGCGGGCCGTGGTGGGCTGGCACGGGCCGCGGCGGGCCGTGGTGGGCTGGCACGGGCCGCGGCGGGCCGTGGTGTTCTGGCACGGGCCGCGGCGGGCCGTGGTGTTCTGGCACGGGCCGCGGCGGGCCGTGGAGGTCGGTGGTGTGATGGGACGGGCCGTGGAGGTCGGTGGTGTGATGGGACGGGCCGTGGTGGTCGGTGGTGGGCCGTGGTGGTCGGTGGTGGGCCGGGACGGGCCGTGGTGGGCCGGGACGGGCCGTGGTGGGCCGGGACGGGCCGGTGTGGGCCGTGGTGGGCCGGGACGGGCTGTGGCAGTCTTGGATAGGCTGTGGCGTGCCAAGACGGGCCGGGACGGGCCGTGGCGGGCCGGGACGGGCTGTGGCGTGCCAAGACGGGCTGTGGCGGTCTGGGACGGCCTGTGATGGGCCGTGGTGGGCTCTGGCGGGCTGTGGTGTGTTGTGGCGGGCCGGGACAGGCAGTGGTGGGCCGTGGTGGGCCGAGGCGGGCCGGGCCGTGGTGGTCCGTGGTGGGCTTTGGTGGGCCGTGGTGGGCCGTGGCGGGCTGTGGTGGACCGTGCTGGGCTTGTACGTTCTTTGGAGGGCTGGGACGGGCTGTGGTGGGCTGGGACGGGCTGTGGTGGGCTGGGACGGGCTGTGGTGGGCTGGGACGGGCTGAGACTGGCTGTGGTGGGCCGTGGTGGGCTGTGGCGGGCTGGGACGGGCTTTGACGGGCCGTGGTGGGCTCTGGCAAGGCGTGGCGGGCCGTGGTAGGCTGTGGCGGGTCAGGGTGGTCTGTGGCAGGCATGGACGGGCAGTGGTGGGCTGTGGTGGGCTGTGGTTGGCTGGTACGGGCCGTGGTGGGCTGGGACGGGATGTGGTGGGCCGTGGTGGGCTGGGACGGGCCGTGGTGGGCTGGGACGGGCCGTGGTGGGCTGTGGCGGGCCGTGGCGGGCCTGGGTGGGCTGTGGCGGGCCGTGGCGGGCAGGGACGGGCTGTGGCGGGCCGTGGCGGGCAGGGACGGGCTTTGACAGGCCGTGGTGGGCTCTGGCAAGGCGTGGTGGGCCGTGGTGGGCCGTGGTGGGCCGTGGCGGGCCGGGCCGGGCCGTGGTGGGCCGTGGCGGGCAGGGACGGGCAGTGGCGGGCAGTGGTGGGCTGTGGTGGGCTGTGGTTGGCTGGTACAGGCTGTGGTGAGCTGGGACGGGATGTGGTGTGCTGGGACAGGCTGTGGAGGGCTTTAGTGGGCTGGGACGGGCTGTGGTGGGCTTTGGTGGGCTGTGGTGTGCTGGGATAAGCTGTGGTAGGCTGTGGCAGGCTGGGACGGGCTGTGGCAGGCTGGGAGAAGCTGTGACGGGCCGTGGTGGGCTCTGGTGGGCCGTGCTGGGCCTTGGTAGGCCGTGGCGGGCCAGGGTGGGCCGTGGTGGGCCGTGGTGAGCTGTGGCGGGCCGGGCCGGGCCGTGGCGGGCTGTGGTGGGCCGTGGTGGGCTGGGACTGGCTGTGGTGGGCTGGGACGGCCTGGGACGGCCTGGGACGGGCTGTGGTGGGCTGGGACGGGCTGTGGAGGTTTTGGATGGGCTGTGGCGGGCCTAGACGGGCTGTGGCGGTCTACGACAACCTGTGACGGGCCGTGGTGGGCTGTGGTGGGCCGTGGTGGGCCGTGGCGGGCCGGGACGTGCAGTGGTGGGCTGTGTAAGCATTGGCGGGCTGTGGTGGTCCGTGGCGGGCCGTGGTGGGCTGAGACGAACTGTGGTGGGATGGGACGGGCTGGGATGGCGTGGGACGGGTTGTGGTAGGCTGGGACAAGCTGTCGTGGGCTGTGGTGGGCCGGGCCGGGCTGTGGTGGGCCGGGCCGGGCTGTGGTGGGTTGTGGTGGGCTGGAATGGGCCGTGGCGGGCCGGGACGGGCTTTGGCGGGCCGGGACGGGCTTTGGCGGGCCGGGTCAGTCTGTGGCGGGCTGGGACGGGCTGTGGTGGGCCGGGCGGGCTCTGGTGGTCTGAGACGGGCTGGGACAAGCTGTGTTCAGCTGGGACGGGCTGTGGTGGGCTGTGGTGGGCTGGGACAGGCTGTGGCGGTCTTGTATGGGCTGGGCGTGCCAAGACGGGCTGTGGCGGTCTGGGACGGCCTGTGACGGGCCGTGGTGGGTTGTGGCGGGCCGTGGTGGGCCGTGGTGGGCTTGTACGTGCTTTGGAGGGCCGGGCCGGGCTGGGGTGGGCCGGGCCGGGCTGGGGTGGGCCGGGCCGGGCTGGGGTGGGCCGGGACGGGCTGGGACGGGCTTTGACGGGCCGTGGTGGGCTCTGGCAAGGCGTGGCGGGCCGTGGTAGGCTGTGGCGGGTCAGGGTGGGCTGTGGCAGGCATGGACGGGCAGTGGTGGGCTGTGGCAGGCATGGACGGGCAGTGGTGGGCTGTGGTGGGCCGTGGCAAGCAGGGACGGGCAGTGGTGGGCTGTGGTGGGCTGTGGTGGGCTGTGGTTGGCTGGGACGGACCATGGTGGGCTGGGACGGGCCGTGGTGTGCCATGGTGGGCCGTGGCGGGCCTGGGTGGGCCGTGGTGGGCCGTGGCGGGCGGGGACGGGCTGTGGTGGGCCGTGGCGGGCGGGGACGGGCTGTGGTGGGCCGTGGCGGGCTGGGACGGGCTTTGACAGGCCGTGGTGGGCTCTGGCAAGGCGTGGTGGGCCAGGATGGGCCGTGGTGGGCTGTGGCGGGCCGGGCCGGGCTGTGGTGGGCCGTGGCGGGCCGGGCCGTGGTGGGCCGTGGTGGGCCGTGGTTGGCTGGTACGGGCTGTGGCGGGCTGGGACGGGATGTGGTGTGCTGGGACGGGCTGTGGAGGGCTTTAGTGGGCTGGGACGGGCTGTGGTGGGCTGTGGTGGGCTTTGGTGGGCTGTGGTGTGCTGGGATAAGCTGTGGTAGGCTGTGGCAGGCTGGGAGAAGCTGTGACGGGCCGTGGTGGGCTCTGGTGGGCCGTGCTGGGCCTTGGTAGGCCGTGGCGGGCCAGGGTGGGCCGTGGTGGGCTGGGACTGGCTGTGGTGGGCTGGGACGGCCTGGGACGGGCTGTGGTGGGCTGTGATAAGGTGTGGTGGGCTGGGACGGGCTGTGGAGGTTTTGGATGGGCTGTGGCGGGCCTAGACGGGCTGTGGCGGTCTACGACAACCTGTGACGGGCCGTGGTGGGCCGTGGCGGGCCGGGACGTGCAGTGGTGGGCTGTGTAAGCATTGGCGGGCTGTGGTGGTCCGTGGCGGGCCGTGGTGGGCTGAGACGAACTGTGGTGGGATGGGACGGGCTGGGATGGCGTGGGACGGGTTGTGGTAGGCTGGGACAAGCTGTCGTGGGCTGGGACGGGCTGTGGTGGGCTGGGACGGGCTCTGGTGGTCTGGAACAGGTTGTGGTGGGCTGTGGTGGGTTTTGGTGAGCTTAGACGGCTGTGGTGGCCTGGGATGGTCTGTGGTGGGCTGTGGTGGGCTGGGATAGGTTGTGGTGGGCCGGGACGGGCTGTGGTGGGCCGGGACGGGCTGTGGTGGGCTGTGGTGAGCTGAGACAGGTTGTGGTGGGCTGTGGTAAGCTGGGACGGTCCGTGGTGTACTGGGATGGTCTGTGGTGGGCTGTGGTGGGTTGTGGTGAGCTGAGACGGGCTGGGAGGGACTGGGACGGGCTGTGGTGGTCTGGGATGGGCTGGGACGAGCTGGGCAGGCTGTGGTATGTTGGGCCGGGCTGGCAGGGGCTGTGGTGGGCTGGGCCAGGCTGTGGTGTGCTGGGCCAAGCTGTGGTGGGCTGTGGTGGGCTGGGACAGGCTGTGGTGGTCCGTGGTGGTCCGTGGTGGTCCGTGGTGGTCCGTGGTGAACTGTGGTGAACTGTGGTGGGCTGTGGTGGGCCGTGGTGGGCTGTGGTCAGCCGTGGTGGGCTGGCATGGGCTGTGGTCAGCCGTGGTGGGCTGGCACGGGCTGTGGTGGGCTGGGATGAGCTGTGGGGGGCTGGGACAGGCTGTGGTGTTCTGGGACAGGCTGTGGTGGGCCTTGGTGGGCCGGGACCGGCCGTGGTGGGCTGGGACGGGCTCTGGTGGGCTGTGGTGGTCGGCTGGCACGGGCTGTGGTGGGCTGGGACGGGCTGTGGTCAGCCGTGGTGTGCCGGGACGGGCTGTGGTGTGCCGGGACGGGCTGTGGTGTGCCGGGACGGGCTGTGGTGTGCCGGGACGGGCTGTGGTGGGCTGGGACGGGCTGTGGTGGGCTGGGACGGGCTGTGGTGGGCTGGGACGGGCTGTGGTGGGCTGGGACGGGCTGTGGTGGGCTGGGACGGGCTGTGGTGGGCTGGGACGGGCTGTGGTGGGCTGTGACAAGCTGTGGCGGGCTGGGAAGGGCTGTGGTGGTATGGGATGGGATGTGGTGGTCTGGGACAAGCTGTGATGGGCCGTGATGGGCTCTGACGGGCCGTGGTGGGCAGTGGTGTGCTGGGACGTGCCGTGGTGGGCTGGGACGGGCTGTGGTGGGATGTGGCGGGCTATGGTGGTCTAGGAGGGGCTGGGATGGGCTGTGGCGGGCTGGGACGGGCTTTGGCAAGCTGGGACGGTCTGTGGTGGGCTGGGACAGGCTGTGGCGGGCCAGGGTGGGCCGTGGTGGGCCATGAGGGGTTGTGGGGGGCGGTGGTGGGCCGTGGCAGGTGGGGACCGGCCGTGGTGGGCTGTGTCGGGCTGGGACGGGCTGTGGTGGGCTGGGACGGGCTGTGGCGGGCTGGGACGGGTTGTGGTAGGCTGGGACGGGCTGTGGCGGGCTGGGACGGGCTGTGGCGGGCTGTGGCGGGCTGGGACGGGCTGTGGCGGGCCGTGGTGGGCCGTGGTTGGCTAGGACGGGCCGTGGTGGGCCGTGGTGGGCCGTGGTTGGCTGGGACGGGCCGTGGTGGGCCGTGGTGGGCCGTGGTTGGCTAGGACGGGCCGTGGTGGGCCGTGGTGGGCTGTGGTGGGTTCTGGTGAGCTTGACACGGGCTGGGACGGGCTGGGACGGGCTGGGACGAGCTCTGGTGGTCTGGGACAGGCTGTGGTGGGCTGGGACGGGCTGTGGTGGGCCGGGACGGGCTGTGGTGGGCCGGGACGGGCTGTGGTGGGCCGGGACGGGCTGTGGTGGGCCAGGACGGGCCGTGGTGGGCCGTGGTGGGCCGTGGCGGGCAGGGACGGGCAGTGGCGGGCCGTGGTTGGCTGGTACAGGCTGTGGTGGGCTGGGACAGGCTGTGGAGGGCTTTAGTGGGCTGGGACGGGCTGTGGTGGGCTGTGATGGGCTGTGGTGGGCTTTGGTGGGCTGTGGTGTGCTGGGATAAGCTGTGGTAGGCTGTGGCAGGCTGGGACGGGCTGTGGCAGGCTGGGAGAAGCTGTGACGGGCCGTGGTGGGCTCTGGTGGGCCGTGCTGGGCCTTGGTAGGCCGTGGCGGGCCAGGGTGGGCCGTGGTGGGCCGTGGTGAGCTGTGGCGGGCCGGGCCAGGCTGTGGTGGGCCGTGGTGGGCTGGGACTGGCTGTGGTGGGCTGGGACGGCCTGGGACGTCCTGGGACAGGCTGTGGTGGGCTGGGACGGGCTGTGGAGGTTTTGGATGGACTGTGGCGGGCCTAGACGGGCTGTGGCGGTCTACGACAACCTGTGACGGGCCGTGGTGGGCTCTGGTGGGCCGTGGTGGGCCGTGGCGGGCCGGGACGTGCAGTGGTGGGCTGTGTAAGCATTGGCGGGCTGTGGTGGTCCGTGGCGGGCCGTGGTGGGCTGAGACGAACTGTGGTGGGATGGGACGGGCTGGGATGGCGTGGGACGGGTTGTGGTAGGCTGGGACAAGCTGTCGTGGGCTGGGATGGGCTGGGACGGGCTGTGGTGGGCTGGGACGGGCTCTGGTGGTCTGGAACAGGTTGTGGTGGGCTGTGGTGGGTTTTGGTGAGCTTAGACGGCTGTGGTGGCCTGGGATGGTCTGTGGTGGGCTGTGGTGGGCTGGGATAGGTTGTGGTGGCTGGGACGGGCTGTGGTGGGCTGTGGTGAGCTGAGACAGGTTGTGGTGGGCTGTGGTAAGCTGGGACGGTCCGTGGTGTACTGGGATGGTCTGTGGTGGGCTGTGGTGGGTTGTGGTGAGCTGAGACGGGCTGAGACGGGCTGGGAGGGACTGGGACGGGCTGTGGTGGTCTGGGATGGGCTGGGACGAGCTGGGCAGGCTGTGGTATGTTGGGCCGGGCTGGCAGGGGCTGTGGTGGGCTGGGCCAGGCTGTGGTGTGCTGGGCCAAGCTGTGGTGGGCTGGGACGGGCTGTGGTGGGCTGGGACAGGCTGTGGTGGTCCGTGGTGGTCCGTGGTGGTCCGTGGTGGTCCGTGGTGAACTGTGGTGAACTGTGGTGGGCTGTGGTGGGCCGTGGTGGGCTGTGGTCAGCCGTGGTGGGCTGGCATGGGCTGTGGTCAGCCGTGGTGGGCTGGGATGAGCTGTGGGGGGCTGGGACAGGCTGTGGTGTTCTGGGACAGGCTGTGGTGGGCCTTGGTGGGCCGGGACCGGCCGTGGTGGGCTGGGACGGGCTCTGGTGGGCTGTGGTGGTGGGCTGGCACGGGCTGTGGTGGGCTGGGACGGGCTGTGGTGGGCTGGGACGGGCTGTGGTGGGCTGGGACGGGCTGTGGTGGGCTGGGACGGGCTGTGGCGGGCTGGGACGGGCTGTGGTGGGCTGTGGTGGGCTGGGACGGGCTGTGGCTGTCTTGGATGGGCTGTGGCGTGCCAAGACGGGCTGTGGCGTTCTGGGACGGCCTGTGACGGGATGTGGTGGGCCGTGGCGGGCCGTGGTGGGTTGTGGCGGGCCGTGGCGGGCCGTGTTGGGCTGTGGTGGTCCGTGGCGAGCCGTGGTGGGCCGTGGAGGGACTGTGGAGGGCTGTGGTGGGCTGGGACTAGCTGTGGCGGGATGGGACGGGCTGTGGTGGTCTGTGGTGGGCTGGGACTGGCTGTGGTGGGCTGTAGTGAGCTGGGACAGGCTGTGGTGAGCTGGGACGGGCTGTGGTGGGCTGGGATAGGCTGGGATGGGCTGTGGTGGGCTGGGATAAGCTGTGGTGGGCTGTGGAGGGCTGTGTTGCGCTGGGAGTGGCTTTGGTGAGCTGGGACAGGCTGTGGTGGGCTGGGATGGGCTGTGGCGGTCTTGGATGGGCTGTGGCGTGCCAAGACGGGCTGTGGTGGGGTCTGGGGGACCGTGGTGGGCGGTGGTGGGCTGGGACAGGCTGTGGAGGGCCGTGGAGGGCCGTGGTGGGCTGGGACAGGCCGTGGAGGGCCGTGGTGGGCTGCAGAGGGCTGGGACGGGCTGTGGTGGGCTGCAGCGGGCCGTGGTCGGGCCGGGCCGGGCCGTCGTGGGCTTGGCCAGGCTGGGCCGGGCTCTGGTGGGCCGGGACGGGTTGGGCCGGGCCGCGGTGGGCCAGGCCGGGCCGCGGTGGGCCGGGCCGGGCCGCGGTGGGCCGGGCCAGGCCGCGGTTGGCCGGGCTGGGCTGCGGTGGGCCGGGCCGGGCCGCGGTGGGCTGGGATAAGGTGTGGTGGGCCAGGACGGGCCGCGGTGGGCTGGGATAAGGTGTGGTGGGCCGGGACGGGCTGCGGTGGGCTGGGACGGGCCATGGCGGGCTGGGATAAGGTGTGGTGGGCCAGGATGGGCTGTGGTGGGCTGGGACGGGCTGTGCTGGGCTGGGATAAGGTGTGGTGGGCCGGGACGGGCTGCGGTGGGCTGGGACGGGCCGTGGCGGGCTGGGATAAGGTGTGGTGGGCCAGGATGGGCTGTGGTGGGCTGGGACGGGCTGTGCTGGGCTGGGATAAGGTGTGGTGGGCCGGGACGGGCTGTGGTGGGCCTGGACGGGCCGTGGCGGGCTGTGGTGGGCTGGAACAAGCTGTGGTGGGCCGTGGCGGGCCGTGGTGGGCTGGGACTAGCTGTGGTGGGCCGTGGCGGGCTGGGACTAGCTGTGGTGGGCCGTGGCGGGCTTTGGTGGGCTGGGACTAGCCGTGGTGGGGCGTGGCGGGCTGGGACGGGCTGGGGCGAGCTGGGATAGGCCTTGGCGGGCCGTGGCGCGCCGTGGGGGGCCGTGGCAGGCGGGGACAGGCCGTGGTGGGCTGTGTCGGGCTGGGATGGGCCGTGGTGGCCTGGGACGGGCCGTGGTGGCCTGGGACGGGCCGTGGTGGGCTGGGACGGGCCGTGGTGGGCTGGGACGGGCCGTGGGGGCCTGGGACGGGTGTGGTGGGCTGGGATAAGGTGTGGTGGGCTGGGACGGGCTGTGGTGGGCTTGGACGGGCTGTGGCGGTCTGGGTCGGCCTGTGATGGGCTGTGGTGTGGTCTGGTGGACCGTGGCGTGCCGTGGTGGGCTGGGACAGGCTGTGGTGGGCCGTGGTAGGCTGGGACGGGCTGTGGTGGGCTGCGATAAGGTGTGGTGGGCTGGGACGGGCTGTGGTGGGCTGGGACGGGCTGTGGCGGTCTTGGATGGGCTGTGGCGTGCAAAGACGGGCTGTGGCGGTCTGGGACGGCCTGTGGCGGGCTGTGGTGGGGTCTGGTGGACCATGGTGGGCCGTGGTGGGCCGTGGTGGGCCGAGACGGGCTGTGGTTGGCTGTGGTGGGCTGGGACGGGCTGTAGTGGGCTGTAGTGGGCTGGGACGGGCTGTGGTGAGCTGGGACGGGCTGTGGTGGGCTGTAGTGGGCTGCAGTGGGCTGGGAGTGGCTTTGGTGAGCTGGGACGGGCTGTGGTGGGCTGTAGTGGGCTGGGACCGGCTGTGGTGGGCTGCAGTGGGCTGGGACGGGCTGTGGTGAGCTGGGACGGGCTGTGGTGGGCTGGGACTGGCTGAGGTGGGCTGGGATAAGCTGTGGTGGGCTGGGACGGGCTGCGGTGGGCTGTGGTGGGCTGTGGTGGTCTGGGACAGGCTGTGACGGGCCGTGGTGGGCTCTGGTGGGCTATTATGGGCTGTGGCGGGCCGGGACAGGCAGTGGTGGTCTGTGGCGGGCTGTGGTGGGCTGGAACGGGCTGTGGTGGGCTGGGACGGGCTGTGATGAGCTGTGGTAGTCTGGGACGGGCTGTGGTGGGCTGGCACGGGCTGTGGTGGGCTTGGATAAGCTGTGGTGGGCTGGGATGGGCTGGGACGGGCTGTGGTGGGCTGGGACGGGCTGTGGTGGGCTGGGACGGGCTGTGGTGGGCTGGGACGGGCTGTGGTGGGCTGGGACGGGCTGTGGTGGGCCGGGACGGGCTGTGGTGGGCTGTGGTGAGCTGAGACAGGTTGTGGTGGGCTGTGGTAAGCTGGGACGGTCCGTGGTGTACTGGGATGGTCTGTGGTGGGCTGTGGTGGGTTGTGGTGAGCTGAGACGGGCTGAGACGGGCTGGGAGGGGCTGGGACGGGCTGTGGTGGTCTGGGATGGGCTGGGACGAGCTGGGCAGGCTGTGGTATGTTGGGCCGGGCTGGCAGGGGCTGTGGTGGGATGGGCCAGGCTGTGGTGTGCTGGGCCAAGCTGTGGTGGGCTGGGACGGGCTGTGGTGGGCTGGGACGGGCTGTGGTGGGCTGGGACGGGCTGTGGTGGGCTGGGACGGGCTGTGGTGGGCTGTGGTGGGCTGTGGTGGTCCGTGGTGAACTGTGGTGAACTGTGGTGGGCTGTGGTGGGCCGTGGTGGGCTGGGACGGGCCGTGGTGGCTCGGGTAAGGCTCTGGTGTGCCGGGACGGGCTGTGGTGTGCCGGGACGGGCTTTGTTGGGCTGGGACGGGCTTTGTTGGGCTGGGACGGGCTTTGTTGGGCTGGGACGGGCTTTGTTGGGCTGGGACGGGCTTTGTTGGGCTGGGACGGGCTTTGTTGGGCTGGGACGGGCTTTGTTGGGCTGGGACGGGCTGTGGTGGGCTGGGACGGGCTGTGGTGGGCTGGGACGGGCTGTGGTGGGCTGGGACGGGCTGTGGTGGGCTGGGACGGGCTGTGGTGGTCTGGGACAAGCTGTGGCGGGCTGGGATGGGATGTGGTGGTCTGGGACAAGCTGTGATGGGCCGTGATGGGCTCTGACGGGCCGTGGTGGGCAGTGGTGTGCTGGGACGTGCTGTGGTGGGCTGGGACAGGCTGTGGTGGGATGTGGCGGGCTATGGTGGTCTAGGAGGGGCTGGGATGGGCTGTGGCGGGCTGGGACGGGCTTTGGCAAGCTGGGACGGTCTGTGGCGGGCTGGGACAGGCTGTGGCGGGCCAGGGTGGGCCGTGGTGGGCCATGAGGGGTTGTGGGGGGCGGTGGTGGGCCGTGGCAGGTGGGGACCGGCCGTGGTGGGCTGTGATGGGCTGTGGTGGGCTGGGACAAGTTGTGGTGGGCTGGGACAAGTTGTGGTGGGCTGGGACAGGCTGTGGTGGGCTGGGACGGGCTGTGGTGGGCTGGGACGGGCTGTGGTGGGCTGGGACGGGCTGTGGTGGGCTGGGACGGGCTGTGGTGGGCTGGGACGGGCTGTGGCGGGCTGGGACGGGCTGTGGTGGGCTGGGACGGGCTGTGGTGGGCTGTGGTGGGCTGGGACGGGCTGTGGCTGTCTTGGATGGGCTGTGGCGTGCCAAGACGGGCTGTGGCGTTCTGGGACGGCCTGTGACGGGATGTGGTGGGCCATGGCGGGCCGTGGTGGGTTGTGGCGGGCCGTGGCGGGCCGTGTTGGGCTGTGGTGGTCCGTGGCGAGCCGTGGTGGGCCGTGGAGGGACTGTGGAGGGCTGTGGTGGGCTGGGACTAGCTGTGGCGGGATGGGACGGGCTGTGGTGGTCTGTGGTGGGCTGGGACTGGCTGTGGTGGGCTGTAGTGAGCTGGGACAGGCTGTGGTGAGCTGGGACGGGCTGTGGTGGGCTGGGATAGGCTGTGATGGGCTGTGGTGGGCTGTGGAGGGCTGTGTTGCGCTGGGAGTGGCTTTGGTGAGCTGGGACAGGCTGTGGTGGGCTGGGATGGGCTGTGGCGGTCTTGGATGGGCTGTGGCGTGCCAAGACGGGCTGTGGTGGGGTCTGGGGGACCGTGGTGGGCGGTGGTGGGCTGGGACAGGCTGTGGAGGGCCGTGGTGGGCTGGGACAGGCTGTGGAGGGCCGTGGAGGGCCGTGGTGGGCTGCAGAGGGCTGGGACGGGCTGTGGTGGGCTGCAGCGGGCTGGGACGGGCTGTGGTGGGCTGCAGCGGGCCGTGGTCGGGCCGGGCCGGGCCGTCGTGGGCTTGGCCAGGCCGGGCCGGGCTCTGGTGGGCCGGGACGGGTTGGGCCGGGCCGCGGTGGGCCGGGCCGGGCCGCGGTGGGCCGGGCCGGGCCGCGGTGGGCCGGGCCGGGCCGCGGTGGGCCGGGCTGGGCTGCGGTGGGCCGGGCTGGGCCGCGGTGGGCTGGGATAAGGTGTGGTGGGCCAGGACGGGCCGCGGTGGGCTGGGATAAGGTGTGGTGGGCCGGGACGGGCTGCGGTGGGCTGGGACGGGCCGTGGCGGGCTGGGATAAGGTGTGGTGGGCCAGGATGGGCTGTGGTGGGCCGGGACGGGCTGTGCTGGGCTGGGATAAGGTGTGGTGGGCCGGGACGGGCTGTGGTGGGCTGGGACGGGCCGTGGCGGGCTGTGGTGGGCTGGAACAAGCTGTGGTGGGCCGTGGCGGGCCGTGGTGGGCTGGGACTAGCTGTGGTGGGCCGTGGCGGGCTGGGACTAGCTGTGGTGGGCCGTGGCGGGCTGTGGTGGGCTGGGACTATCCGTGGTGGGGCGTGGCGGGCTGGGACGGGCTGGGGCGAGCTGGGATAGGCCTTGGCGGGCCGTGGCGCGCCGTGGCGGGCCGTGGCAGGCGGGGACGGGCCGTGGTGGGCTGTGTCGGGCTGGGATGGGCCGTGGTGGCCTGGGATGGGCCGTGGTGGCCTGGGACGGGCCGTGGTGGCCTGGGACGGGCTGTGGTGGCCTGGGACGGGTGTGGTGGGCTGGGATAAGGTGTGGTGGGCTGGGACGGGCTGCGGTGCGCTGTGGTGGGCTGTGGCAGTCTGGGACAGGCTGTGACGGGCCGTGGTGGGCTCTGGCGGGCTATTATGGGCCGTGGCGAGCCGGGATAGGCAGTGGTGGTCTGTGGCGGGCCGTGGCGGGCCTTGGCGGGCCGTGGTGGGCTGGTACTAGCTGTGGCGGGCTGTGGTGGGCCGGGCCGGGCCGGGCTGTGGTGGGCCGGGCCGGGCTGTGGTGGGCCGGGCCGGGCTGTGGTGGGTTGTGGTGGGCTGGAATGGGCCGGGACGGGCTTTGGCGGGCCGGGACGGGCTTTGGCGGGCCGGGACGGGCTGTGGTGGGCCGGGCGGGCTCTGGTGGTCTGAGACGGGCTGGGACAAGCTGTGTTCAGCTGGGACGGGCTGTGGTGGGCTGTGGTGGGCTGGGACAGGCTGTGGCGGTCTTGTATGGGCTGGGCGTGCCAAGACGGGCTGTGGCGGTCTGGGACGGCCTGTGACGGGCCGTGGTGGGTTGTGGCGGGCCGTGGTGGGCCGTGGTGGGCTTGTACGTGCTTTGGAGGGCCGGGCCGGGCTGGGGTGGGCCGGGCCGGGCTGGGGTGGGCCGGGACGGGCTGGGACGGGCTTTGACGGGCCGTGGTGGGCTCTGGCAAGGCGTGGCGGGCCGTGGTAGGCTGTGGCAGGTCAGGGTGGTCTGTGGCAGGCATGGACGGGCAGTGGTGGGCTGTGGCAGGCATGGACGGGCAGTGGTGGGCTGTGGTGGGCCGTGGCAAGCAGGGACGGGCAGTGGTGGGCTGTGGTGGGCTGTGGTTGGCTGGGACGGACCGTGGTGGGCTGGGACGGGCCGTGGTGTGCCATGGTGGGCCGTGGCGGGCCTGGGTGGGCCGTGGTGGGCCGTGGCGGGCGGGGACGGGCTGTGGTGGGCCGTGGCGGGCTGGGACGGGCTTTGACAGGCCGTGGTGGGCTCTGGCAAGGCGTGGTGGGCCAGGATGGGCCGTGGCGGGCCGGGCCGGGCTGTGGTGGGCCGTGGCGGGCCGGGCCGGGCCGTGGTGGGCCGTGGTGGGCCGTGGTTGGCTGGTACGGGCTGTGGCGGGCTGGGACGGGATGTGGTGTGCTGGGACGGGCTGTGGAGGGCTTTAGTGGGCTGGGACGGGCTGTGGTGGGCTGTGGTGGGCTTTGGTGGGCTGTGGTGTGCTGGGATAAGCTATGGTAGGCTGTGGCAGGCTGGGAGAAGCTGTGACGGGCCGTGGTGGGCTCTGGTGGGCCGTGCTGGGCCTTGGTAGGCCGTGGCGGGCCAGGGTGGGCCGTGGTGGGCCGTGGTGAGCTGTGGCGGGCCGGGCCGGGCCGTGGCGGGCTGTGGTGGGCCGTGGTGGGCTGGGACTGGCTGTGGTGGGCTGGGACGGCCTGGGACGTCCTGGGACAGGCTGTGGTGGGCTGGGACGGGCTGTGGAGGTTTTGGATGGACTGTGGCGGGCCTAGACGGGCTGTGGCGGTCTACGACAACCTGTGACGGGCCGTGGTGGGCTCTGGTGGGCCGTGGTGGGCCGTGGCGGGCCGGGACGTGCAGTGGTGGGCTGTGTAAGCATTGGCGGGCTGTGGTGGTCCGTGGCGGGCCGTGGTGGGCTGAGACGAACTGTGGTGGGATGGGACGGGCTGGGATGGCGTGGGACGGGTTGTGGTAGGCTGGGACAAGCTGTCGTGGGCTGGGACGGGCTGTGGTTGGCGGGCCCGGGCTGGGACGGGCCGGGCCGGGCCGGGCCGGGCCGTGGCGGGCCGTGGTGGGTTGTTGAAGGCTGGGACAGGCTGGGGCGGGTTGTGGCGGGCTGGGGCGGGTTGTGGCGGGCTATGGCGGGTTGTGGCAGGCTGTGGTAGTCTGGGATGGGTTGTGGTGCCTGGGACAGGCTGTGGTGGGCTATGGTGGGCTGGGATGGGCTGCGACGGGCCGTGGTGGGCTGGCACGGGCCGCGACGGGCCGTGGTGGGCTGGCACGGGCCGCGACGGGCCGTGGTGGGCTGGCACGGGCCGCGACGGGCTGTGGTGGGCTGGCACGGGTCGTGGTGGGCTGGCACGGGCCGCGGCGGGCCGTGGTGGGCTGGCACGGGCCGCGGCAGGCCGTGGTGGGCTGGCACGGGCCGCGGCGGGCCGTGGTGTTCTGGCACGGGCCGCGGCGGGCCGTGGTGTTCTGGCACGGGCCGCGGCGGGCCGTGGAGGTCGGTGGTGTGATGGGACGGGCCGTGGAGGTCGGTGGTGTGATGGGACGGGCCGTGGTGGTCGGTGGTGGGCCGGGACGGGCCGTGGTGGGCCGGGACGGGCCGTGGTGGGCCGGGACGGGCCGGTGTGGGCCGTGGTGGGCCGGGACGGGCTGTGGCAGTCTTGGATAGGCTGTGGCGTGCCAAGACGGGCCGGGACGGGCCGTGGCGGGCCGGGACGGGCTGTGGCGTGCCAAGACGGGCTGTGGCGGTCTGGGACGGCCTGTGATGGGCCGTGGTGGGCTCTGGCGGGCTGTGGTGTGTTGTGGCGGGCCGGGACAGGCAGTGGTGGGCCGTGGTGGGCCGAGGCGGGCCGGGCCGTGGTGGTCCGTGGTGGGCTTTGGTGGGCCGTGGTGGGCCGTGGCGGGCTGTGGTGGACCGTGCTGGGCTTGTACGTTCTTTGGAGGGCTGGGACGGGCTGTGGTGGGCTGGGACGGGCTGTGGTGGGCTGGGACGGGCTGTGGTGGGCTGGGACGGGCTGAGACTGGCTGTGGTGGGCCGTGGTGGGCTGTGGCGGGCTGGGACGGGCTTTGACGGGCCGTGGTGGGCTCTGGCAAGGCGTGGCGGGCCGTGGTAGGCTGTGGCGGGTCAGGGTGGTCTGTGGCAGGCATGGACGGGCAGTGGTGGGCTGTGGTGGGCTGTGGTTGGCTGGTACGGGCCGTGGTGGGCTGGGACGGGATGTGGTGGGCCGTGGTGGGCTGGGACGGGCCGTGGTGGGCTGGGACGGGCCGTGGTGGGCTGTGGCGGGCCGTGGCGGGCCTGGGTGGGCTGTGGCGGGCCGTGGCGGGCAGGGACGGGCTGTGGCGGGCCGTGGCGGGCAGGGACGGGCTTTGACAGGCCGTGGTGGGCTCTGGCAAGGCGTGGTGGGCCGTGGTGGGCCGTGGTGGGCCGTGGCGGGCCGGGCCGGGCCGTGGTGGGCCGTGGCGGGCAGGGACGGGCAGTGGCGGGCAGTGGTGGGCTGTGGTGGGCTGTGGTTGGCTGGTACAGGCTGTGGTGAGCTGGGACGGGATGTGGTGTGCTGGGACAGGCTGTGGAGGGCTTTAGTGGGCTGGGACGGGCTGTGGTGGGCTTTGGTGGGCTGTGGTGTGCTGGGATAAGCTGTGGTAGGCTGTGGCAGGCTGGGACGGGCTGTGGCAGGCTGGGAGAAGCTGTGACGGGCCGTGGTGGGCTCTGGTGGGCCGTGCTGGGCCTTGGTAGGCCGTGGCGGGCCAGGGTGGGCCGTGGTGGGCCGTGGTGAGCTGTGGCGGGCCGGGCCGGGCCGTGGCGGGCTGTGGTGGGCCGTGGTGGGCTGGGACTGGCTGTGGTGGGCTGGGACGGCCTGGGACGGCCTGGGACGGGCTGTGGTGGGCTGGGACGGGCTGTGGAGGTTTTGGATGGGCTGTGGCGGGCCTAGACGGGCTGTGGCGGTCTACGACAACCTGTGACGGGCCGTGGTGGGCTCTGGTGGGCCGTGGTGGGCCGTGGCGGGCCGGGACGTGCAGTGGTGGGCTGTGTAAGCATTGGCGGGCTGTGGTGGTCCGTGGCGGGCCGTGGTGGGCTGAGACGAACTGTGGTGGGATGGGACGGGCTGGGATGGCGTGGGACGGGTTGTGGTAGGCTGGGACAAGCTGTCGTGGGCTGTGGTGGGCCGGGCCGGGCTGTGGTGGGCCGGGCCGGGCTGTGGTGGGCCGGGCCGGGCTGTGGTGGGCCGGGCCGGGCTGTGGTGGGTTGTGGTGGGCTGGAATGGGCCGTGGCGGGCCGGGACGGGCTTTGGCGGGCCGGGACGGGCTTTGGCGGGCCGGGTCAGTCTGTGGCGGGCTGGGACGGGCTGTGGTGGGCCGGGCGGGCTCTGGTGGTCTGAGACGGGCTGGGACAAGCTGTGTTCAGCTGGGACGGGCTGTGGTGGGCTGTGGTGGGCTGGGACAGGCTGTGGCGGTCTTGTATGGGCTGGGCGTGCCAAGACGGGCTGTGGCGGTCTGGGACGGCCTGTGACGGGCCGTGGTGGGTTGTGGCGGGCCGTGGTGGGCCGTGGTGGGCTTGTACGTGCTTTGGAGGGCCGGGCCGGGCTGGGGTGGGCCGGGCCGGGCTGGGGTGGGCCGGGACGGGCTGGGGTGGGCCGGGACGGGCTGGGACGGGCTTTGACGGGCCGTGGTGGGCTCTGGCAAGGCGTGGCGGGCCGTGGTAGGCTGTGGCGGGTCAGGGTGGGCTGTGGCAGGCATGGACGGGCAGTGGTGGGCTGTGGCAGGCATGGACGGGCAGTGGTGGGCTGTGGTGGGCCGTGGCAAGCAGGGACGGGCAGTGGTGGGCTGTGGTGGGCTGTGGTGGGCTGTGGTTGGCTGGGACGGACCATGGTGGGCTGGGACGGGCCGTGGTGTGCCATGGTGGGCCGTGGCGGGCCTGGGTGGGCCGTGGTGGGCCGTGGCGGGCGGGGACGGGCTGTGGTGGGCCGTGGCGGGCGGGGACGGGCTGTGGTGGGCCGTGGCGGGCTGGGACGGGCTTTGACAGGCCGTGGTGGGCTCTGGCAAGGCGTGGTGGGCCAGGATGGGCCGTGGTGGGCTGTGGCGGGCCGGGCCGGGCTGTGGTGGGCCATGGCGGGCCGGGCCGTGGTGGGCCGTGGTTGGCTGGTACGGGCTGTGGCGGGCTGGGACGAGATGTGGTGTGCTGGGACGGGCTGTGGAGGGCTTTAGTGGGCTGGGACGGGCTGTGGTGGGCTGTGGTGGGCTTTGGTGGGCTGTGGTGTGCTGGGATAAGCTGTGGTAGGCTGTGGCAGGCTGGGAGAAGCTGTGACGGGCCGTGGTGGGCTCTGGTGGGCCGTGCTGGGCCTTGGTAGGCCGTGGCGGGCCAGGGTGGGCCGTGGTGGGCTGGGACAGGCTGTGGTGGGCTGGGACGGCCTGGGACGGGCTGTGGTGGGCTGTGATAAGGTGTGGTGGGCTGGGACGGGCTGTGGAGGTTTTGGATGGGCTGTGGCGGGCCTAGACGGGCTGTGGCGGTCTACGCCAACCTGTGACGGGCCGTGGTGGGCCGTGGCGGGCCGGGACGTGCAGTGGTGGGCTGTGTAAGCATTGGCGGGCTGTGGTGGTCCGTGGCGGGCCGTGGTGGGCTGAGACGAACTGTGGTGGGATGGGACGGGCTGGGATGGCGTGGGACGGGTTGTGGTAGGCTGGGACAAGCTGTCGTGGGCTGGGACGGGCTGTGGTGGGCTGGGACGGGCTCTGGTGGTCTGGAACAGGTTGTGGTGGGCTGTGGTGGGTTTTGGTGAGCTTAGACGGCTGTGGTGGCCTGGGATGGTCTGTGGTGGGCTGTGGTGGGCTGGGATAGGTTGTGGTGGGCCGGGACGGGCTGTGGTGGGCCGGGACGGGCTGTGGTGGGCTGTGGTGAGCTGAGACAGGTTGTGGTGGGCTGTGGTAAGCTGGGACGGTCCGTGGTGTACTGGGATGGTCTGTGGTGGGCTGTGGTGGGTTGTGGTGAGCTGAGACGGGCTGGGAGGGACTGGGACGGGCTGTGGTGGTCTGGGATGGGCTGGGACGAGCTGGGCAGGCTGTGGTATGTTGGGCCGGGCTGGCAGGGGCTGTGGTGGGCTGGGCCAGGCTGTGGTGTGCTGGGCCAAGCTGTGGTGGGCTGTGGTGGGCTGGGACAGGCTGTGGTGGTCCGTGGTGGTCCGTGGTGGTCCGTGGTGGTCCGTGGTGGTCCGTGGTGAACTGTGGTGAACTGTGGTGGGCTGTGGTGGGCCGTGGTGGGCTGTGGTCAGCCGTGGTGGGCTGGCATGGGCTGTGGTCAGCCGTGGTGGGCTGGCACGGGCTGTGGTGGGCTGGGATGAGCTGTGGGGGGCTGGGACAGGCTGTGGTGTTCTGGGACAGGCTGTGGTGGGCCTTGGTGGGCCGGGACCGGCCGTGGTGGGCTGGGACGGGCTCTGGTGGGCTGTGGTGGTCGGCTGGCACGGGCTGTGGTGGGCTGGGACGGGCTGTGGTCAGCCGTGGTGTGCCGGGACGGGCTGTGGTGTGCCGGGACGGGCTGTGGTGTGCCGGGACGGGCTGTGGTGTGCCGGGACGGGCTGTGGTGTGCCGGGACGGGCTGTGGTGTGCCGGGACGGGCTGTGGTGGGCTGGGACGGGCTGTGGTGGGCTGGGACGGGCTGTGGTGGGCTGGGACGGGCTGTGGTGGGCTGGGACGGGCTGTGGTGGGCTGGGACGGGCTGTGGTGGGCTGTGACAAGCTGTGGCGGGCTGGGAAGGGCTGTGGTGGTATGGGATGGGATGTGGTGGTCTGGGACAAGCTGTGATGGGCCGTGATGGGCTCTGACGGGCCGTGGTGGGCAGTGGTGTGCTGGGACGTGCCGTGGTGGGCTGGGACGGGCTGTGGTGGGATGTGGCGGGCTATGGTGGTCTAGGAGGGGCTGGGATGGGCTGTGGCGGGCTGGGACGGGCTTTGGCAAGCTGGGACGGTCTGTGGTGGGCTGGGACAGGCTGTGGCGGGCCAGGGTGGGCCGTGGTGGGCCATGAGGGGTTGTGGGGGGCGGTGGTGGGCCGTGGCAGGTGGGGACCGGCCGTGGTGGGCTGTGTCGGGCTGGGACGGGCTGTGGTGGGCTGGGACGGGCTGTGGTGGGCTGGGACGGGCTGTGGCGGGCTGGGACGGGTTGTGGTAGGCTGGGACGGGCTGTGGCGGGCTGGGACGGGCTGTGGCGGGCTGTGGCGGGCTGGGACGGGCTGTGGCGGGCCGTGGTGGGCCGTGGTTGGCTAGGACGGGCCGTGGTGGGCCGTGGTGGGCCGTGGTTGGCTGGGACGGGCCGTGGTGGGCCGTGGTGGGCCGTGGTTGGCTAGGACGGGCCGTGGTGGGCCGTGGTGGGCTGTGGTGGGTTCTGGTGAGCTTGACACGGGCTGGGACGGGCTGGGACGGGCTGGGACGAGCTCTGGTGGTCTGGGACAGGCTGTGGTGGGCTGGGACGGGCTGTGGTGGGCCGGGACGGGCTGTGGTGGGCCGGGACGGGCTGTGGTGGGCCGGGACGGGCTGTGGTGGGCCGGGACGGGCTGTGGTGGGCCGGGACGGGCTGTGGTGGGCCAGGACGGGCCGTGGTGGGCCGTGGTGGGCCGTGGCGGGCAGGGACGGGCAGTGGCGGGCCGTGGTTGGCTGGTACAGGCTGTGGTGGGCTGGGACAGGCTGTGGAGGGCTTTAGTGGGCTGGGACGGGCTGTGGTGGGCTGTGATGGGCTGTGGTGGGCTTTGGTGGGCTGTGGTGTGCTGGGATAAGCTGTGGTAGGCTGTGGCAGGCTGGGACGGGCTGTGGCAGGCTGGGAGAAGCTGTGACGGGCCGTGGTGGGCTCTGGTGGGCCGTGCTGGGCCTTGGTAGGCCGTGGCGGGCCAGGGTGGGCCGTGGTGGGCCGTGGTGAGCTGTGGCGGGCCGGGCCAGGCTGTGGTGGGCCGTGGTGGGCTGGGACTGGCTGTGGTGGGCTGGGACGGCCTGGGACGTCCTGGGACAGGCTGTGGTGGGCTGGGACGGGCTGTGGAGGTTTTGGATGGACTGTGGCGGGCCTAGACGGGCTGTGGCGGTCTACGACAACCTGTGACGGGCCGTGGTGGGCTCTGGTGGGCCGTGGTGGGCCGTGGCGGGCCGGGACGTGCAGTGGTGGGCTGTGTAAGCATTGGCGGGCTGTGGTGGTCCGTGGCGGGCCGTGGTGGGCTGAGACGAACTGTGGTGGGATGGGACGGGCTGGGATGGCGTGGGACGGGTTGTGGTAGGCTGGGACAAGCTGTCGTGGGCTGGGATGGGCTGGGACGGGCTGTGGTGGGCTGGGACGGGCTCTGGTGGTCTGGAACAGGTTGTGGTGGGCTGTGGTGGGTTTTGGTGAGCTTAGACGGCTGTGGTGGCCTGGGATGGTCTGTGGTGGGCTGTGGTGGGCTGGGATAGGTTGTGGTGGCTGGGACGGGCTGTGGTGGGCTGTGGTGAGCTGAGACAGGTTGTGGTGGGCTGTGGTAAGCTGGGACGGTCCGTGGTGTACTGGGATGGTCTGTGGTGGGCTGTGGTGGGTTGTGGTGAGCTGAGACGGGCTGAGACGGGCTGGGAGGGACTGGGACGGGCTGTGGTGGTCTGGGATGGGCTGGGACGAGCTGGGCAGGCTGTGGTATGTTGGGCCGGGCTGGCAGGGGCTGTGGTGGGCTGGGCCAGGCTGTGGTGTGCTGGGCCAAGCTGTGGTGGGCTGGGACGGGCTGTGGTGGGCTGGGACAGGCTGTGGTGGTCCGTGGTGGTCCGTGGTGGTCCGTGGTGGTCCGTGGTGAACTGTGGTGAACTGTGGTGGGCTGTGGTGGGCCGTGGTGGGCTGTGGTCAGCCGTGGTGGGCTGGCATGGGCTGTGGTCAGCCGTGGTGGGCTGGGATGAGCTGTGGGGGGCTGGGACAGGCTGTGGTGTTCTGGGACAGGCTGTGGTGGGCCTTGGTGGGCCGGGACCGGCCGTGGTGGGCTGGGACGGGCTCTGGTGGGCTGTGGTGGTGGGCTGGCACGGGCTGTGGTGGGCTGGGACGGGCTGTGGTGGGCTGGGACGGGCTGTGGTGGGCTGGGATGGGCTGTGGTGGGCTGGGACGGGCTGTGGTGGGCTGGGACGGGCTGTGGCGGGCTGGGACGGGCTGTGGCGGGCTGGGACGGGCTGTGGTGGGCTGTGGTGGGCTGGGACGGGCTGTGGCTGTCTTGGATGGGCTGTGGCGTGCCAAGACGGGCTGTGGCGTTCTGGGACGGCCTGTGACGGGATGTGGTGGGCCGTGGCGGGCCGTGGTGGGTTGTGGCGGGCCGTGGCGGGCCGTGTTGGGCTGTGGTGGTCCGTGGCGAGCCGTGGTGGGCCGTGGAGGGACTGTGGAGGGCTGTGGTGGGCTGGGACTAGCTGTGGCGGGATGGGACGGGCTGTGGTGGTCTGTGGTGGGCTGGGACTGGCTGTGGTGGGCTGTAGTGAGCTGGGACAGGCTGTGGTGAGCTGGGACGGGCTGTGGTGGGCTGGGATAGGCTGGGATGGGCTGTGGTGGGCTGGGATAAGCTGTGGTGGGCTGGGACGGGCTGTGTTGCGCTGGGAGTGGCTTTGGTGAGCTGGGACAGGCTGTGGTGGGCTGGGATGGGCTGTGGCGGTCTTGGATGGGCTGTGGCGTGCCAAGACGGGCTGTGGTGGGGTCTGGGGGACCGTGGTGGGCGGTGGTGGGCTGGGACAGGCTGTGGAGGGCCGTGGAGGGCCGTGGTGGGCTGGGACAGGCCGTGGAGGGCCGTGGTGGGCTGCAGAGGGCTGGGACGGGCTGTGGTGGGCTGCAGCGGGCCGTGGTCGGGCCGGGCCGGGCCGTCGTGGGCTTGGCCAGGCTGGGCCGGGCTCTGGTGGGCCGGGACGGGTTGGGCCGGGCCGCGGTGGGCCAGGCCGGGCCGCGGTGGGCCGGGCCGGGCCGCGGTGGGCCGGGCCAGGCCGCGGTTGGCCGGGCTGGGCTGCGGTGGGCCGGGCCGGGCCGCGGTGGGCTGGGATAAGGTGTGGTGGGCCAGGACGGGCCGCGGTGGGCTGGGATAAGGTGTGGTGGGCCGGGACGGGCTGCGGTGGGCTGGGACGGGCCATGGCGGGCTGGGATAAGGTGTGGTGGGCCAGGATGGGCTGTGGTGGGCTGGGACGGGCTGTGCTGGGCTGGGATAAGGTGTGGTGGGCCGGGACGGGCTGCGGTGGGCTGGGACGGGCCGTGGCGGGCTGGGATAAGGTGTGGTGGGCCAGGATGGGCTGTGGTGGGCTGGGACGGGCTGTGCTGGGCTGGGATAAGGTGTGGTGGGCCGGGACGGGCTGTGGTGGGCCTGGACGGGCCGTGGCGGGCTGTGGTGGGCTGGAACAAGCTGTGGTGGGCCGTGGCGGGCCGTGGTGGGCTGGGACTAGCTGTGGTGGGCCGTGGCGGGCTGGGACTAGCTGTGGTGGGCCGTGGCGGGCTTTGGTGGGCTGGGACTAGCCGTGGTGGGGCGTGGCGGGCTGGGACGGGCTGGGGCGAGCTGGGATAGGCCTTGGCGGGCCGTGGCGCGCCGTGGGGGGCCGTGGCAGGCGGGGGACAGGCCGTGGTGGGCTGTGTCGGGCTGGGATGGGCCGTGGTGGCCTGGGACGGGCCGTGGTGGCCTGGGACGGGCCGTGGTGGGCTGGGACGGGCCGTGGTGGGCTGGGACGGGCCGTGGGGGCCTGGGACGGGTGTGGTGGGCTGGGATAAGGTGTGGTGGGCTGGGACGGGCTGTGGTGGGCTTGGACGGGCTGTGGCGGTCTGGGTCGGCCTGTGATGGGCTGTGGTGTGGTCTGGTGGACCGTGGCGTGCCGTGGTGGGCTGGGACAGGCTGTGGTGGGCCGTGGTAGGCTGGGACGGGCTGTGGTGGGCTGCGATAAGGTGTGGTGGGCTGGGACGGGCTGTGGTGGGCTGGGACGGGCTGTGGCGGTCTTGGATGGGCTGTGGCGTGCAAAGACGGGCTGTGGCGGTCTGGGACGGCCTGTGGCGGGCTGTGGTGGGGTCTGGTGGACCATGGTGGGCCGTGGTGGGCCGTGGTGGGCCGAGACGGGCTGTGGTTGGCTGTGGTGGGCTGGGACGGGCTGTAGTGGGCTGTAGTGGGCTGGGACGGGCTGTGGTGAGCTGGGACGGGCTGTGGTGGGCTGTAGTGGGCTGCAGTGGGCTGGGAGTGGCTTTGGTGAGCTGGGACGGGCTGTGGTGGGCTGTAGTGGGCTGGGACCGGCTGTGGTGGGCTGCAGTGGGCTGGGACGGGCTGTGGTGAGCTGGGACGGGCTGTGGTGGGCTGGGACTGGCTGAGGTGGGCTGGGATAAGCTGTGGTGGGCTGGGACGGGCTGCGGTGGGCTGTGGTGGGCTGTGGTGGTCTGGGACAGGCTGTGACGGGCCGTGGTGGGCTCTGGTGGGCTATTATGGGCTGTGGCGGGCCGGGACAGGCAGTGGTGGTCTGTGGCGGGCTGTGGTGGGCTGGGACGGGCTGTGGTGGGCTGGGACGGGCTGTGATGAGCTGTGGTAGTCTGGGACGGGCTGTGGTGGGCTGGCACGGGCTGTGGTGGGCTTGGATAAGCTGTGGTGGGCTGGGATGGGCTGGGACGGGCTGTGGTGGGCTGGGACGGGCTCTGGTGGGCTGGGACGGGCTGTGGTGGGCTGGGACGGGCTGTGGTGGGCTGGGACGGGCTGTGGTGGGCCGGGACGGGCTGTGGTGGGCTGTGGTGAGCTGAGACAGGTTGTGGTGGGCTGTGGTAAGCTGGGACGGTCCGTGGTGTACTGGGATGGTCTGTGGTGGGCTGTGGTGGGTTGTGGTGAGCTGAGACGGGCTGAGACGGGCTGGGAGGGGCTGGGACGGGCTGTGGTGGTCTGGGATGGGCTGGGACGAGCTGGGCAGGCTGTGGTATGTTGGGCCGGGCTGGCAGGGGCTGTGGTGGGATGGGCCAGGCTGTGGTGTGCTGGGCCAAGCTGTGGTGGGCTGGGACGGGCTGTGGTGGGCTGGGACGGGCTGTGGTGGGCTGGGACGGGCTGTGGTGGGCTGGGACGGGCTGTGGTGGGCTGGGACGGGCTGTGGTGGGCTGTGGTGGGCTGTGGTGGTCCGTGGTGAACTGTGGTGAACTGTGGTGGGCTGTGGTGGGCCGTGGTGGGCTGGGACGGGCCGTGGTGGCTCGGGTAAGGCTCTGGTGTGCCGGGACGGGCTGTGGTGTGCCGGGACGGGCTTTGTTGGGCTGGGACGGGCTTTGTTGGGCTGGGACGGGCTTTGTTGGGCTGGGACGGGCTGTGGTGGGCTGGGACGGGCTGTGGTGGGCTGGGACGGGCTGTGGTGGGCTGGGACGGGCTGTGGTGGGCTGGGACGGGCTGTGGTGGGCTGGGACGGGCTGTGGTGGGCTGGGACAAGCTGTGGCGGGCTGGGATGGGATGTGGTGGTCTGGGACAAGCTGTGATGGGCCGTGATGGGCTCTGACGGGCCGTGGTGGGCAGTGGTGTGCTGGGACGTGCTGTGGTGGGCTGGGACAGGCTGTGGTGGGATGTGGCGGGCTATGGTGGTCTAGGAGGGGCTGGGATGGGCTGTGGCGGGCTGGGACGGGCTTTGGCAAGCTGGGACGGTCTGTGGCGGGCTGGGACAGGCTGTGGCGGGCCAGGGTGGGCCGTGGTGGGCCATGAGGGGTTGTGGGGGGCGGTGGTGGGCCGTGGCAGGTGGGGACCGGCCGTGGTGGGCTGTGATGGGCTGTGGTGGGCTGGGACAAGTTGTGGTGGGCTGGGACAAGTTGTGGTGGGCTGGGACAGGCTGTGGTGGGCTGGGACGGGCTGTGGTGGGCTGGGACGGGCTGTGGTGGGCTGGGACGGGCTGTGGTGGGCTGGGACGGGCTGTGGTGGGCTGGGACGGGCTGTGGCGGGCTGGGACGGGCTGTGGTGGGCTGGGACGGGCTGTGGTGGGCTGTGGTGGGCTGGGACGGGCTGTGGCTGTCTTGGATGGGCTGTGGCGTGCCAAGACGGGCTGTGGCGTTCTGGGACGGCCTGTGACGGGATGTGGTGGGCCATGGCGGGCCGTGGTGGGTTGTGGCGGGCCGTGGCGGGCCGTGTTGGGCTGTGGTGGTCCGTGGCGAGCCGTGGTGGGCCGTGGAGGGACTGTGGAGGGCTGTGGTGGGCTGGGACTAGCTGTGGCGGGATGGGACGGGCTGTGGTGGTCTGTGGTGGGCTGGGACTGGCTGTGGTGGGCTGTAGTGAGCTGGGAGAGGCTGTGGTGAGCTGGGACGGGCTGTGGTGGGCTGGGATAGGCTGTGATGGGCTGTGGTGGGCTGTGGAGGGCTGTGTTGCGCTGGGAGTGGCTTTGGTGAGCTGGGACAGGCTGTGGTGGGCTGGGATGGGCTGTGGCGGTCTTGGATGGGCTGTGGCGTGCCAAGACGGGCTGTGGTGGGGTCTGGGGGACCGTGGTGGGCGGTGGTGGGCTGGGACAGGCTGTGGAGGGCCGTGGTGGGCTGGGACAGGCTGTGGAGGGCCGTGGAGGGCCGTGGTGGGCTGCAGAGGGCTGGGACGGGCTGTGGTGGGCTGCAGCGGGCTGGGACGGGCTGTGGTGGGCTGCAGCGGGCCGTGGTCGGACCGGGCCGGGCCGTCGTGGGCTTGGCCAGGCCAGGCCGGGCTCTGGTGGGCCGGGACGGGTTGGGCCGGGCCGCGGTGGGCCGGGCCGGGCCGCGGTGGGCCGGGCCGGGCCGCGGTGGGCCGGGCTGGGCTGCGGTGGGCCGGGCTGGGCCGCGGTGGGCTGGGATAAGGTGTGGTGGGCCAGGACGGGCCGCGGTGGGCTGGGATAAGGTGTGGTGGGCCGGGACGGGCTGCGGTGGGCTGGGACGGGCCGTGGCGGGCTGGGATAAGGTGTGGTGGGCCAGGATGGGCTGTGGTGGGCCGGGACGGGCTGTGCTGGGCTGGGATAAGGTGTGGTGGGCCGGGACGGGCTGTGGTGGGCTGGGACGGGCCGTGGCGGGCTGTGGTGGGCTGGAACAAGCTGTGGTGGGCCGTGGCGGGCCGTGGTGGGCTGGGACTAGCTGTGGTGGGCCGTGGCGGGCTGGGACTAGCTGTGGTGGGCCGTGGCGGGCTGTGGTGGGCTGGGACTATCCGTGGTGGGGCGTGGCGGGCTGGGACGGGCTGGGGCGAGCTGGGATAGGCCTTGGCGGGCCGTGGCGCGCCGTGGCGGGCCGTGGCAGGCGGGGACGGGCCGTGGTGGGCTGTGTCGGGCTGGGATGGGCCGTGGTGGCCTGGGATGGGCCGTGGTGGCCTGGGACGGGCCGTGGTGGCCTGGGACGGGCTGTGGTGGCCTGGGACGGGTGTGGTGGGCTGGGATAAGGTGTGGTGGGCTGGGACGGGCTGCGGTGCGCTGTGGTGGGCTGTGGCAGTCTGGGACAGGCTGTGACGGGCCGTGGTGGGCTCTGGTGGGCTATTATGGGCCGTGGCGAGCCGGGATAGGCAGTGGTGGTCTGTGGCGGGTTGTGGTGGGCTGGGACGGGCTGTGGCGGGCTGGGACGGGCTGTGGTGAGCTGTGGTAGGCTGGGACGGGCTGTGGTGGGCTGGGACAGGCTGTGGTGGGCTGGGACGGGCTGTGGTGGGCTGGGACGGGCTGTGGTGGGCTGGGACGGGCTGTGGTGGGCTGGGTCGGGCTTTGGTCAGCTGGGAAAGGCTGTGGTGGGCTGGGACGGGCTTTGGTGAGCTGCGACGGGCTGTGGTGGGCTGGGTTAAGGTGTGGTGGGCTGGGACGGGCTGTGGTGGGCTGTGGTGGGGTGGGACGGGCTGTGGCTGTCTTGGATGGGCTGTGGCGTGCAAGACGGGCTGTGGCGGTCTGGGACGGCCTGCTGCGGGCAGTTCGGGCGAGCGGGAGTCAGATTCAAATACTCACAGAGTTCAAGATCTGATCCGTTTATTGTACAAACCAGGTAGACTTTTATAAGGCATTCTATAAGCGTGCAATAATGTGGTTGGCTATTTTACAAGCGTATAATAATATGATTGGTTAACAATTGTTTACTGGGAAGATTTCTGTTTTCTGCTTGTTCTGGCATGTAGGCTCCTTTCTGCGGTTTCCCAGCTCCTCTTATCACGTCCCGTTGGCCTTGGTTTTGAGCAAACATCTGCAATTTGCTCCTTTTTCTTCATCCCACTGTTCTGGCCGTAACCTCGCCTTATTTCTTCAGTATTTTTCCACTTGCTTCAGAGTTCAGTATAATCATTCAATACAGCAAGAGCCCCAACAGACGGCCTGTGACGGTTTCTGGTGGGGTCTGGTGGACCATGGTGGGTTGTGGTAGGCCGTGGCGGGCCGGGCCGGGCCGTGGTGGGCTGTGGAGAGCTGTGGTGGGCTGTGGTGGGCTGGGACAGGCTGTGGTGGGCCGTGGCGGACCGGGATGGGCTGGGACGGTCTGTGGCGGGCTGGGACGGGCTGTGGCGGTCTTGGATGGGCTGTGACGGTTTGTGGTGGGGTCTGGTGGACCATGGTGGGTTGTGGTAGGCTGTGGTGGGCTGTGATGAGCTGGGACGGACTGTGGCGAGGTGGGACGGGCTGTGGTGGGCTGGGACGGGCTGTGGTGGGCTGGGATAAGTTGTGGTGGGCTGGGACAGGCTGTGGTGGGCTGTAGTGGGCTTTGGTGGGCTGTGGTGGGCTCGGACAGGCTTTGTTGAGCTGGAACGGGCTGTGGTGGCGTGGGACAGGCTGGGACGGGCTGTGGTGGCCTGGGACAGGCTGTGGCGGGCCGTGGAGGGCTGTGGAGGGCTGTTGTGAGCTGTGGTGGGCTGGGACTAGCTGTGGCGGGCTGGTACGGGCTGTGGTGGGCTGTGGCGGGCTGGGATGGGCTTTGGCGGGCTGGGGCAGTCTGTGGTGGGCTGGGACGGGCCGTGGCGGGCCGTGTTGGGCCGTGGCGGGCAGTGGTGGGCCGTGGCGTGCCGCGACGGCCCGTGGCAGGCTGTAATGGGTTGTGGCGGGCCGTGGTGAACCGTAGTGGGCCGTGGTGGGCTGTGGCGGGCCGTGGTGGGCTGGGACGGGCTGCGGTGGGCTGTGGCAGGCTGTGGCGAGCCGTGGAGGGCTGTGGAGGCCTGTGGTGGGCTGTGGTGGGCTGGGACTAGCTGTGGCGGGCTGGTACGGGCTGTGGTGGGCTGTGGCGGGCTGGGATGGTCTGGGACAGTCTGTGGCGGGCTGGGACGGGCTGTGGTGGGCTGTGGTGGGCCGTGTTGGGCCGTGGCAGGCAGTGGTGAGCCGTGGCGTGCCGCGACGGCCCGTGGCAGGCTGTAATGGGCTGTGGCGGGCTGTGGTGAGCCGTAGTGGGCCGTGGTGGGCTGTGGCGGGCCGTGGCGGGCAGGGACGGGCTGTGGTGTCCTGGGACGGGCTGTGGTGGGCTGGGACGGGCTGTGGTGGGCTGGGACGGGCTGTGGTGGGCTGGGACGGGCTGTGGTGAGCTGCGACAGGCTGTGGTGGGCTGGGACGGCCTGTGGTGGGCTGGGACGGGCTGTTGTGGGCTGTGGTGGGCTGGGACGGGCTGTGGTGGGCTGGGACGGGCTGTGGCTGTCTTGGATGGGCTGTGGCGTGCCAAGACGGGCTGTGGTGGGCTGGGACGGCCTGTGACGGGATGTGGTGGGGTCTGGTGGGCCGTGGTGGGCCGTGGTGGGCCGTGGTGGGCCGTGGTGGGCCGTGGCGGGCCGTGGCGGGCCGAGGCGGGCCGTGGCAGGCAGTGGTGGGCCGTGGTGGGCCGTGGTGGGCTGTGGTGGGCCTTGGCGGGCCGTGGGGGGCCTTAGTGGGCCGTGGTTGGCTGAGACGGGCTGTGGTGGGCTGTGGTGGGCTGTGGTGGGCTGTGGCGGGCCGTGGCGGGCAGTGGTGTGCTCTGGCGGGGCGTGGTGGGCCGTGGTGGGCTGCAGTGGGCTTGGATGGGCTGGGACGGGCTGTGGTGGGATGGGATAAGCTGTGGTGGGCTGGGACAGTCTGTGGTGGGCTGTGGTGGGCTGGGCTGGACTGTGGTGGGCTGGGACCATCTGTGATGGGTTGGGACGGGCTGTGGTGGGCTGTGGTGGGCTGGGACGTGCTGTGGCGGTCTTGGATGGGCTGTGGCGGTCTTGGATGGGCTGTGGCGTGCCAAGACGGGCTGTGGCGGTCTGGGACGGCCTATGACAGGCTGTGGTGGGTTGTGGCGGGCCGTGGCGGGCCGTGGCGGACAGTGGTGGGCCGGTACGGGCTGTGGTGGGCCTTAATGGGCCTTGGTGGGCTGGGACGGGCTGCAGAGGGCTGTGGAGGGCTGTGGTGGGCTGTGATGAGCTGGGACGGGCTGTGGCGAGGTGGGACGGGCTGTGGTGGACTGTGGTGGGCTGTGGCGGGCTGGGTCGGCCTGTGGCAGGCTGGGATGGGCTTTGGCGGGCCGGGATAAGCTGTGGTGGCCTGTGGTGGGCTGTGGTAGGCTGGGACGGGCCGTGGTGGGCTCTGGAAGGCCGTGTTAGGCCGTGGCGGGCCGTGGTGGGTTGTGGTTGGCTGTGGTGGGCTGGGACGGGCTGTGACGGTCTTGGATGGGCTGTGGCATGCCAAGACGGGCTGTGGCTGTCTGGGGCGACCTGTGACGGGCTGTGGTGTGGTCTGGCGGGCCGTGGTGGGTTGTGGCGGGCCGGGACGGGCAGTGGTGGGCCTTGGTGGGCCTTGGCGGGCCGTAGTGGGCTGTGGTGGTCCGTGGTGGGCCGTGGCGTGCCGTGG
The DNA here is from genome assembly GCF_023638135.1 of Falco biarmicus. Classification (NCBI taxonomy): domain Eukaryota; kingdom Metazoa; phylum Chordata; class Aves; order Falconiformes; family Falconidae; genus Falco; species Falco biarmicus. Next base: position 48,728 of record NW_026611713.1, read on the forward strand.
CGGGCAGGGACGGGCTGTGGTGGGCTGGGACGGGCTGTGGTGGGCTGGGATAAGTATCGGTGGGCTGGGACAGGCCGTGGTGGGCTGTAGTGGGCTTTGGTGGGCTGTGGTGGGCTCGGACAGGCTTTGTTGAGCTGGGACGGGCTGTGGTGGCCTGGGACAGGCTGGGACGGGCTGTGGTGGGCTGGGCCGGGCTGTGGTGGGCTGGGCCGGGCTGTGGTGGGCTGGGACCGTCTGTGATGGGCTGTGGTGGGCTGTGTCGGGCTGTGGTGGGCTGTGTCGGGCTGTGGTGGGCTGTGGCGGGATGGGATGGGCTGTGACGGGCCGTGGTGGGCTCTGGCGGGGCGTGTTGGGCCGTGGTAGGCCGTGGCAGGCCAGCGTGGGCTGTGGTGGGCCGTGGCAGACCAGGATGGGCAGTGGTGGGCTGCGGTGGGCCGTGGTGGGCTGTGTTGGGCTGTGGTGGGCTGTTGTGTGCTGGGACGGGCTGGGACGGGTTGTGGTGGGATGGGATAAGTTGTGGTGGGCTGGGACCGTCTGTGATGGGCTGGCATGGCCTGTGGTGGGCTGTGGTGGGCTGGGACGGGCTGTGGTGGGCTGGGACGGGCTGTGGTGGGCCGTGGTGGGCTGTGGTGGGCCGTGGTGGGCTGTGGTGGGCCATGGTGGGCTGTGGTGGGCCGTGGCGGGCTGTGGTGGGCCATGGCGGGCTGTGGTGGGCCGTGGAGGGCTGTGGTAGGCTGTGGTGGGCTGGGACGTGCTGTGGTGGGCTGGGACGGGCTGTGGCGGGCTGGGACGGGCTGTGACGGGCCATGGTGGGCTCTGGCGGGGCGTGGTGGGCCGTGGTAGGCCGTGGCAGGCCAGGGTGGGCCGTGGTGGGCTGGGACGGGCTTTGGTGGGCTGCGGTGGGCTGTGGTGGGCTGGGACGGGTTGGGGTGGGCTGGGACGGGCCGTGGCGGGCCGGTACGGGCAGTGGTGGGCCGTGGTGGGCCTTAGTGGGCCGTGGTGGGCTGGGACGGGCTGCGGAGGGCTGTGGAGGGCTGCAGAGGGCTGTGGTGGGCTGGGACGGGCTGTGGTGGGCTGGGACGGGCTGTGGTGGGCTGGGACGGGCTGTGGTGGGCTGGGACGGGCCATGGTGGGCTGGGACGGGCTGTGGTGGGCTGGGACGGGCTGTGGTGGGCTGGGACGGGCCATGGTGGGCTGGGACGGGCTGTGGTGTGCTTGGACGGGCTGTTGTGGGCTGTGGTGTGCTGTGGAGGGCTGGGACGGGCCGTGGTGTGCCGTGGTGGGCTGTGGTGGGCCGTGGTTGGCTGGGACGGGCTGTGGTGGGCTGGGACGGGACGGGACAGGCTGGGACGGGCTGGGACGGGACGGGACAGGCTGGGACGGGCTGTGCTGGGAAGGGACGGGACGGGCTGTGGTGGGCTGGGCCGGGACTGGCTCTGGTGGGCCGGGACTGGCTCTGGTGGGCCGGGACGGGCCGTGGGGGGCCGGGCCGGGCCGTGGGGGGCCGGGCCAGGCCGTGGGGGGCCGGGATGGGCCGTGGTCGGGTGGGGACGGGCTGTGGTGGGTTGGAACGGGCTGGGACGGGCGGTGGTGGGCTGGGACGGGCGTTGGTGGGCTGGGACGGGCGGTGGTGTGCTGGGACGGGCGGTGGTGGGCTGGGACGAGCTGTGGTGGGCTGGGACGGGCTGTAGTGGGCTGGGACAAGCTGTGGTGGCCCGGGACGGGCTGGGACGGGCTGTGGTGTGCTGAGAAGAGCTGTGGTGGGCTGGGACGGGCTGTGGTGGGCTGTGGTGGGCTGGGACGGGCTGTGGTGGGCTGTGGTGGGCTGGGACGGGCTGTGGTGTGCTGGGACGGGCTGTGGCGGACTGGGACGGGCTGTGGTGGGCTGTGGTGTGCTGGGACAAGCTGTGGTGGGCTGAGACGGGCTGTGGTGGGCTGGGACGGGCTGTGGTTGGCTGGGACAAGCTGTGGTGGGCTTGGACGGGCTGTGGTGGGATGGGAGAGGCTGTGGCGGGCGGTGGTGGGCTGTGGTGGGCTGTGGTGTGCTGTAGTGGCCTGTGGTCGGCTGGGACGGGCCGTGGTGGGCTGGGACGAGCTTGGACGGGCTGTGGTGGGCTGGGACGGGCTGTGGTGGACTGTGGTGGGCGGGGACGCGCTGTGGTGGGCTGGGACGGGCTGTGATGGGCTGGGACGGGCCCTGGTGGGCGGGGACGGGCTGTGGTGGGCTGGGACGAGCTTGGACGGGCTGTGGTGCGCTGGGACAGGCTGTGGTGGGCTGGGACGGGCTGTGGTGGGCTGTGGTGGGCCGGGACAGGCTGTGGTGGTCCGGGACGGGCTGTGGTGGGTTGGGATGGGCTGTGGTGTGCCGGGACGGGCTCTGGTGGACCGGGACGGGCTGTAGTGGGCCGGGGCGGGCTGTGGTGGGCTGTGGTGGGCTGGGACGAGCTGTGGTGGGCTGTGGTGGGCTGGGACGGGCCTGGATGGGCCATGGTGGGCTGTCACGGGCCGTGGCGGGCTGGCACGGGCCGTGGTGGGCTGGCACAGGCCGTGGTGGTCGGGGAAGAGCCACGGTGGGCCGTGGTGGGCCGTGATGGGCTGGGACGGGCTGTGCTGTGCTGGGACGGGCTGTGGTGGGCTGGGACGGGCTGTTGTGGGCTGTGGTGGGCCGGGACGGGCTGTGGTGGTCCGGGACGGGCTGTGGTGGTCCGGGATGGGCTGTGGTGTGACGAGACGGACTCTGGTGGACCGGGACAGGCTGTAGTGGGCCGGGACGGGCTGTGGTGGGCTGTGGTGGGTTGTGGTGAGCTGAGACGGGCTGAGACGGGCTGTGGTGGTCTGGGACGGGCTGTGACGGGCTGGGACGGGCTGTGGTGGGCTGGGACGTGCTAAAGACGGGCTGTGGTGGGCCGGGATGGTCTGGGACGCGCTGGGACGGGCTGTGGTGGGCTGTGGTGGGCTGGGACGAGCTGTGGTGGGCTGGGACGGGCTGGGACGGGCTGTGGTGGGCTGGGACGGGCTGTGGTGGGCTGGGACGGGCTGTGGTGGGCTGGGACGGGCTGTGGTGGGTTGGGACGGGCTGTGGTGGGTGGGGACGGGCTGTGGTGGGCTGTGTTGGGCCGGGAAGGGCCGTAGTGGGCGGGGACAAGTTGTGGTAGGCGGGGACGGGCTGTGGTATGCGGGGACGGGCTGTGGTGGGCTGGAACGGGCTCTGGTGGGCTGGGACGGGATGTGGTAAGCTGTAATGGGCTGTGGTGGGCTGTGGTGGGTTATGGTGAGCTGTAATGGGCTGGGACGGGCTGGGAGAGGCTGTGGTGGGCTGGGACTTGCTGTGATGGGCTGGGACGGGCTGTGTTGGTCTGTGGTGGGCTGTGGCGGGCTGTGACGGGCTGAGACGGGCTGTGGTGGGCTGGGACGAGCTGTGGTGGGCTGTGGTGGGCTGGGACGGGCCTGGACGGGCCATGGTGGGCTGGGACGGGCTGGGACGGGCTGGCATGGGCCGTGGTGGGCTGGCACGGGCCGTGGTGGTCGGGGAAGAGCCGTGGTGGGCCGTGGTTGGCCGTGATGGGCCGGGACGGGCTGTGGTGGGCCGGGCCGGGCTGTGGTGGGCCGGGACGGGCTGTGGTGGGCCGGGAAGGGCTGTGGTGGGCCGGGACGGGCTGTGGTGGGTTGGGATGTGCTGTGGTGGGCTGTGGTGGGTTGTGGTGAGCTGAGACGGGCTGTGGTGGTCTGGGATGGGCTGTGACGGGCTGTGACGGGCTGTGGTGGGCTGGGACATGCTGAGACGGGCTGTGGTGGGCCGGGACGGTCTGGGACGCGCTGGGACGGGCTGTGGTGGGCTGTGGTGGGCTGGGACGAGCTGTGGTGGGATGGGATGGGCCGGGATGGGATGTGGTGGGCCGCAACGGGCTGTGGTGGGCTGGGACGGGCTGTGGTGGGCTGGGACGGGCTGTGGTGGGCTGGGACGGGCTGTGGTGGGCTGGGACGGGCTGTGGTGGGCTGGGACGGGCTGTGGTGGGCTGGGATGGGCTGTGGTAGGCTGTGGTGGGCCGGGAAGGGCTGTAGTGGGCGGGGACAAGTTGTGGTGGGCGGGGACGGGCTGTGGTAGGCGGGGACGGGCTGTGGTGGGTTGGGACGGGCTGTGGTGGGCTGGGACGGGATGTGGTAAGCTGTAATGGGCTGTGGTGGGCTGGGACAGGCTGTGGTGGGCTGTGGTGGGCTGGGACCGTCTGTGGTGGACTGGGACGGCCTGTGGTGGGCTAGGACGAGCTGTGGTGGGCTGGGACGGGCTGTGGTTTGCTGGGATCATCTGTGATGGGCTGGGACGGGCTGTGGTGTGCTGTAGTGGGCTGTGGTGAGCTGTAGTGTGCTGTGACAGGCTGTAGTGGTCTGTGACGGGCTGTGGTGGGCTTTGGTGGGCTGGGACAAGCTTTGGCGGGTTTCGACAGCCTGTGGTGGGCTGGGACGTGTTGTGGTGGGCTGTGGTGGGCTGGGACGGGCTGTGGTGGGCTGGGACGGGCTGTGGTGGGCTGGGACGGGCTGTGGTTGGCTGTGACGGGCTGGGACGGTCTGTGGTGGGCTGTGGTGGTCTGTGGAGGTCTGTAGAGGGCTGGGATGGGCTGTGGCGGGCTGGGACGGGTTGTGGCGGGCTGTGGTGGGTTGTGGCGGGCTGTGGTGCATTGTGGCGGGCTGTGGTGGGCTGTGGCGGGCTGGTACGGGCTGTGGAGGGGTTGGACGAGCTGTGGCGGGCTGGGGCGGGTTGTGGCGGCCCGTGGTGGGCTGTGGTGGGCCGTGGCGGGCTGTGGTGGGCTGTGGTGGGCTGGGACATGCTGTGGAGGGCTGTGGTGGGCTGGGACGGGCTGTGGTGGGCTGGGACGGGCTGCGGTGGGCTGGGATAAGGTGTGGTGGGCCGTGTTGGGCCGTGGCAAGTCGTGGCGGGCCGTGGTGGGCTGTGGTGGGCTGGGACGGATTGTGGTGGGTTGGCATGGTCTGTGGTGGGCTGTGGTGGGCTGTGGTGGGCTGGGACGGGCCGTGGTGGGCTGGGACAGGCCGTGGTGGGCCATGGTGGGCCGTGGCGGGCCTGGGTGGGCTGTGGCGGGCCGTGGCGTGCAGGGACGGGCTGTGACGGGCTGTGACGGGCTGGGACGTGCTGTGGAGGGTTGTGGTGGGCTGTGAAGGGCTGTGGTGGGCTGTGGCGGGTGGGACGGGCTTTGACGGGCTGTGGTGGGCTCTGGCAAAGCGTGGCGGGCCGTGGTAGGCTGTGGTGGGTCAGGGTGGTCTGTGGCGGGCATGGACGGGCAGTGGTGGGCTGTGGTGGGACGTGGTGGGCTGTGGTGGGCCGTGGCGGGCAGGGACGGGCAGTGGTGGGCTGTGGTGGGCTGTGGTTGGCTGGTACGGGCTGTGGTGGGCTGGTACGGGCTGTGGTGGGCTGGGACAGGCTGTGGAGGGCTGTAGTGGGCTGGGACACTCTGTGGTGGGCTGGTACGGGCTGTGGTGGGCTGGGACGGGCTGTGGAGGGCTGTAGTGGGCTGGGACACTCTGTGGCGGGCTGGGACGGGCTGTGGTGGGCCGTGGTGGGCCATGTTGGGCCGCGGTGGGCTGTGGCGGGCCGTGGTGTGCCGCGACGGCCCGTGGCGGGCTGTAATGGGCCGTGGCGGGCAGGGACAAGCTGTGGTGGGCTGGGACGGGCTGTGGTGAGCTGGGACGGGCTTTGGTGAGCTGCGACAGGCTGTGGTGGTCTGTGCCGGGCTGGGACGGGCTGTGGTGGGCTGGGACGGGCCGTAGTGGGCTCGGACAGGCCGTGGTGGGCCATGGTGGGCCGTGGCGGGCCTGGGTGGGGTGTGGCGGGCCGTGGCGGGCAGGGACAAGCTGTGGTGGGCTGGGACGGGCTGTGGAGGGCTGGGATGGGCTGTGGTGGGCTGTGTCAAGCTGTGGCGGGCTGTGGTGGGCCGTGGTGGGCTGGGACGTGCTGTGGAGGGCTGTGGTGGGCTGTGGTGGGCTGGGACGGGCTGTGGAGGGCTGGGATGGGCTGTGGTGGGCTGTGTCAAGCTGTGGCGGGCTGTGGTGGGCCGTGGTGGGCTGGGACGGGCTGTGGAGGGCTGTGGTGGGCTGTGGTGGGCTGGGACGGGCTGTGGTGGGCTGGGACGGGCTGTGGTGGGCTGGGTTAAGGTGTGGTGGGCCGTGTTGGGCCGTGGCAAGTCGTGGCGGGCTGTGGTGGGCCGTGGTGAGCTTTTGTGGGCTGTGACGGGCAGTGGTGGGCCGTGGTGGGCCGGGACGGGCCGTGGTGGGCCGTGGTGGGCTGTGGCAGGCTGTGACGGGCTGTGGTGGGCTGTGTCGGGCCGTGATGGGCTGTGGTGGGCTGGGACGGGCTGTGGTGAGCTGGGACGGGCTTTGGTGAGCTGCGACAGGCTGTGGGGGTCTGTGACGGGCTGGGACGGGCTGTGGTGGGCTGGGACGGGCCGTGGTGGGCTGGGACAGGCCGTGGTGGGCCATGGTGGGCCGTGGCGGGCCTGGGTGGGGTGTGGCGGGCCGTGGTGGGCCGTGGCGGGCAGGGAAAAGCTGTGGTGGGCTGGGACGTGCTCTGGTGGGCTGGGACGGGCTGTGGTGGGCTGGGACGGGCTGTGGAGGGCTGTAGTGAGCTGGGACAAGCTGTGGTGGGCTGGGATGGGCTGTGGTGGGCTGTGTCAAGCTGTGGTGGGCTGTGGCGGGCTGGGATGGGCTGTGACGAGCCGTGGTGGGCTCTGGCAAGGCGTGGTGGGCCGTGGCGGGTCGGGGTGGGCTTTGGCGGGCCGTGGCGGGTTGTGGTGGGCCGTGGTGGGCCGTGGTGGGCTGGGACGTGCTGTGGAGGGCTGTGGTGGGCTGGGACGGGCTGTGGTGGGCTGGGATAAGGTGTGGTGGGCCGTGTTGGGCCGTGGCAAGTCGTGGCGGGCTGTGGTGGGCCGTGGTGGGCTTTTGTGGGCTGTGACGGGCAGTGGTGGGCTGTGGTGGGCCGTGGTGGGCCGGGACGGGTTGTGGAGGGCTGTGGTGGGCTGTGGCGGGCTGGGACGGATTGTGGTGGGCTGGGATGGTCTGTGGTGGGCTGTGGTGGGCTGGGACAGTCTGTGGTGGGCCATGGTGGGCCGTGGCGGGCCTGGGTGGGCTGTGGCGGGCTGTGGTGGGCCGTGGCGGGCAGGGACGGGCTGTGGTGGGCTGGGACGGGCTGGGACGTGCTGTGGAGGGCTGTGGTGGGCTGTGGTGGGCTGTGGCGGGCTGTGGTGGGCTGTGACAGGCCGTGGTGGGCTGTGTCGGGCTGTGGCGGGCTGTGACAGGCCGTGGTAGGCTGTGGTGTGTCAGGGTGGTCTGTGGCGGGCATGGACGGGCAGTGGTGGGCTGTGGTGGGACGTGGTGGACTGTGGTGGGCCGTGGCGGGCAGTGGTGGGCAGTGGTGGGCTGTGGTGGGCTGTGGTGGGCTGTGGTTGGCTGGTACGGGCTGTGGTGGGCTGGTATGGGCTGTGGTGGGCTGGGACAGGCTGTGGAGGGCTGTAGTGGGCTGGGACAAGCTGTGGTGGCCTGGGACGGGCTGTGGTGGGCTGGGACGGGCCGTGGTGGGCTGGGACAGGCCGTGGTGGGCCATGGTGGGCCGTGGCGGGCCTGGGTGGGCTGTGGCTGGCCGTGGCGGGCAGTGGCGGGCCGTGGTGTGCCGCGACAGCCCATGGTGGGCTGAAACGGGCCGTGGTGGGCCGTAGTGGGCCGTGGCGGGTCGTGGTGGGCCGTGGTGGGCTTTGGTGGGCTGTGGTGAGCTGGGACGGGCTGTGGTGAGTTGGGACGGGCTTTGGTGAGCTGCGACAGGCTGTGGTAGCCTGGGACGGGCTGGGACGGGATGTGGTGGGCTGGGATAAGGTGTGGTGGGCTGGGACGGGCTGTGGTGGGCTGTGGTGGGCTGTGGTGGGCTGGGACGGGTTGTGGCGGTCTTGGATAGGCTGTGGCGTGCAAAGACGGGCTGTGGCGGTCTGGGACAGCCTGTGACGGGCTGTAGTGCGGTCTGGCGGGCCGTGGTGGGCCATGGTGGGCCGTGGCGGGCAGGGACAAGCTGTGGTGGGCTGGGACGGGCTGGGACGTGCTGTGGAGGGCTGTGGTGGGCTGTAGTGGGCTGGGAAGGGCTGTGGTGGCCTGGGACGGGCTGGGACGTGCTGTTGTGGGCTGGGATAAGCTGTGGTGGGCTGGGACGGGCTTTGGTGGGCTGTGGTGTGCTGGGACGGGCTCTGGTGGGCTGGGAAGGGCTGTGGTGGGCTGGGACGGGCTGTGGTGGGCTGGGACGGGCTCTGGTGGGCTGGGATGGGCTGTGGTGGGCTGGGACGGGCTGTGGTCGGCTCGGACGGGCCGTGGTGGGCTGGGACGGGCTCTGGTGGGCTGTAGTGGGCTGGGACGGGCTGTGGTGGGCTGGGACGGGCTTTGGTGGGCTGGGACAGGCTTTGGTGGCTTGGGACGGGCTGGGACGGGCTGTGTTCGGCTGGGACGGGCTGTGTTCGGCTGGGACGGGCTGTGGTGGGCTGGGACGGGCTGTGGTGGGCTGGGACGGGCTGTGGTGGGCTGGGATGGGCTGTGGTGGGCTGGGACGGGCTGTGGTGGGCTGGGACGGGCTGTGGTGGGCTGGGACAAACTGTGGCGGTCTTGGATGGCCTGTGGTGTGGCAAGACGGGCTGTGGCGGTCTGGGACGGCCTGTGACGGGCTGTGGTGGTGTCTGTCGGGCCGTGGTGGGTTGTGGCGGGCCGTGGCGGGCTGTAACGGGCCGTGGTGGGCCGGGACGGGCAGTGGTGGGCTGTGGTGGGCCTTGGCGGGCCGTGGTGGGCTGGGACGGGCCGTGGGGGGCTGGGACGGGCCGTGTTGGGTTGGGACGTCCTGTGGTGGGCTGGGATAAGGTGTGGTGGGCTGGGACGGGCTGTGGTGGGCTGTGGTGGGCTATGGCGGGCTGGGACGGGCTGTTGTGGGCTGGGACGGGCTGTGGCAGTCTTGGATGGGCTGTGGCGTGCCAAGACAGGCTGTGGCGGTCTGTGACGGCCTGTGACGGGCTGTGGTGGGGTCTGGTGGACCGTGGTGGGTTGTTACGGGCCGTGGTGGGCCGTGGCAGGCCGGGCCGGGCAGTGGTGGGCCGTTGTAGGCCGTGGCGGGCCGTGGAGGGACTGTGGTGGGCTGTGGTGGGCTGTGGTTGGCTGGGACGGATTGTGGTGGGCTGGGATGGTCTGTGGTGAGCTGTGGTGGGCTGTGGTGGGCTGGGACGGGCCGTGGTGGGCTGGGACAGGCCGTGGTGGGCCATGGTGGGCTGTGGCGGGCCTGGGTGGGCTGTGGCGGGCCGTGGCGGGCTGGGACGGGCTGTGGTGGGCTGGGACGGGCTGGGACGTGCTGTGGAGGGTTGTGGTGGGCTGTGGCGGGCTGTGGAGGGCTGTGGAGGGCTGTGGTGAGCTGGGACGGGCTTTGGTGAGCTGCGACAGGCTGTGGTGGCCTGGGACGGGCTGGGACGGGATGTGGTGGGCTGGGATAAGGTGTGGTGGGCTGGGACGGGCTGTTGTGGGCTGTGGTGGGCTGTGGTGGGCTGGGACGGGTTGTGGCGGTCTTGGATGGGCTGTGGCGTGCAAAGACGGGCTGTGGCGGTCTCGGACAGGCTGTGACGGGCTGTAGTGGGGTCTGGCGGGCCGTGGCGGGCAGGGACGGGCTGTGGCGGGCTGGGACGGGCTGTGGTGGGCTGGGACGGGCTGTAGAGGGCTGTAGTGAGCTGGGACAAGCTGTGGTGGGCTGGGATGGGCTGTGGTGGGCTGGGACGGGCTGTGGTTGGTTGGGACCATCTGTGATGGTCTGGGACGGGCTGTGGTGGGCTGTGGTAGGCTGGGACGGGCTGTGGTGGGCTGGGACAGGCTGTGGGGGTTGTGGTCGGCTGTGGTGGGCTGGGACGGGCTGTGACGAGCCGTCGTGGGCTCTGGCAAGGCGTGGCGGGTCGTGGCTGGTCGGGGTGGGCTTTGGCGGGCCGTGGCGGGCTGTGGTGGGCCGTGGTGGGCTGGGACGTGCTGTGGAGGGCTGTGGTGGGCTGTGGTGGGCTGGGACGGGCTGTGGTGGGCTTCAACCGGCTGTGGTGGGCTGGGACGGGCTGTGGTGGCCTGGGACGGGCTGTGGTGGGCTTCAACCGGCTGTGGTGGGCTGGGACGGGCTGTGGTGGGCTGGGATAAGGTGTGGTGGGCCGTGTTTGGCCGTGGCAAGTCGTGGCGGGCCGTGGTGGGCTTTTGTGGGCTGTGACGGGCAGTGGTGGGCTGTGGTGGGCCGTGGTGGGCCGGGACGGGCTGTGGTGTGCTGTGGTGGGCTGGGACGGATTGTGGTGGGCTGGGATGGTCTGTGGTGGGCTGTGGTGGGCTGGGACGGGCTGTGGTGGGCTGTGGTGGGCTGTGGTAGGCTGGGATGGGCTGTGGTGTGCTGGGACAGGCTGTGGGGGTTGTGATTGGCTGTGACGGGCCGTGGTGGGCTGTGGTGGGCCTTGGCGGGCCATGGTGTGCTGTGGTGAGCTGTGGTGGGCCGTGGTGGGCTGTGGAGGGCTGTGGAGGGCTGTGGTGGCCTGGGACTAGCTGTGGTGGGCTGGCACGGGCTGTGGTGGGCTGGCACGGGCTGTGGTGGGCTGGTACGGGCTGTGGTGGGCTGGGTCGGGCTGTGGCGGGCTGGGATGGGCTTTGGTGGGCTGGGACACGCTGTGGTGGGCTGGGACGGGCTGTGGTGGGCCGTGTTGGGCCGTGGCGGGCAGTGGCGGGCCGTGGTGTGCCGCGACGGCCCGTGGCGGGCTGTAATGGGCCGTGGCGGGCCTGGGTGGGCTGTGGCAGGCCGTGCTGGGCCGTGGCGGGCAGGGACAAGCTGTGGTGGGCTGGGACGTGCTGTGGTGGGCTGGGACGGGCTGTGGTGGGCTGGGACGGGCTGTGGTGGGCTGTGTCAAGCTGTGGTGGGCTGTGGTGGGCTGTGGTGGGCTGGGACGGGCTGTGACGAGCCGTCGTGGGCTCTGGCAAGGCGTGGCGGGTCGTGGCGGGTTGGGGTGGGCTTTGGCGGGCCGTGGCGGGCTGTGGTGGGCCGTGGTGGGCTGGGACGTGCTGTGGAGGGCTGTGGTGGGCTGTGGTGGGCTGGGACGGGCTGTGGTGGGCTTCAACCGGCTGTGGTGGGCTGGGACGGGCTGTGGTGGCCTGGGACGGGGTGTTGTGGGCTTCAACTGGCTGTGGTGGGCTGGGACGGGCTGTGGTGGGCTGGGATAAGGTGTGGTGGGCCGTGTTTGGCCGTGGCAAGTCGTGGCGGGCCGTGGTGGGCTTTTGTGGGCTGTGACGGGCAGTGGTGGGCTGTGGTGGGCCGTGGTGGGCCGGGACGGGCTGTGGTGGGCTGTGGTGGGCTGGGACGGATTGTGGTGGGCTGGGATGGTCTGTGGTGGGCTGTGGTGGGCCATGGTGGGCCGTGGCGGGCCTGGGTGGGCTGTGGCGGGCCGTGGTGGGCTGGGACGGTCTGGGACGGGCTGGGACGTGCTGTGGAGGGTTGTGGTGGGCTGTGGCGGGCTGTGACAGGCCGTGGTGGGCTGTGTCGGGCTGTGGTGGGCTGTGGCGGGCTGGGACGGGCTTTGATGGGCCGTGGTGGGCTCTGGCAAAGCGTGGCGGGCCGTGGTAGGCTGTGGTGGGTCAGGGTGGTCTGTGGCGGGCATGGACGGGCAGTGGTGGGCTGTGGTGGGACGTGGTGGGCTGTGGTGGGCCGTGGCGGGCAGGGACGGGCAGTGGTGGGCTGTGGTTGGCTGGTACGGGCTGTGGTGAGCTGGGACAGGCTGTGGAGGGCTGAAGTGGGCTGGGACACTCTGTGGCAGGCTGGGACGGGCTGTGGTGGGCCGTGTTGGGCCACGGCGGGCAGTGGCGGGCCGTGGTGTGCCGCGACGGCCCGTGGCGGGCTGTAATGGGCTGTGGCGGGCCGTAGTGGGCCGTGACGTGCCGTGGTGGGCCGTGATGGGCTGTGGTGGGCTGGGACGGGCTGTGGTGAGCTGGGACGGGCTTTGGTGAGCTGCGACAGGCTGTGGTGGTCTGTGACGGGCTGGGACGGGCTGTGGTAAGCTGGGACGGGCCGTGGTGGGCTCGGACAGGCCGTGGTGGGCCATGGTGGGCTGTGGCGGGCCTGGGTGGGCTGTGGCGGGCCGTGGTGGGCCGTGGCAGGCCGTGGTGGGCCATGGCGGGCAGGGACAAGCTGTGGTGGGCTGGGACGTGCTGTGGTGGGCTGGGACGTGCTGTGGTGGGCTGGGACGTGCTGTGGTGGGCTGGGACGTGCTGTGGTGGGCTGGGACAGGCTGTGGCGGGCGGGGACGGGCTGTGGAGGGCTGTAGTGAGCTGGGACAAGCTGTGGTGGGCTGGGATGGGCTGTGGTGGGCTGTGTCAAGCTGTGGTGGCTGTGGTGGGCTGTGGCGGGCTGGGACGGGCTGTGACGAGCCGTCGTGGGCTCTGGCAAGGCGTGGCGGGTCGTGGCGGGTCGGGGTGGGCTTTGGCGGGCCGTGGGGGGCTGTGGTGGGCCGTGGTGGGCTGGGACGTGCTGTGGAGGGCTGTGGTGGGCTGTGGTGGGCTGGGACGGGCTGTGGTGGGCTTCAACCGGCTGTGATGGGCTGGGACGGGCTGTGGTGGCCTGGGACGGGCTGTGGTGGGCTTCAACCGGCTGTGGTGGGCTGGGACGGGCTGTGGTGGGCTGGGATAAGGTGTGGTGGGCCGTGTTTGGCCGTGGCAAGTCGTGGCGGGCCGTGGTGGGCTTTTGTGGGCTGTGACGGGCAGTGGTGGGCTGTGGTGGGCCGTGGTGGGCCGGGACGGGCTGTGGAGGGCTGTGGTGGGCTTTGGTTGGCTGGGACGGATTGTGGTGGGCTGGGATGGGCTGTGGTGGGCCGTGGTGGGCTGGGACGGGCCGTGGTGGGCTGGGACGGGCCGTGGTGGGCCATGGTGGGCCGTGGCGGGCCTGGGTGGGCTGTGGCGGGCCGTGGCGGGCTGGGACGGGCTGTGGTGGGCTGGGACGGGCTGGGACGTGCTGTGGAGGGTTGTGGTGGGCTGTGGCGGGCTGTGGCGGGCTGTGACAGGCCGTGGTGGGCTGTGTCGGGCTGTGGTGGGCTGTGGCGGGCTGGGACGGGCTTTGACGGGCCGTGGTGGGCTCTGGCAAAGCGTGGCGGGCCGTGGTAGGCTGTGGTGTGTCAGGGTGGTCTGTGGCGGGCATGGACGGGCAGTGGTGGGCTGTGGTGGGCCGTGGCGGGCAGGGACGGGCAGTGGTGGGCTGTGGTGGGCTGTGGTTGGCTGGTACGGGCTGTGGTGGGCTGGTACGGGCTGTGGTGGGCTGGGACAGGCTGTGGAGGGCTGTAGTGGGCTGGGACACTCTGTGGCGGGCTGGGACGGGCTGTGGTGGGCTGTGGAGGGCTGTGGTGGGCTGGGACGGGCTGTGGTGGGCTGGGACGGGCCGTGGTGAGCTGTGGTGGGCTGTGGTGGGCTGGGACGGGCTGTGGTGGGCTGGGACGGGTTGTGGCGGTCTTGGATGGCCTGTGGCTTGCCAAGACGGGCTGTGGCGGTCTGGGACGGCCTGTGATGGGTTGTGGCGGGCCGTGGTGGGCCGTGTTGGGCCGTGGCGGGCCGGGACGGACAGTGGTGGGCTGCGGTGGGCCGTGGTGGGCTGTGGTGGGCCTTGGCGGGCCATGGTGGGCTGTGGTGAGCCGTGGTGGGCTGTGGAGGGCTGTGGAGGGCTGTGGTGAGCTGGGACGGGCTTTGGTGAGCTGCGACAGGCTGTGGTGGCCTGGGACGGGCTGGGGCGGGATGTGGTGGGCTGGGATAAGGTGTGGTGGGCTGGGACGGGCTGTTGTGGGCTGTGGTGGGCTGTGGTGGGCTGGGACGGGTTGTGGCGGTCTTGGATGGGCTGTGGCGTGCAAAGACGGGCTGTGGCGGTCTCGGACAGGCTGTGACGGGCTGTAGTGGGGTCTGGCGGGCCGTGGTGGGCCATGGTGGGCCGTGGCGGGCAGGGACGGGCTGTGGTGGGCTGGGATAAGGTGTGGTGGGGTGGGACGGGCTGTTGTGGGCTGTGGTGGGCTGTGACCGGCTGTGGCGGTCTTGGATGGGCTGTGGCGTGCCAAGACGGGCTGTGGTGGTCTGGGACGGTGTGTGATGGGCTGTTGTGGGGTCTGCGGGCCGTGGTGGGTTGTGGCGGGCCGTGGTGGGCCGTGGGGGGCTGTGGCGGGACGGGACGGGCAGTGGTGGGCTGTGGTGGGCCGTGGTGGGCTGGGACGGGCTGTGGAGGGCTGTGGAGGGCTGTGTTGGGCTGTGATGGGCTGTGCCGGGCTGGGACGGGCTGTGGTAGGCTGGGATGGGCTGTGGCGGGCTGTGGTGGGCTGTGGAGGGCTGGGACGCGCCGTGGTGGGCCGTGGTGGGCTGTGGTGGGCTGTGGTGGTCTGGGACGAGCTGGGACGGGATGGGACAGGCTGGGACGGCCTGTGCTGGGAAGGGACGGGACGGGTTGTGGTGGGCTGGGACGGGACGGGCTGTGCTGGGACGGGACGGGACGGGCTGTGGTGGGCTGGTTCGGATCGGGCTGGGGCGGGCCGGGACTGGCTCTTTTGGGCCGTGCCGTGCCATGGTGGGCCGGGCCGGGCCGGGATGGGCCGTGGTGGGCTGGAACGGGCTGGGACGGTCTGTGGTGGGTGTGGTGGGCTGGGAAGGGCTGTGGTGAGCTGAGACGGGCTGTGGTGGGCTGGGATGGAAAAGATGGTGGCAGACCTGGTAAGGAGGTCTTCTGCCTGCTTTTCCCTCCTACGTGCCTGGATAACCCTGGGGCAAAGCAGAGCTCTACTGGCTTGGGTAGAGCTAAAACACCTCAAGAGGAGGGAGCTGTCGGCGCTGTTTTGGCTGCATGGAGGCAGGGGGATAGTACCTGTTATGTGAAGGCTATAGGGGAACGTCCTTGCCTTTGTTTAGTCTTACAAAAGTCCCTCGTATAGAGAACTTCCTTGGGTCTAAGCCTCTTTTCAAAAGCTCGTTTATCAGAGCTCCTGAAGTCGGGCCTCCCTTGCCACGACAGTGTAATCTTCAGTTCTCCCTTCCTTTCTCCCTTAGGTTGAAAACAGCTTTTCTATTTCTGTCCCCATCTGCGAACAGTTCCACAAGAACATCATAGAGAAAGGAGATGCCAAAATCAAGAAGGTGAGATATTGTTCCTAACACAGGTGGTCTGAGATGGGCTGTGGTGGGATGGGATGCGTTGAGGCGGGCCGTGGTGTGCTGGGAAGGGCTGGGACGGGCTGCGGTGGGCTGGGACGGGCTGCGGTGGGCTGGGACGGGCCGCGGTGGGCTGGGACGGGCCGCGGTGGGCTGGGACGGGCCGCGGTGGGCTGGGACGGGCCACGGTGGGCTGGGACGGTGTAGAGACGGGCTGCAGTGGGCTGTGGTGGGCTGGGAGGCGCCACGGTGGGCTGGGACAGGCTGGGTAGGTGTGTGACAGTCTGCAGTGGGCTGTGGTGCACTGCAGTGGGCTGGGACGGGCTGCGGTGGGCTGGGACGGGCTGCGGTGGGCTGGGACGGGCCGTGGTGGGCTGGGACGGGCCGTGGTGTGCTGGGACGGGCCGTGGTGGGCTGGGACGGGCTGTCGTGAGCTGGGACGGGCTTTGGTGAGCTGCGACAAGCTGTGGTGGCCTGGGACGAGCTGTGGTAGGCTGGGATAAAATGTGGTGGGCTGGGACAAGCTGTTGTGGGCTGTGGTGGGCTGGGACGGGCTGTGGCGGTCTTGGATGGGCTGTGGCATGCCAAGACGGGCTGTGGCGATCTGGCACAGCCTGTGACGGGCTGTGGTGGGTTGTGGCGGGCCGTGGTGGGTCATGGCGGGCTGTGGCGGGCCGTGGTGGGCTGGGACGGGCTGTGGAGGGCTGTGGTGGGCTGTGGTGGGCTGGGACGGGCTGTGGTGGGCTGTGGTGGGCTGGGACGGGCTGTGGTGGGCTGTTGTGGGCCGGGACGGGCTGTGGTGGGCCGGGGTGGGCTCTGGCGGGCCGGGCTGGGCTCTGGCGGGCCGTGGCGGGCCAGGGTGGGCCGTGGCGGGCCAGGGTGGGCTGTGGCGGGCCGTGGTGGGCCGTGGCGGGCCGGGCCGGGCTGTGGTGGGCTGGGACGGGCTGTGGTAGACTTGGACGGGCTGTGGTGGGCTGTGGCGGGCCGTGGTGGTTCGTGACAGGCCTTGTTGGGCCGTGGCGAGCCGTGGTGGGCTGTGGTGTTCCGTGGCAGGCCGAGACGGGCCGTGGTGTGCTGTGTCAGCCTGGGACCGGCTGTGGTGGGCTGTTGTGGGCTGTGGTGGGCTGGGACAGTCTGTGGCGGCCTGGGACAGGCTGTGGCGGGCCGTGTTGGGCCGTGGCGGGTTGTGTTGGGCCGTGGCGGCCCGTGGCGTGCCGTAATGGGCTTTGGCGGGCCGTGGTGGGCTGTGGGGGGGCCGTGGCGGGACATGGTGGGCCGTGGCTGGCTGGGACGGGCCGTGGTGGGCTGTGGTGGGCTGGGAAGGGCTGTGGTGGGCTGTAGTGGGCTGGGAAGGGCTGTGGTGGCCTGGGACGGGCTGGGACGTGCTGTTGTGGGCTGTGGTGGGCTGTAGTGGGCTGGGAAGGGCTGTGGTGGCCTGGGACGGGCTGGGACGTGCTGTTGTGGGCTGGGATAAGCTGTGGTGGGCTGGGACGGGCTTTGGTGGGCTGTGGTGTGCTGGGATGGGCTCTGGTGGGCTGGGAAGGGCTGTGGTGGGCTGGGATGGGCTGTGGTGGGCTGGGACTAGCTGTGGTCGGCTCGGACAGGCCGTGGTGGGCTGGGACGGGCTCTGGTGGGCTGTAGTGGGCTGGGACGGGCTGTGGTGGTCTGGGACGGGCTTTGGTGGGCTGGGACAGGCTTTGGTGGCTTGGGACGGGCTGGGACGGGCTGTGTTCGGCTGGGACGGGCTGTTGTGGGCTGTGGTGGGCTGGGACGGGCTGTGGTGGGCTGGGACAAGCTGTGGCGGTCTTGGATGGCCTGTGGTGTGCCAAGACGGGCTGTGGCGGTCTGGGACGGCCTGTGACGGGCTGTGGTGGTGTCTGTCGGGCCGTGGTGGGTTGTGGCGGGCCGTGGCGGGCTGTAACGGGCCGTGGTGGGCCGTGGTGGGCCGGGACGGGCAGTGGTGGGCTGTGGTGGGCCTTGGCGGGCCGTGGTGGGCTGGGACGGGCCGTGGTGGGCTGGGACGGGCCGTGTTGGGTTGGGACGTCCTGTGGTGGGCTGGGATAAGGTGTGGTGGGCTGGGACGGGCTGTGGTGGGCTGTGGTGGGCTATGGCGGGCTGGGACGGGCTGTTGTGGGCTGGGACGGGCTGTGGCAGACTTGGATGGGCTGTGGTGTGCCAAGACGGGCTGTGGCGGTCTGTGACGGCCTGTGACGGGCTGTGGTGGGGTCTGGTGGACCGTGGTGGGTTATTACGGGCCGTGGAGGGCTGTGGCAGGCCGGGCCGGGCAGTGGTGGGCCGTTGTAGGCCGTGGCGGGCCGTGGAGGGACTGTGGAGGGCTGTGGTGGGCTGTGGTGGGCTGTGGTGGGCTGGGACGGATTGTGGTGGGCTGTGACGGGCTGTGGTGGTGTCTGTCGGGCCGTGGTGGGTTGTGGCGGGCCGTGGCGGGCTGTGGCGGGCCGTGGTGGGCCGGGACAGGCAGTGGTGGGCTGTGGTGGGCCTTGGCAGGCCGTGGTGGGCTGGGACGGGCCATGGTGGGCTAGGACGGGCCGTGTTGGGTTGGGACGTCCTGTGGTGGGCTGGGATAAGGTGTGGTGGGCTGGGACGGGCTGTGGTGGGCTATGGTGGGCGGGGACGGGCTGTGGTGGGCCGTGGTGGGCTGGGACGGGCTGGGACTGGATGGGACGGGCTGTGGTGGGCTGGGACGGGCTGTGGTGGGCTGTGGTGGGCTGGGACGGGCTGGGACTGGATGGGACGGGCTGTGGTGGGCTGGGACGGGCTGTGGTGGGCTGTGGTGGGCTGGGACGGGCTGTGGTGGGCTGTGGTGGGCTGGGACAGGCTGTTGTGGGCTGTGGTGAGCCGAGACGGGCTGTGGTGAACTGTGGTGGGCTGGGACAGGTTGAGGCGGGCTGTGGTGTGCTGGGACGGGCTGTGGTGGGCTGTGGAGGGCTGGGACGTGCCGTGGTGGGCCGTGGTGGGCTGTGGTGGGCCGTGGTGAGCTGGGACGGGCTGTGGTGGGCTGGGACGGGCTGTGATGGTCTGGGACGGGCTGTGGTGGGCTGGGATGGGCTATGGAGGGTTGGGACGGGCTGTGGTGGGCTGGGACGGGTTGTGGTTGGCTGGGACCGTCTGCGATGGGCTGGGATGGGCTGTGGTGGCCTGTGGTGGGCTATGGTGGGCTGGGACAGGCTGTGGTGGGCTGTGACGGGCTGTGGTGGGCTGGGACTAGCTGTGGTGGGCTGTGACGGGCTGTGGTGGGCTTCGGTGGGCTGTGGTCTACTGGGATAAGCTGTGGTAGGCTGGGATGGGCTGTGGCGGGCCAGGATGGGCTGTGGCGGGCCAGGATGGGCTGTGGTGGGCCGGGACGGGCTGTGACGGGCCGGGGTGGGCTCTGGCGGGCCATGGCGGGCCAGGGTGGGCCGTGGCGGGCCGGGACGGGCTGTGGTGGGCCGGGCCGGGCTGTGGTGGGCTGGGACGGGCTGTGGTAGACTTGGACGGGCTGTGGTGGTCTGGGACGGGCTGTGGTGGGCTGGGACAGGCTTTGGTGGCTTGGGACGGGCTGGGACGGGCTGTGTTCGGCTGGGACGGGCTGTTGTGGGCTGTGGTGGGCTGGGACGGGCTGTGGTGGGCTGGGACAAGCTGTGGCGGTCTTGGATGGCCTGTGGTGTGCCAAGACGGGCTGTGGCGGTCTGGGACGGCCTGTGACGGGCTGTGGTGGTGTCTGTCGGGCCGTGGTGGGTTGTGGCGGGCCGTGGCGGGCTGTGGCGGGCCGTGGTGGGCCGGGACAGGCAGTGGTGGGCTGTGGTGGGCCTTGGCGGGCCGTGGTGGGCTAGGACGGGCCGTGTTGGGTTGGGACGTCCTGTGGTGGGCTGGGATAAGGTGTGGTGGGCTGGGACGGGCTGTGGTGGGCTGTGGTGGGCTATGGTGGGCGGGGACGGGCTGTGGTGGGCCGTGGTGGGCTGGGACGGGCTGGGACTGGATGGGACGGGCTGTGGTGGGCTGGGACGGGCTGTGGTGGGCTGTGGTGGGCTGGGACGGGCTGTGGTGGGCTGTGGTGGGCTGGGACAGGCTGTTGTGGGCTGTGGTGAGCTGAGACGGGCTGTGGTGAACTGTGGTGGGCTGGGACGGGTTGAGGCGGGCTGTGGTGTGCTGGGACGGGCTGTGGTGGGCTGTGGAGGGCTGGGACGGGCCGTGGTGGGCCGTGGTGGGCTGTGGTGGGCCGTGGTGAGCTGGGACGGGCTGTGGTGGGCTGGGATGGGACGGGACAGGCTGGGACGGGCTAGGACGGGCTGTGACTGGCTGGGACGGGCTGTGGTGGGCTGTGGTGGTCTGTGGTGGGCTGGGACGGGCTGTGGTGGGCTGGGACGGGTTGTGGTTGGCTGGGACCGTCTGCGATGGGCTGGGATGGGCTGTGGTGGCCTGTGGTGGGCTGTGGTAGGCTGGGACAGGCTGTGGTGGGCTGTGACGGGCTGTTGTGGGCTGGGACGGGCTGTGGCGGTCTTGGATGGGCTGTGGCGTGCCAAGACGGGCTGTGGCGGTCTGTGACGGGCTGTGGTGGGGTCTGGTGGACCGTGGTGGGTTGTTGCGGGCCGTGGTGGGCCGTGGCGGGCTGGGCCAGGCAGTGGTGGGCCGTTGTAGGCCGTGGCGGGCCGTGGCGGACTGTGGAGGGCTGTGGTGGGCTGTGGTGGGCTGTGGTCGGCTGGGACTAGCTGTGGCAGGCTGGGACGGGCTGTGCTGGGCTGTAGTGGGCTGGGACGGGCTGTGGTGGGCTGGGACGGGCTTTGGTGAGCTGGGACGGGCTGTGGTGGGCTGGGATAGGCTGGGATGGGCTGTGGTGGGCTGGGATAAGCTGTGGTGGGCTGGGATCGGCTGTGGTGGGCTGGCAGTGGCTTTGGTGAGCTGGGACAGGCTCTGGCAGGCTAGGATGGGCTGTGGTGGGGTGGCACTAGCTGTGGCGGGCTGGGACGGGCTGTGGTGGGCTGGGACGGGCTTCTTTGAGCTGGGATGGACGTTTTTGAGCTGGGACGGGCTGTGGTGGCCTTGGACGGGCTGGGACAGGCTGTGGTGGGCTGTGGTGGGCTGGGACAGGTTGAGGCGGGCTGTGGTGGGCTGTGGAGGGCTGGGACGGGCCGTGGTGGGCTGTGGTGGGCTGTGGTGAGCTGGGACGGGCTGTGGTGGGCTGGGACGGGACGGGACAGGCTGGGACGGGCTGGGACGGGCTGTGATGGGCTGGGACGGGCTGTGGTGGGCTGGGACGGGCTATGGAGGGCTGGGACGGGCTGTGGTTGGCTGGGACCGTCTGCGATGGGCTGGGATGGGCTGTGGTGGCCTGTGGTGGGCTGTGGTAGGCTGGGACAGGCTGTGGTGGGCTGGGACTAGCTGTGGTGGGCTGTGACGGGCTGTGGTGGGCTTCGGTGGGCTGTGGTCTACTGGGATAAGCTGTGGTAGGCTGGGACGGGCTGTGGCGGGCCAGGATGGGCTGTGGCAGGCTGGGATGGGCTGTGACGGGCCGGGGTGGGCTCTGGCAGGCCGTGGTGGGCCAGGGTGGGCCGTGGCGGGTCGTGGTGGGCTGTGACAGGCCTTGTTGGGCCGTGGTGAGCCGTGGTGGGCTGTGGTGTTCCGTGGCAGGCCGAGACCAGCCGTGGTGTGCTGTGTCGGGCTGGGACCGGCTGTGGTGGGCTGTTGTGGGCTGTGGTGGGCTGGGACGGGTTGTGGTGGGCTGGGATGGGCTGTGGTGGGCTGGGACAGTCTGTGGCGGCCTGGGACAAGCTGTGGCGGGCCGTGGTGGGCTGTGGCGGGTTGTGTTGGGCTGTGGCAGACAGTGGTGGGCCGTGGCGGCCCGTGGCGTGCCGTAATGGACTGTGGTGGGCTGTGGGGGGCCGTGGCGGGACATGGTGGGCCGTGGCTGGCTGGGACGGGCCGTGGTGGGCTGTGGTGGGCTGGGAAGGGCTGTGGTGGGCTGTAGTGGGCTGGGAAGGGCTGTGGTGGCCTGGGACGGGCTGGGACGTGCTGTTGTGGGCTGGGATAAGCTGTGGTGGGCTGGGACGGGCTTTGGTGGGCTGTGGTGTGCTGGGACGGGCTCTGGTGGGCTGGGAAGGGCTGTGGTGGGCTGGGACGAGCTGTGGTGGGCTGGGACGGGCTGTGGTGGGCTGGGACGGGCTGTGGTCGGCTCGGACAGGCCGTGGTGGGCTGGGACGGGCTCTGGTGGGCTGTAGTGGGCTGGGACGTGCTGTGGTGGTCTGGGACGGGCTGTGGTGGTCTGGGACAGGCTTTGGTGGCTTGGGACGGGCTGGGACGGGCTGTGTTCGGCTGGGACGGGCTGTGGTGGGCTGGGACAAGGTGTGGCGGTCTTGGATGGCCTGTGGTGTGCCAAGACGGGCTGTGGCGGTCTGGGACGGCCTGTGACGGGCTGTGGTGGTGTCTGTCGGGCCGTGGTGGGTTGTGGCGGGCCGTGGCGGGCTGTGGCGGGCCGTGGTGGGCTGGGACAGGCAGTGGTGGGCTGTGGTGGGCCTTGGCGGGCCGTGGTGGGCTGGGACGGGCCGTGGTGGGCTGGGACGGGCCGTGTTGGGTTGGGACGTCCTGTGGTGGGCTGGGATAAGGTGTGGTGGGGTGGGACGGGCTGTGGTGGGCTATGGTGGGCGGGGACGGGCTGTGGTGGGCCGTGGTGGGCGGGGACGGGCTGTGGTGGGCCGTGGTGGGCCGTGGTGGGCTGTGGTGGGCCGTGGTGAGCTGGGACGGGCTGTGGTGGGCTGGGACGGGACGGGACAGGCTGGGACGGGCTGGGACGGGCTGTGACTGGCTGGGACGGGCTGTGGTGGGCTGTGGTGGTCTGTGGTGGGCTGGGACGGGCTGTTGTGGGCTGGGACGGGTTGTGGTTGGCTGGGACCGTCTGCGATGGGCTGGGATGGGCTGGGACGGGTTGTGGTGGGCTGTGGTAGGCTGGGACGGGCTGTGGTGGGCTGGCATGGGCTGTGGTGGGCTGTGACGGGCTGTGGTGGGCTTCGGTGGGCTGTGGTCTACTGGGATAGGCTGTGGTAGGCTGGGACGGGCTGTGGCGGCCAGGATGGGCTGTGGCAGGCTGGGATGGGCTGTGACGGGCCGGGGTGGGCTCTGGCAGGCCGTGGTGGGCCAGGGTGGGCCGTGGCGGGTCGTGGTGGGCTGTGACAGGCCTTGTTGGGCCGTGGTGAGCCGTGGTGGGCTGTGGTGTTCCGTGGCAGGCCGAGACCGGCCGTGGTGTGCTGTGTCGGGCTGGGACCGGCTGTGGTGGGCTGTTGTGGGCTGTGGTGGGCTGGGACGGGTTGTGGTGGGCTGGGATGGGCTGTGGTGGGCTGGGACAGTCTGTGGCGGCCTGGGACAGGCTGTGGCGGGCCGTGGTGGGCTGTGGCGGGTTGTGTTGGGCTGTGGCAGACAGTGGTGGGCCGTGGCGGCCCGTGGCGTGCCGTAATGGGCTTTGGCGGGCCGTGGTGGGCTGTGGGGGGCCGTGGCGGGACATGGTGGGCCGTGGCTGGCTGGGACGGGCCGTGGTGGGCTGTGGTGGGCTGGGACGGGCTGTGGTGGGCTGTAGTGGGCTGGGAAGGGCTGTGGTGGCCTGGGACGGGCTGGGACGTGCTGTTGTGGGCTGGGATAAGCTGTGGTGGGCTGGGACGGGCTTTGGTGGGCTGTGGTGTGCTGGGACGGGCTCTGGTGGGCTGGGAAGGGCTGTGGTGGGCTGGGACGAGCTGTGGTGGGCTGGGACGGGCTGTGGTGGGCTGGGACGGGCTATGGTCGGCTCGGACAGGCCGTGGTGGGCTGGGACGGGCTCTGGTGGGCTGTAGTGGG
Organism: Falco biarmicus; assembly: GCF_023638135.1. Taxonomy (NCBI): domain Eukaryota; kingdom Metazoa; phylum Chordata; class Aves; order Falconiformes; family Falconidae; genus Falco; species Falco biarmicus. The sequence goes on from NW_026611713.1 coordinate 71,738, forward strand.
CTGGGACGTGCTGTGGTGGTCTGGGACGGGCTTTGGTGGGCTGGGACAGGCTTTGGTGGCTTGGGACGGGCTGGGACGGGCTGTGTTCGGCTGGGACGGGCTGTGGTGGGCTGGGACGGGCTGTGGTGGGCTGGGACAAGGTGTGGCGGTCTTGGATGGCCTGTGGTGTGCCAAGACGGGCTGTGGCGGTCTGGGACGGCCTGTGACGGGCTGTGGTGGTGTCTGTCGGGCCGTGGTGGGTTGTGGCGGGCCGTGGCGGGCTGTGGCGGGCCGTGGTGGGCTGGGACAGGCAGTGGTGGGCTGTGGTGGGCCTTGGCGGGCCGTGGTGGGCTGGGACGGGCCGTGTTGGGTTGGGACGTCCTGTGGTGGGCTGGGATAAGGTGTGGTGGGGTGGGACGGGCTGTGGTGGGCTATGGTGGGCGGGGACGGGCTGTGGTGGGCCGTGGTGGGCGGGGACGGGCTGTGGTGGGCCGTGGTGGGCTGTGGTGGGCCGTGGTGAGCTGGGACGGGCTGTGGTGGGCTGGGACGGGACGGGACAGGCTGGGACGGGCTGGGACGGGCTGTGACTGGCTGGGACGGGCTGTGGTGGGCTGTGGTGGTCTGTGGTGGGCTGGGACGGGCTGTTGTGGGCTGGGACGGGTTGTGGTTGGCTGGGACCGTCTGCGATGGGCTGGGATGGGCTGTGGTGGCCTGTGGTGGGCTGTGGTAGGCTGGGACGGGCTGTGGTGGGCTGGCATGGGCTGTGGTGGGCTGTGACGGGCTGTGGTGGGCTTCGGTGGGCTGTGGTCTACTGGGATAGGCTGTGGTAGACTGGGACGGGCTGTGGCGGGCCAGGATGGGCTGTGGCGGGCCGTTACGGGCTGTGACGGGCCGGGGTGGGCTCTGGCGGGCCGTGGTGGGCCAGGGTGGGCCGTGGTGGGCCGTGGTGGGTCGGGCCGGGCTGTGGTCGGCCAGGACGGGCTGTGGTGGGCTGGGACGGGCTGTGGTGGGCTGTGACGGGCTGTGGTGGGCTTGGGTGGGCTGTGCTCTACTGGGATAAGCTGTTGTAGGCTGGGACGGGCTGTGGCGGGCCAGGATGGGCTGTGGCGGGCCGGGACGGGCTGTGACGGGCCGGGGTTGGGCTCTGGCGGGCCGTGGTGGGCCAGGGTGGGCCGTGGCGGGCCGGGACAAGCTGTGGTGGGCCGGGACGGGCTGTGGTGGGCCGGGGTGGGCTCTGGCGGGCCGGGGTGGGCTCTGGCGCGCCGTGGCGGGCCAGGGTGGGCCGTGGCGGGCCGTGGTGGGCCGTGGCGGGCCGGGACGGGCTGTGGTGGGCCGGGACGGGCTGTGGTGGGCTGGGACGGGCTGTGGTAGACTTGGACGGGCTGTGGTGGGCTGTGGCGGGCCGTGGTGGTCCGTGACAGGCCTTGTTGGGCCGTGGCGAGCCGTGGTGGGATGTGTTGTTCCGTGGCAGGCCGAGACGGGCCGTGGTGTGCTGTGTCGGGCTGGGACGGGCTGTGGTGGGCTGGGATGGGCTGTGGTGGGCTGGGACAGTCTGTGGCGGCCTGGGACAGGCTGTGGCGGGCCGTGGTGGGCCGTGGCGGGTTGTGTTGGGCCGTGGCAGACAGTGGTGGGCCGTGGCGGCCCGTGGCGTGCCGTAATGGGCTTTGGCGGGCCGTGGTGGGCTGTGGGGGGCCGTGGCGGGACATGGTGGGCCGTGGCAGGCTGGGACGAGCTGTGGTGGGCTGGGACGGGCTGTGGTGGGCTGTAGTGGGCTGGGAAGGGCTGTGGTGGCCTGGGACGGGCTGGGACGTGCTGTTGTGGGCTGGGATAAGCTGTGGTGGTCTGGGACAGGCTTTGGTGGGCTGTGGTGTGCCGGGACGGGCTCTGGTGGGCTGGGAAGGGCTGTGGTGGGCTGGGACGAGCTGTGGTGGGCTGGGACGGGCTGTGGTGGGCTGGGACGGGCTGTGGTGGGCTGGGACGGGCTGTGGTCGGCTCGGACAGGCCGTGGTGGGCTGGGACGGGCTCTGGTGGGCTGTAGTGGGCTGGGACGGGCTGTGGTGGTCTGGGACGGGCTTTGGTGGGCTGGGACAGGCTTTGGTGGCTTGGGACGGGCTGGGACGGGCTGTGTTCGGCTGGGACGGGCTGTTGTGGGCTGTGGTGGACTGGGACGGGCTGTGGTGGGCTGTAGTGGGCTGGGACAAGTTGTGGTGGGCTGGGACAGGCTTTGTTGAGCTGGGACGGGCTGTGGTGGGCTGGGACGGGCTGTGGTGGGCTGGGACGGGCTGTCGTGTGCTGGGAAGGGCTGTGGTGGGCTGGGACGGGCTGGGAAGGGCTGGGACGGGCTGTGGAGGGCTGGGACGGGCTGTGGTGGGCTGTGGTGGTCTGTGGTGGGCTGGGACGGGCTGTTGTGGGCTGGGACGGGTTGTGGTTGGCTGGGACCGTCTGCGATGGGCTGGGATGGGCTGTGGTGGCCTGTGGTGGGCTGTGGTAGGCTGGGACGGGCTGTGGTGGGCTGGCATGGGCTGTGGTGGGCTGTGACGGGCTGTGGTGGGCTTCGGTGGGCTGTGGTCTACTGGGATAGGCTGTGGTAGACTGGGACGGGCTGTGGCGGGCCAGGATGGGCTGTGGCGGGCCGTTACGGGCTGTGACGGGCCGGGGTGGGCTCTGGCGGGCCGTGGTGGGCCAGGGTGGGCCGTGGTGGGCCGTGGTGGGTCGGGCCGGGCTGTGGTCGGCCGGGACGGGCTGTGGTGGGCTGGGACGGGCTGTGGTGGGCTGTGACGGGCTGTGGTGGGCTTGGGTGGGCTGTGCTCTACTGGGATAAGCTGTTGTAGGCTGGGACGGGCTGTGGCGGGCCGGGACGGGCTGTGACGGGCCGGGGTTGGGCTCTGGCGGGCCGTGGTGGGCCAGGGTGGGCCGTGGCGGGCCGGGACAAGCTGTGGTGGGCCGGGACGGGCTGTGGTGGGCCGGGGTGGGCTCTGGCGGGCCGGGGTGGGCTCTGGCGCGCCGTGGCGGGCCAGGGTGGGCCGTGGCGGGCCGTGGTGGGCCGTGGCGGGCCGGGACGGGCTGTGGTGGGCCGGGACGGGCTGTGGTGGGCTGGGACGGGCTGTGGTAGACTTGGACGGGCTGTGGTGGGCTGTGGCGGGCCGTGGTGGTCCGTGACAGGCCTTGTTGGGCCGTGGCGAGCCGTGGTGGGATGTGTTGTTCCGTGGCAGGCCGAGACGGGCCGTGGTGTGCTGTGTCGGGCTGGGACGGGCTGTGGTGGGCTGGGATGGGCTGTGGTGGGCTGGGACAGTCTGTGGCGGCCTGGGACAGGCTGTGGCGGGCCGTGGTGGGCCGTGGCGGGTTGTGTTGGGCCGTGGCAGACAGTGGTGGGCCGTGGCGGCCCGTGGCGTGCCGTAATGGGCTTTGGCGGGCCGTGGTGGGCTGTGGGGGGCCGTGGCGGGACATGGTGGGCCGTGGCAGGCTGGGACGAGCTGTGGTGGGCTGGGACGGGCTGTGGTGGGCTGTAGTGGGCTGGGAAGGGCTGTGGTGGCCTGGGACGGGCTGGGACGTGCTGTTGTGGGCTGGGATAAGCTGTGGTGGTCTGGGACAGGCTTTGGTGGGCTGTGGTGTGCCGGGACGGGCTCTGGTGGGCTGGGAAGGGCTGTGGTGGGCTGGGACGAGCTGTGGTGGGCTGGGACGGGCTGTGGTGGGCTGGGACGGGCTGTGGTGGGCTGGGACGGGCTGTGGTGGGCTGGGACGGGCTGTGGTCGGCTCGGACAGGCCGTGGTGGGCTGGGACGGGCTCTGGTGGGCTGTAGTGGGCTGGGACGGGCTGTGGTGGTCTGGGACGGGCTTTGGTGGGCTGGGACAGGCTTTGGTGGCTTGGGACGGGCTGGGACGGGCTGTGTTCGGCTGGGACGGTCTGTTGTGGGCTGTGGTGGACTGGGACGGGCTGTGGTGGGCTGTAGTGGGCTGGGACAAGTTGTGGTGGGCTGGGACAGGCTTTGTTGAGCTGGGACGGGCTGTGGTGGGCTGGGACGGGCTGTGGTGGGCTGTGGTGGGCTGGGACGGGCTGTGGTGGGCTGGGACGGTCTGTGGTGGGCTGTGTTGGGCTGTGGTGCGTTGTGGTGAGCTGAGACGGGCTGGGAGGGGCTGGGACGGGCTCTGGTGGTCTGGGACGGGCTGGGACGAGCTGGGCAGGCTGTGGTATGTTGGGCCGAGCTGGCACGGGCTGTGGTGGGCTGGGATGGGCTGTGGTGGGCTGTGGTGGGCTGTGGCTGGCTGGGACGGGCTGTGGTGTGCTGGGGCAAGCTGTGGTGGGCTGGGACGGGCTGTGGTGGTCTGGGATGGGCTGTGGTGGGCTGGGACGGGCTGTGGTGGGCTGGGAAGGGCTGTGGTGGGCTGTGGTGGTCCGTGGTGGGCTGGGACGAGCTGTAGTGAAATGTGGTGGGCTGTGGTGGGCTGTGGTCAGCCGTCGTGGGCTGGCACGGGCTGTGGTGGGCTGGGACGAGCTGTGGTGGGCTGGGACAGGCCGTGGTGGTCTGGGACGGGCTCTGGTGGGCTGTGGTGGACTGGCACAGGCTGTGGTGGGCTGGGACGGGCTGTGGTCAGCCGTGGTGGGCTGGGACGGGCCGTGGCGGCTCGGGACAGGCTGTGGTGGGCCGGGCCGGGCTCTGGTGGGTTGTAGTGGGCTGTGATGGGCTGTGGTGGGCTGGGACAAGCTCTGGCGGTTTGGGAAGGGCTGTGGCGGGATGGGATGGGATGTGGTGGTCTGGGACAAGCTGTGATGGGCCGTGATGGGCTCTGACGGGCCGTGGTGGGCAGTGGTGGGCTGTCGTGTGCTGGGACGATCTGTGGTGGGCTGGGACAGGCTGTGGTGGTCTGTGGCGGGCTGTGGTGGTCTAGGAGGGTCTGGGATGGGCTGTGGCGGGCTGGGACGGGCTTTGGCAAGCTGGGACAGTCTGTGGCGGGGCCAGGGTGGGCCGTGAGGGGCCGTGGGGGGGTGGTGGCGAGCCATGGTGGGCCATGGCAGGCGGGGACGGGCTGTGGTGGGCTGGGACCGTCTGTGATGGGCTGGGACGGGCTGGGACGGGCTGTGGTGGGCTGGGACGGGCTGTGGTGGGCTGTAGTGGGCTGGGACAAGTTGTGGTGGGCTGGGACAGGCTTTGTTGAGCTGGGACGGGCTGTGGTGGCCTGGGACGTGCTGGGACGGACTGTGGTGGGCTGGGAGAAGCTGTGGTTGGCTGGGATGGGCTGTGGTGGGCTGGGATGGGCTGTGATGGGCTGTGGTGGGCTGGGACGGGCTGTGGTGGGCTGGGATAAGTTGTGGTGGGCTGGGACGGGTTGGGACGGGCTGCGGTGTGCCGGGTCGGGCCGGCGCTGTTTGGCTGGGACGGGCCATGGCGGGCCGGGCCGGGTTGGGACGGGCCGGGCCGGGCCGCAGTGGGCCGGGCCGGGCCGGGCCGCGGTGGGCTGGGACGGGCTGCGGTGGGTTGGGACGGGCCGCGGTGGGCTGGGATAAGGTGTGGTGGGCCGGGACGGGCTGCGGTGGGCTAGGATAAGGTGTGATGGGCCGGGACAGGCTGCGGTGGTCTGGGATAAGGTGTGGTGGGCCAGGACAGGCTGTGGTGGGCTGGGACGGGCTGCGCTGGGCTGGGATAAGGTGTGGTGGGCCGGGACGGGCTGTGGCGGGCTGTGGTGGGCTGGGACGGGCCGTGGCGGGCCGTGGTGGGCTGGGACTAGCTGTGGTGGGCCGTGGCGGGCCGTGGTGGGCTGGGACTAGCTGTGGTGGGTCGTAGCGGGCCGTGGCGGTCTGTGGTGTGCTGGGACTAGCCGTGGTGGGCCGTGGTGGGCCATGGCGGGCTGGGACGGGCTGGGGCGAGCTGGGATAGGCCTTGGCGGGCCGTGGCGCGCCGTGGCGGGCCGTGGCAGGCGGGGGAAGGGCCGTGGTGGGCTGTGTCGGGCTGGGACGGGCCGTGGTGGGCTGGGACAAGTTGTGGTGGCCTGGGACGGGCTGTGGTGGGCTGGGATAAGCTGTGGTGGGCTGGGACGGGATGTGGTGGGCTGGGACGGGCTGTGGTGGGCTGGGATAAGGTGTGGTGGGCCGGGACGGGCTGTGGTGGGCTGGGATAAGGTGTGGTGGGCCGGGACAGGCTGTGGTGGGCTGGGATGGGCTGCGCTGGGCTGGGATAAGGTCTGGTGGGCCGGGACGGGCTGTGGTGGGCTGGGACGGGCCGTGGCGGGCTGTGGTGGGCCGTGGTGGGCCGTGGTGGGCTGGGACTAGCTGTGGTGGGCCGTGGCGGGCCGTGGTGGGCTAGGACTAGCTGTGGCGGGCCGTGGCGGGCCGTGGCGGGCTGGGATGGGCTGGGACTAGCCGTGGTGGGCCGTGGCGGGCTGTGGTGTGCTGGGACTAGCCGTGGTGGGCCGTGGTGGGCCGTGGTGGGCTCGGACGGGCTGTGACGGGCCGTGGTGGGCTGGGACAAGTTGTGGTGGCCTGGGACGGGCTCGTGGTGGGCTGGGACGGGCTGGGACGGGCTGTGGTGGGCTGGGTCGGGCTGGGACGGGCTGTGGTGTCCTGGGACCGTCTGTGATGGGCTGGGACGGGCTGGGCCGGGCTGTGGCGGTCTGGGACGGGCTGTGGTGGGCTGGCACAGCCTGTGGTGGGCTGGGTCGGGCTTTACGGGCTGGGATGGGCTGTGGTGGGCTGGGACAGTCTGTGGTGGGCTGGGACGGTCTGTGGCGGGCCGTGGTGGGCCGTGGCATGCCGCGATGGCCCGTGGTGGGCTGTAATGGGCCGTGGCAGCCCGTGGTGGGCCGTGGTGGGGCTGTGGTGGGCCGTGGTGGGCTGGGACGGGCTGTGGTGGGCTGTGGTGGGCTGTGGTGGGCTGGGACGGGCTGTGGCAGGCTGGGACAGTATGTGGCGGCCTGGGACAGGCTGTGGCGGGCTGTGGTGGGCCGTGGCGGGTTGTGTTGGGTTGTGGCAGACAGTGGTGGGCCGTGGCAGCCCGTGGCATGCCGTAATGGGCTTTGGCGGGCTGTGGGGGGCCGTGGTGGGCCGTGGCAGGCCGGGACAGGCCGTGGTGGGCTGTGGTGGGCTGGGACGGGCTGTGGTGGGCTGTAGTGGGCTGGGAAAAGCTGTGGTGGCCTGGTACAGGCTAGGACGTGCTGTGGTTGGCTGGGATAAGCTGTGGTGGCCTGGGACGGGCTGTGATTGGCTCGGACAGGCCATGGTGGGCTGGTACGGGCTCTGGTGGGCTGTAGTGGGCTGGGACGGGCTGTGGTGGGCTGGGATGTGCTTTGGCCGGCTGGGACAGTCTGTGGCGGGCTGGGACGGGCTGTGGTGGGCTGGTACGGGCCGTGCTGGGCTGTGGGGAGCTGTGGCGGGCTGGGCTGGGCTTTGGCGGGCTGGGACAGTCTGTGGCGGGCTGGGACGGGCTTTGGCAGGTCTTGGATGGGCTGTGGCAGGCCGTGGCGGACAGTGGTGGGCCGTGGAGTGCCGGGATGGCCCGTGGCAAGGCGTAATGGGCCGTGGCAGGCCGGGACGGGCCGTGGTGGGCTGTGGTGGGCTGTGTCGTGCTGGGACGGGCTGTGGTGGGCTGGGACGGGTTGTGGTGGGCTGGGATAAGCTGTGGTGGGCTGGGACGTGCTGGGACGGGCTGTGGTGGGCTGGGATAAGCTGTGGTGGGCTGGGATAAGCTGTGGTGGGCTGTGGTGGGCTGGGACAGGCTGTGGTGGACTGGGACGGCCTGTGGTGGGCTAGGACGAGCTGTGGTGGGCTGGGACGGGCTGTGGTTTGCTGGGATCATCTGTGGTGGGCTGGGTCGGGCTGTGGTGGGCTGTAGTGGGCTTTGGTATGCTGGGACGGGCTGTGGTGGGCTGTAGTGTGCTGTAGTGGGCTGTGGTGAGCTGTAGTGGGCTGGGACGGGCTGTGGTCGGCTGGGACGGGCCGTGGTGGGCTGGGACGGGCTCTGGTGGGCTGTAGTGGGCTGGGACGGGCTGTGGTGGGCTGGGACGGGCTGTGGTGGGCTGGGACAGGCTGTGGTGGGCTGGGACGGGCTGTGTTCGGCTGGGACCGGCTGGTGTGGGCTGTGGTGGGCTGGGACGGGCTGTGGTTTGCTGGGATCATCTGTGATGGGCTGGGACGTGCTGTGGAGGGCTGGGATGGGCTGTGGATGGCTGTAGTGGGCTGGGACGTGCTGTGGAGGGCTGTGGTGGGCTGTGGAGGGCTGTGGTGGGCTGTGGAGGGCTGGGATGGGCTGTGGTGGGCTGGGACGGGCTGTGGTGGGCTGGGACGTGCTGTGGTGGGCTGGGACGTGCTGTGGAGGGCTGTGGTGGGCTGGGACGGGCTGTGGTGGGCTGTGGCGGGCTGCGGTGGGCCGTGGTGGGGTCTGGCCGGGCGTGGTGGGCCGTGGTGGGCTGTGGTGAGCCGTGGCGGACCGTGGTGGGCTGCAGTGGGCTTGGACGGGCTGGGACGGGCTGTGGTGGGATGGGATAAGCTGTGGTGGGCTGGGACAGTCTATGGTGGGCTGTGGTGGGATGGTACAAGCTGTGGTGGGCTGGGATGGGCTGTGGCGGGCTGGGACCGTCTGTGATGGGCTGTTGTGGGCTGTGGTGGGCTGTGGTGGGGTGGGACGAGCTGTGGCGGTCTTGGATGGGCTGTGGCGTGCCAAAACGGGCTGTGGCGGTCTGAGACGGTCTGTGACGGGCTGTGGTGGGCTGGGACAGGCTGGGACGTGCTCTGGAGGGCTGTGGTGGGCTGGGACAGGCTGTGGAGGGCTGTAGTGAGCTGGGACAAGCTGTGGAGGGCTGTGGTGGGCTGTGGTGGGCTGGGACGGGCTGTGGCGGTCTTGGATGGGCTGTGGCATGCCATGACGGGCTGTGGCGGTCTGGGACGGCTTGTGACGGGCTGTGGTGGGTTGTGGCGGCCGTGGTGGGCCGTGGCGGGCCAGGACGGACAGTGGTGGGCCGTGGTGGGCTGTGGTGGGCCTTGGCGGGCCATGGTGGGCTGTGGTGGACTGTGGCGGGCCGTGGGAGGCCAAGATGGGCCGTGTTGTCTGGGACGGGCTGTGGTAGACTTGGACGGGCTGTGGTGGGCTGTGGTGGGCCGTGGTGGGCCGTGACAGGCCTTGTTGTGCCGTGGCGGGCAGTGGTTGGCCGTGGCTTGTCGCGACGGCCCGTGGAGGCCCGTAATGGGCCATGGCGGACCGTGGTGGGCTGTGGGGGGCCGTAGTGGGTTGTGGCGTGCCGTGGTGCTCCGTGGCTAGCCGAGACGGGCCATGGTGGGCTGTGTCGGGCTGGGACCAGCTGTGGTGGGCTGTTGTGGGCTGGGACGGGCTGTGGTGGGCAGTGGTAGGCTGGGACCGTCTGTGGTGGGCTGGGAGGGGCTGTGGTGGGCTGTGGTGGGCTGTGGTGGGCTGGGACGGGCTGTGGTGGGCTGTGGTGGGCTGTGGTGGGCTGGGACGGGCTGTGGCGGGCTGGGACAGTATGTGGCGGCCTGGGACAGGCTGTGGCGGGCCATGGTGGGCCGTGGCGGGTTGTGTTGGGTTGTGGCAGACAGTGGTGGGCCGTGGCAGCCCGTGGCATGCCGTAATGGGCTTTGGCGGGCTGTGGGGGGCCGTGGTGGGCCGTGGCAGGCCGGGACAGGCCGTGGTGGGCTGTGGTGGGCTGGGACGGGCTGTGGTGGGCTGTAGTGGGCTGGGAAAAGCTGTGGTGGCCTGGTACAGGCTAGGACGTGCTGTGGTTGGCTGGGATAAGCTGTGGTGGCCTGGGACGGGCTGTGATTGGCTCGGACAGGCCATGGTGGGCTGGTACGGGCTCTGGTGGGCTGTAGTGGGCTGGGACTAGCTGTGGCGGGCTGGGACGGGCTGTGGTGGGCTGGGATGTGCTTTGGCCGGCTGGGACAGTCTGTGGCGGGCTGGGACGGGCTGTGGTGGGCTGGTACGGGCCGTGCTGGGCTGTGGGGAGCTGTGGCGGGCTGGGCTGGGCTTTGGCGGGCTGGGACAGTCTGTGGCGGGCTGGGACGGGCTTTGGCAGGTCTTGGATGGGCTGTGGCAGGCCGTGGCGGACAGTGGTGGGCCGTGGAGTGCCGGGATGGCCCGTGGCAAGGCGTAATGGGCCGTGGCAGGCCGGGACGGGCCGTGGTGGGCTGTGGTGGGCTGTGTCGTGCTGGGACGGGCTGTGGTGGGCTGGGACGGGTTGTGGTGGGCTGGGATAAGCTGTGGTGGGCTGGGACGTGCTGGGACGGGCTGTGGTGGGCTGGGATAAGCTGTGGTGGGCTGGGATAAGCTGTGGTGGGCTGTGGTGGGCTGGGACAGGCTGTGGTGGACTGGGACGGCCTGTGGTGGGCTAGGACGAGCTGTGGTGGGCTGGGACGGGCTGTGGTTTGCTGGGATCATCTGTGGTGGGCTGGGTCGGGCTGTGGTGGGCTGTAGTGGGCTTTGGTATGCTGGGACGGGCTGTGGTGGGCTGTAGTGTGCTGTAGTGGGCTGTGGTGAGCTGTAGTGGGCTGGGACGGGCTGTCGTCGGCTGGGACGGGCCGTGGTGGGCTGGGACGGGCTCTGGTGGGCTGTAGTGGGTTGGGATGGGCTGTGGTGGTCTGGGACGGGCTGTGGTGGGCTGGGACAGGCTGTGGTGGGCTGGGACGGGCTGTGTTCGGCTGGGACCGGCTGGTGTGGGCTGTGGTGGGCTGGGACGGGCTGTGGTGTGCTGTGACGAGCTGTGGTGTGCTGTGACGAGCTGTGGTGTGCTGGGACGAGCTGGGACGGGCTGGGACGAGCTGTGGTGGGCGCGGATGGGCTGTGGTGGGCGGGGATGGGCTGTGGTGGCCGGGGAAGTGCTGGGACGGGCTGTGGTGGGCTGGGACGGGCTGTGGTGGAATGGGACGGGCTGGGACAGGCTGTGCTGGGCTGTGCTGGGCTGGGACGGGCTGGGACGGGCTGGGACGGGCTGGGATGGGCTGTGGTGGGCTGGGACGGGCTGTGGTGTGCTGGGACGGGCTGTGGTGGGCCGTGGTAGGCCGTGGCATGCCAGGGTGGGCCGTGGTGGGCCGTGGCGGGCCAGGACGGGCAGTGGTGGGCTGTGGTGGGCCGTGGTGGCCTGTGTTGGGCCGTGGCGGGCCGTGGTGGGCTGTTGTGGGCTGGGACGGGCTGGGACGCGTTGTGGTGGGATGGGATAAGTTGTGGTGGGCTGGGACAGTCTGTGGTGGGCTGTGGTGGGCTGGGACGGGCTGTGGTGGGCTGGGACTGTCTGTGATGGGCTGGGACCGTCTGTGATGGCCTGGGACGGGCTGTGGTGGGCTGGGACGGGCTGTGGTGGGCTGGGATGGTTGCTGGTAGGCTGGGACGGGCTGTGGTGTGCTGTGACGAGCTGTGGTGTGCTGTGACGAGCTGTGGTGTGCTGTGACGAGCTGTGGTGTGCTGGGACGAGCTGGGACGGGCTGGGACGAGCTGTGGTGGGCGCTGATGGGCTGTGGTGGGCGGGGATGGGCTGTGGTGGGCTGGGACGGGCTGTGGTGGCCGGGGATGTGCTGGGACGGGCTGTGGTGGGCTGGGACGGGCTGTGGTGGAATGGGACGGGCTGGGACAGGCTGTGCTGGGCTGTGCTGGGCTGGGACGGGCTGGGACGGGCTGCGGTGGGCTGGGACGGGCTGTGGTGGGCCGAGGTGGGCTGGGTCGGGCCGTGGTTGGCTGGGACGGGCAGTTTTGGGCTGGGACAAGCTGTGGTGGGCGGGGACAGGCTGTGGTGGGCCGTGGTGGGCTGGGTCGGGCCGTGGTGGGCTGGGACGGGCTGTTGTGGGCTGGGACAAGCTGTGGTGGGCGGGGATGGGCTGTGGTGGGCTGTGACGGGCTGTGGTGGGCCATGGTGGGCTGGGACGGGCTGTGGTGAACCGTGGTGGGCCGTTTTCGGCCAGGATGGGAAGGCGTTGGCTGTGGTGGGCCGTGGTAAGCTGGGACGGGCCGTGGTGGGCTGTGGCGGGTCGTGATGGGCTGTGGTGGGTTCTGGTGAGCTTGAGACGGGCTGTGGTGGGCTGGGACGGGCTGGGTCGGGCTGGGACAGGCTGGGACGGACTGGGACAGGCTGTGGTGGGCTGGGACAGGCTGTGGTGGGCTGGAACGGGCTGTGGTGGGCTGGAACGGGCTGTGGTGGGCTGGGACGGGCTGTGGTGGGCTGGGACGGGCCGTGGTGGGCCGTGGTGGGCTGGGACGGGCCGTGGTGGGCTGTGGCAGGTCGTGATGGGCTGTGGTGGGTTCTGGTGAGCTTGAGACGGGCTGTGGTGGGCTGGGACAGGCTGGGACGAGCTCTGGTGGGCTGAGACGGGCTGGGATGGGCTGTAGTGTGGTGGGACGGGCTGTGGTGGGCTGGGACGGGCTGTGGTGGGCTGGGACGGGCTGTGGTGGGCTGGGACGGGCTGTGGTGTGCTGGGACGAGCTGTGGTGTGCTGGGACGGGCTGGGACGAGCTGTGGTGCACTGGGACGGGCTGTGGTGGGCGGGGATGGGCTGTCGTGGGCGGGGACGGGTTGTGGTGGGCGGGGACGGGTTGTGGTTGGCTGGGACGTGCTGGGACGGGCTGGGACGGGCTGTGGTGGGCTGTGGTGTGCTGGGACGGGCTGGGACGGGCTTGGACGGGCTGTGGTGGGCTGTGGTTGGCGGGGACAGGCTTTGGTGGTCTGGAATGGGCTGTGGTGGGCTGGGACATGCTGGGACGTTCGGTGGTGGACTGGGACGGGCTACGGTGTGCTGGGACGGGCTGCGGTGGTCTGGTACGGGCTGGGACGGGATGTGGTGGGTTGGGACGGGCTGTGGTGGGCTGTGGTGGGTTCTAGTGAGCTTGAGATGGGCTGTGATGTGCTGGGACGAGCTGGGTCGGGCTCTGGTGGTCTGGAACGAGCTGTGATGTGCTGCAACGGGCTGTGGTGGGCTGGGATGGGCTGTGGTGGGCTGGGACAGGCTGTGGTGTGCTGGGACGGGCTGTGGTATGCTGGGACGGGCTGGGACGAGCTGTGGTGGGCTGTGACGGGCTGTGGTGGGGTCTGGCGAGCCGTGGTGGGATGTGGCGGGCCGTGGTCGGCCGTGGTGGGCCGCAGCGGGCTGTGGCGGGCCGTGGTGGGCTGTGGTGGGCTGGGACGGGCTGTGGTGGGCCGGGACGGGCTGTGGTGGGCTGTGGTGGGCTGGGACAGGCTGTGGTGGGCTGTTGTGGGCTGGGACGGGCTGGGATGGGCTGTGGTGGGCTGTGGGGGGTGGGGACGGGCTGTGGTGGGCTGTGGTGGGCAGTGGTGGGCTGGGACGGGCTGTGGTGGGCTGGGATAAGGTGTAGTGGGCTGGGACGGGCTGTGGCGGGCTGGGACGGGCCGTGGGGGGCCGTGGTGGGCTGTGGCAAATAGGGACAGGCCGTGGTGGGCTGTGGTGGGTTGGGACGGGATGTGGCGGGATGTGGTGGGCTGTGACGGGCAGTGGTGGGCTATGGTGTGCTGGGACGGGCTGTGGTGCGCTGGTACGGGCTGTGGTGGGCCGTGGTGGGCTCTGGCGGATAGTGGTGGGCCGTGGTGGGCTGTGGTGTGCTGTGGTGGGCCGTGGTGGGCTGGGACGGGCTGTGGAGGGCTGTGGTGGGCTGGGACGGGCTGTAGTGGGCTGGGACGGGCTGTGGTGGGCTGGGATAAGGTGTGGTGGGCTGGGATGGGCTGTGGTGGGCTATGGTGGGCTGTAGTGGGCTGGGACGGGCTGTGGAGGTCTTGGACGGGCTGTGGTGGGCCGAAACGGTCTGTGGCGGTCTGGGACAACCTGTGACGGGCAGTGGTGGGCCTTGGCGGGCTGTGGAGGGCTGTGGCGGTCTAGGACGGGCTGTTGTGGGCTGGTACTACCTGTGGCGGCCTGGGACGGGCTATGGTGGGCTGGGACGGGCTTTTTTGAGCTGGAACGGGCTGTGGTGGCCTTGGACGGGCTGTGGTGGGCTGTGGTGGGCTGGGCCAGGCTGTGGCGAGCTGGGGCGAGCTGTGGTGGGCTGGGACGGGCTGTGGCGGGCTATGGCGGGTTGTGGCAGACTGTGGTGTGCTGGGGTGGGCTGTGGTAGTCTGGGATGGGCTGTGGTGCCTGGGACAGGCTGTGGTGGGCTATGGTGGGCTGTGATGGTCTGGAACAGGCTGTGGTGGTCTGTGGCGGGCTGCGACAGGCTGTGGTGGGCTGGGATGGGCTGTGGCGGGCTGGGACGGGCTTTGGCGGGCTGTGGTGGGTTGTGGTGGACTGGAATGGGCTGTGGCGGGCCGTGGCCAGCCGTGGCGGGCCGTGGAGGGCCGTGGTGAGCTTTTGTGGGCTGTGACGGGCCGTGGTGGGCTCTGGTGGGCTGTGGTGGGCCTTGGCTGGCCATGGTGGGCCGTGGTGTGCTGCGACGGGCTGTGGAGGGCTGTGGTGGGCTGTGGTGGTCGGTGGTGGGCTGTAATGGGCTGGGACGGGCTGTGGTGGGCTGGGATAATGTGTGGTGGGCTGGGACGGGCTGTGGTGGGCTGGGACGGGCTGTGGTGGACTGGGACGGGCTGTGGTTGGCTGGGACCGTCTGTGATGGGCTGGGACGGGCTGTGGTGGGCTTCGGTGGGCTGTGGTCTGCTGGGATAAGCTGTGGTGTGCTGGCACGGGCTGTGGCGGGCCGGGACGGGCTGTGACGGGCCGGGGTGGGCTCTGGCGGGCCGTGGTGGGCCGTGGCGTGCCGTGGTGGGCCGTGGTGGGCCAGGACGGGCTGTGGTGTTCCGGGACAGGCTGTGGTGGGCTGGGACGGGCTGTGGTAGACATGGACAGGCTGTGGTGGCCTGTGGCGGGCCGTGGTGGGCCGTGACGGGCCGTGACAGGCCTTGTTGGGCCGTGGCGGGCAGTGGTGGGCCATGGCTTGTCGCGACGGCCTGTTGTGGCCCGAAATGGGCCGTGGTGGGCGGTTGGGGGCCGTAGTGGGTTGTGGCGGGCCGTGGTGCTCCGTGGCAGGCCGCGACGGGCCGTGGTGTTCTGTGTCGGGCTGGGACCGGCTGTGGTGGGCTGTGGTGGGCTGTTGTGGGCTGTGGTGGGCTGTTGTGGGCTGTGGTGGGCTGGGACAGGCTTTGTTGAGCTGGGACGGGCTATGGTGGCCTGGTACGGGCTGTGGTGGCCTGGGATAATCTGTGGTGGGCTGAGAAGGGCTGTGGTGGGCTGTGGTGGCCTGGGACGGGCTGTGGTGGGCTGGGACGGGCTGTGGTGGGTTGGGACGGGCTATTGTGGCCTGGGACGGGCTGTGGCGGTCTTGGATGGGCTGTGGCATGCCAAGACGGGCTGTGACGGCCTGTGACGGGCTGTGGTGGCATCTGGTGGACCATGGTGGGTTGTGGCGGGCCGTGGTGGGCCGTGGCGGGCAGGTACGGGCTGTGGTGGGCCGTGGTGGGCCGTGGCGGGCGGTGGTGGGCTGTGGTGGGCTGTGGTCGGCTGGGACTAGCTGTGGCAGGCTGGGACGGGCTGTGCTGGGCTTGGATGGTCTGTGGTGGGCTGGGACGGGCTCTGGTGGGTTGGGACAAGCTGTGGTTGGCTGGGACCGTCTGAGATGAGCTGGGATTGGCTGTGGTGGCCTGTGGTAAACTGTGGTGTGGTGTGGTGGGCTGGGACGGGCTGTGGTGGGCTGGGATGGGCTGTGGTGGGCTGGGACGGGCTGTGGTGGGCTGGGACGGGTTGTGGTGGGCTGGGACGGGTTGTGGTGGGCTGGGACGGGTTGTGGTTGGCTGGGACGGGTTGTGGTTGGCTGGGACCGTCTGCGATGGGCTGGGATGGGCTGTGGTGGGCTGTGGTGGGCTGGGACGGGCTGTGGTGAGCTGGGACGGGCTGTTGTGGGCTTCGGTGGGCTGTGGTCTGCTGGGATAAGCTGTGGTAAGCTGGGACGGGCTGTGGCGGGCCAGGATGGGCTGTGGCGGGCTGGGACGGGCATTGACGGGCCGGGGTGGGCACTGGCGGGCCGTGGTGGACCATGGCGGGCCGGGACGGGCAGTGGTTGGCTCTGGTGGGCCGTGGTGGGCTGTGGTGGCCTGTGGTGGGCCGTGGGAGGCCGAGATGGGCCGTGTTGTCTGGGACGGGCTGTGGTAGACTTGGATGGGCTGTGGTGGGCTGTGGTGGGCCGTGACAGGCCTTGTTGTGCCGTGGCGGGCAGTGGTTGGCCGTGGCTTGTCGTGACGGCCCGTGGAGGCCCGTAATGGGCCATGGCGGGCCGTGGTGGGCTGTGGGGGGCCGTAGTGGGTTGTGGCGGGCCGTGGTGCTCCGTGGCTAGCCGAGACAGTCCGTGGTGGGCTGTGTCAGGCTGGGACCGGCTGTGGTGGGCTGTTGTGGGCTGTGGTGGGCTGGGACGGGCTGTGGTGGGCAGTGGTAGGCTAGGACGGGCTGTGGTGGGCTGGGATAGGCTTTGGTGGGCTGTGGTGGGTTGTGGTAGGCTGGGACAGGCTGTGGTGGGCTGGGAGGGGCTGTGGCGGGCTGGGACAGTCTGTAGCGGCCTGGGACAGGCTGTGGTGGGCCGTGGTGGGCCGTGGCGGGCTGGGCCAAGCAGTGGTGGGCTGTGGTGGGCCGTGGTGGGCTGGGACGGGCTGTGGAGGGCTGGGACGGGCTGTGGTGGGCTGGGATGGGCCGTGGTGGGCTGTGGTGGGCCGCGGTGGGCTCTGGTGGGCTGTGGTGTGCTGGGACGGGCCGTGGTGGGCCATGGTGGGCCGTGGCGGGCCTGGGTGGGCTGTGGCGGGCCATGGTGGGCCGTGGCGGGCTGGGACGGGCTGTGGTGGGCTGGGACGGGCTGGGACGTACTCTGGAGGGCTGTGGTGGGCTGGGACGGGCTGTGGAGGGCTGTAGTGAGCTGGGACAAGCTGTGATGGGCTGTGGTGGGCTGTGGTGGGCTGTGACGGGCTGTGGTGGGCTGGGACGTGCTGTGGAGGGCGGTGGTGGGCTGGGACGGGCTGTGGCGGGCTGGGACGGGCTGTGGAGCGCTGTATTGGGCTGGGACAAGCTGTGGTGAGCTGGAACGGGCTGTGATGGGCTGTGGTGGGCTGAGACGGGCTGTGATGGGCCGTGGTGGGCTGTGTCGGGCTGTGGTGGGCTGTGGCGGGCTGGGACGGGCTTTGACGGGCCGTGGTGGGCTCTGGCAAGGCGTGGTGGGCCGTGGTAGTCCGTGACGGGTCAGGGTGGTCTGTTGCGGGCATGGACGGGCAGTGGTGGGCTGTGGTGGGACGTGGTGGGCCGTGGCAGGCAGGGACGGGCAGTGGTGGGCTGTGGTGGGACGTGGTGGGCTGTGGTTGGCTGGTACGGGCTGTGGTGGGCTGGGACAGGCTGTGGTGGGCTGTGGTGGGCTGGGACGGGCCGTGGTGGGCTGGGACAGGCCGTGGTGTGCCATGGTGGGCCGTGGCGGGCCTGGGAGGGCTCTGGCGGGCCGTGGTGGGCCATGGCGGGCAGGGACGGGCTGTGGTGGGCTGGGGCGGGCTGGGACGTACTGTGGAGGGCTGTGGTGGGCTTTGGTGGGCTGGGACGGGCTGTGATGGGCCGTGGTGGGCTGTGGCGGGCCGTGGCAGGCCAGGGTAGGCCATGGTGGGCCGTGGCGGGCTGGGGTGGGCTGTGGTGGGCCGTTGCGGGCTGTGGTGGGCCGTGGTGGGCTGGGACGTGCTGTGGAGGGCTGTGGTGGGCTGTGGTTGCCTGGGACGTGCTGTGGAGGGCTGTGACGGGCTGCGGTGGGCTGTGATGGGCTGTGGTGGGCTGGGACGTGCTGTGGTGGGCTGTGGTGGGCTGGGACGGGCTGTGGTGAGCTGGGACGGGCTTTGGTGAGCTGCGACAGGCTGTGGTGGTCTGGGACGGGCTGTGGTGGGCTGGGATAAGGTGTGGTGGGCTGGGACGGGCTGTTGTGGGCTGTGGTGGGCTGGGACGGGCTGTGGCGGTCTTGGATGGGCTGTGGTGTGCCAAGACGGGCTGTGGTGGTCTGGGATGGTCTGTAACGGCCTGTTTTGGGGTCTGCTGGCCGTGGTGGGTTGTGGCGGGCCGTGGTCGGCCGGGACGGGCTGTGGAGGGCTGTGGTGGGCTGTGGAGGGCTGTGGTGGGCTGTGGTGGGCTGGACGGGCTGTGGTGGGCTGGGACGGGCCGTGGTGGGCTGGGACAGGCCGTGGTGGGCCATGGTGGGCCGTGGCAGGCCTGGGTGAGTTGTGGCGGGCCGTGGCGGGCAGGGACGGGCTGTGGAGGGCTGTAGTGAGCTGGGACAAGCTGTGGTAGGCTGGGATGGGCTGTGGAGGGCTGTGGCGGGCTGTGGTGGGCTCTGGAAAGGCGTGGCGGGCCAGGGTGGGCTGTGGTGGGCTGTGACGGGCTGTCGTGGGCTGGGACGGGCTGTGGTGGGCTGGGATAATGTGTGGTTGGCTGGGACGGGCTGTGGTGGGCTGGGATAAGGTGTGGTGGGCGGGGACGGGCTGTGATGGGCTGGGACGGGCTGTGGCTGTCTTGGATGGGCTGTGGCGTGCAAGACGGGCTGTGGCGATCTGGGACGGCCTGTGACGGTTTGTGGTGGGGTCTGGTGGACCATGGTGGGTTGTGGTAAGCCGTGGTGGGCTGTGGTGGGCCGTGGCGGGCCGGGCCGGGCAGTGGTGGGCTGTGGTGGGTCTTGGTGGGCCGTGGTGGGCTGTGGAGAGCTGTGGTGGGCTGCGGTGGGCTGGGACGGGCTGTGGTGGGCTGGGACTAGCTGTGGCGGGCTGGTACGGGCTGTGGTGGGCTCTGGCGGGCTGGGATGGGCTGGGACGGTCTGTGGCGGGCTGGGACGGGCTGTGGCGGTCTTGGATGTGCTGTGGCGTGCAAGACGGGCTGTGGCGGTCTGGGACGGCCTGTGACGGTTTGTGGTGGGGTCTGGTGGACCATGGTGGGTTGTGGTAGGCCGTGGTGGGCCGTGGCGGGCTGTGGTGGGCTCTGGCGGGCCGTAGTAGGCTGTGGTGGGCTGTGGTGGTCCGTGGTGGGCTGGGACGGACTGCGGTGGGCTGTGGCAGGCTGTGGCGGGCCGTGGAGGGCTGTGGTGGGCTGTGGTCGTCCGTGGTGGGCTGGGACGGGCTGTGGTGGGCTGAGATGGGATGTGGTGGTCTGGTACAGGCTGTAATGAGCTGGGATGGGCTGTGGTGCACCTTGGTGGGCTGTATTGGGCCGGGATGTGCTGTGGTGAGCTGTGGTGGGCCGTGGTGTGCTGGGACGGGCCATAGTGAACTGTGGTGGGCCGTAGTGGGCTGGGACGGGCCGTGGTGGGCTGGGACGGGCCGCAGTGGGCCGGGACGAGCCGCGGTGCGCCGGGACGAGCTGTGGTGGTCCGGGATGAGCTGTGGTGGGCCGGGCCGGGTTGGGACGGGCTGGGGTGGGCTGTGGGGGGGGGGGACGGGCTGTGGTGGGCTGGGATGAGCCGTGGTGCGCTGGGACGGGTTGTGGTGGGCTGGGACGGGCTGGGATGGGCTGTACTGGGCTGGGACGACCTCTGGTGGGCTGGGACGGGCTGTGGTGTGCTGGGACGGGCTGTGGTGGGCTGTGGTAAGCTGGGACGGGCTCTGGTGGGCTTGGGCGTGCTGTGGTGGGCTGGGGCAGGCTGTGGTGGGCTGGGACGGGCTGTGGTGGGCTGTGGTGTGCTGGCACGGGCTGTAGTGGGCTGTGGTGTGTAGGGACGGGCTGTGTTGGGCTGGGACGGGCTGGGACGGGCCGTGGTGGGCTGGGACATGCCGGGACGGTCTGGGACGGGCTGTGGTGGGCCGGGACGGGCTGTGGTGGGCTGGGACGGGTGTGGGACGGGCTGGGACGAGCTGGGACATACTGGGACGGGCTGTGGTGGGCTGAGGTGGGCTGTGGTGGTCTGGGATAGGCTGTAGTGGGCTGGGACGGGCTGTGGTTCGTCTTGGTGGGCTGTGTTGGGCCGGGACGGGCCGTGGTGGGCTGTGGTGGGCCGTGGTGGGCTGGGACAGGCCATAGTGAATTGTGGTGGGCCGTGGCGGGCTGGGACGGGCCGTGGTGGGCTGGGACGGGCTGTGGTGGGCTGGGACGTGTCCTGGTGGACTGTGGTGGGCTTGGATGGGCCGTGGTGGGCTGTGGTCATCCGTGGTGGGCTGTGGTTGGCCGTGGTGGGCTGTGGTGGGCTGTGGCCGGCCGTGGTGGCCTGGGACGGGCTGTGGTGGGCTGAGATGGGATGTGGTGGTCTGGTACAGGCTTTAATGAGCTGGGATGGGCTGTGGTGCACCTTGGTGGGCTGTGTTGGGCCGGGATGGGCTGTGGTGAGCTGTGGTGGGCCGTGGTGGGCTGGGATGGGCCGTGGTGTGCTTGGACAGGCCATAGTGAACTGTGGTGGGCCGTGGTGGGCTGGGACGGGCCGTGGTGGGCTGGGACGGGCCGTGGTGGCCTGGGACGGGCCGCGGTGGGCCGGGCCGGGCCGCGGTGGGCCGGGACGGGCCGTGGTGGGCCAGGACGAGCTGTGGTGGTCCGGGATGAGCTGTGGTGGGCCGGGCCGGGTTGGGACGGGCTTGGGTGGGATGTGGTGGGCTGTGAACGGGCTGTGGTGTACTGGGACGGGCTGGGACAGGCTGTGGTGGGCGGGGACGGGTTGTGGTGGGTTGGCATGGGCTGTGGTGGGCTGGGACGTGCTCTGGTGGTCTGGAACAGGCTGTGGTGGGCTGGGAAGGGGTGGGACGGGCTGTGGTGGGCTGTGGTGGGCTGGCACGGGCCGTGGTGGGCTGGGACGGGCTGGGATGGGCTGGGACGGGCCGTGGTGGGCTGGGACGGGCCGTGGTGGGCTGGGACGGGCTGTAGTGGGCTGGGACGGGCTGTGGTGGGCTGTGACGGGCTGTGGTGGGATTTGACGGGCTGTGGTGGGCTGAGGCGGACCGTGGTGGGCTGGGACGGACCGTGGTGAACCGGGACGGGCTGTGGTGGGCTGGGACGGGCTGTGGTGGGCTGGGACGGGCCGTGGTGGGCTGGGACAGGCCGTGGTGGGCTGGGGCGGGCTGTGGTGTGCTAGGGACGGGCCGTGGTGGGCTGGGACGGGCTGTGGTGGGCTGGGACTTGCTGTGACGGGCTGGGACGGGCTGTGTTGGGCTGTGGTGGGCTGGCACGGGCCGTAGTGGGCTGGGACGGGCCGTGGTGGGCTGGGACGGGCCGTGGTGGGCCGGGACCGGCCGTGGTGGGCTGGGACGAGCTCTGGTGGTCTGGAACTGGCTGTGGTGGTCTGGGATGGGCTGGGATGGGTTTTGGTGGGCTGGGACGGTCTGTGGTGGGCTGGGACGGGCTGTGGTGGGCTGGGACGGTCTGTGGTGAGCTGTGGTGGGCTGGGACGGGCGGTGGTGGGCTGGGACGGGGTACGGTGGGCTGGGACGGGGTGTGGTGGGCTGGGACGGGGTTGGACGGGTGGTGGTGGGCTGGGACGGGCTGTGGTGGGCTGGGACGAGCTGGGACGGGCTGTGGTGGGCTGGGACGAGTTGGCACGGGCTGTAATGGGCTGGGACGGTTTGGGACGGGCTAGAACGGGCTTTAGTGGGCTGTGGTGGGATGTGGTGGGCTGGGACGAGGCATGGTGGGCTGGGACGGGCTTTGACGGGCTGTGGTGGGTTGTGGTGAGCTGGGACGGGCTGTGGTGGGCTGGGACAGGCTGTGGTGGGCTGGGATGGGCTGTGGTGGGCTGTGGTGTGCTGGCACGGGCTGTGGTGGGCTGTGGTGTGTAGGGATGGGCAGTGTTGGGCTGGGACGGGCTGGGACAGGCCGTGGTGGGCTGAGACGGGCTGTGACATGCTGTGATGGGCTGGGACAAGCTGTGACGGGCTGTGGTGGTCTGCGGTAGGCTGTGGTGTGCTGTAGTGGCCTGTGATGGGCTGGGTGGGGCTGTGGTGGGCTGGGTGGGGCTGTGGTGGGCTGGGTGGGGCTGTGGTGGGCTGGGACATTCTGTGGTGGGCTGGGACGGGCTGGGATGGGCTGTGGTGGGCTGGGACGGGCTGTGGTGGGCTGGGACGGGCTGTGGTGGGCTGGGATAAGCTGTGGTGGGCTGGGACGGGCTGTGTTAGGCTGGGATGGGCTGTCGAGGATTGGGACGGGCTATGGAGAGCTGTGGTGGGCTGGGACGGGCCGTGGTGGGCTGGGACGGGCCGGGACGGGCTGGGACGGGCCGGGCCGGGACGGGCCGGGACGGGCCGGGACGGGCTGGGACGGGCCGGGACGGGCCGTGGTGAGCTGGGACGGGCCGTGGTGGGCTGGGACGGGCTCTGGTGGGCTTGGATGGGCTGTGGTGGGCTGGGACGAGCCGTAGTATGCCGGGACGGGCCGTGGTGGGCGGGGACGGGCTGTGGTGGGTTGTTATGGGCCGTGGTGGGCTGGGACGGGCTGTGGTGGGCTGTGGTAGACCGTGGTGGGCTGTGATGGGCTGTAGTAAGCTGGGACGGGCTGTGGTAAGCTGGGACAAGCTGTGGTGGCCTGGGACGGGCCGTCGTGGGCTGGGACGGGCTGGGACGGGCCGTGGTGAGCTGGGACCGGCCGTGGTGGGCTGGGACAGCCCGTGGTGGGCTGGGACAGGCTGTGGTGGGCCGGGACGGGCCGTGGTTGGCCGGGACGGGCCGTGGCGGGCTGGGACGAACTGTGGCGGGCTGGGACGAACTGTGGTGGGCTGGGACGGGCTGTGGTGGGCTGGGAAGGGCTGTGGTGGGCTGGGATGGGCCGTGGCAAGCCGTGGTGGGCCGTGGTAAGCTGTGACGGGCCGTGGTGGGCTGGGACGGACTCTGGTGTGGTGGGACGGGCTGTGGTGAGCTGGGACAGGCTGTGGTGGGTTGTGACGGGCTGTGGTGAGCTGGGACTAGCTGTGGTGGGCTGTGACGGGCTGTTGTGGGCTTCGGTGGGCTGTGGTCTACTGGGATAAGCTGTGGTAAGCTGGGACGGGCTGTGGCGGGCCAGGATGGGCTGTGGCGGGCTGGGACGGGCTGTGACGGGCCGGGGTGGGCTCTGGCGGGCCGTGGTGGGCCGTGTCGGGCCGGGACGGGCAGTGGTGGGCTGTGGTGGGCCGTGGTGGGCTGTGGTGGGCCGTGGTGGGCTGTGGTGGACTGTGGCGGGCCGTGGGAGGCCAAGATGGGCCGTGTGTCTGGGACGGGCTGTGGTAGACTTGGACGGGCTGTGGTGGGCTGTGGTGGGCCGTGCTGGGCCGTGACAGGCCTTGTTGTGCCGTGGCGGGCAGTGGTTGGCCGTGGCTTGTCGCGACGGCCCGTGGAGGCCCGTAATGGGCCATGGCGGACCGTGGTGGGCTGTGGGGGGCCGTAGTGGGTTGTGGCGTGCCGTGGTGCTCCGTGGCTAGCCGAGACGGGCCATGGTGGGCTGTGTCGGGCTGGGACCAGCTGTGGTGGGCTGTTGTGGGCTGGGACGGGCTGTGGTGGGCAGTGGTAGGCTGGGACCGTCTGTGGTGGGCTGGGAGGGGCTGTGGTGGGCTGTGGTGGGCTGGGACGGGCTGTGGCGGGCTGGGACAGTATGTGGCGGCCTGGGACAGGCTGTGGCGGGCCGTGGTGGGCCGTGGCGGATTGTGTTGGGTTGTGGCAGACAGTGGTGGGCCGTGGCAGCCCGTGGCATGCCGTAATGGGCTTTGGCGGGCTGTGGGGGGCCGTGGTGGGCCGTGGCAGGCCGGGACAGGCCGTGGTGGGCTGTGGTGGGCTGGGACGGGCTGTGGTGGGCTGTAGTGGGCTGGGAAAAGCTGTGGTGGCCTGGTACAGGCTAGGACGTGCTGTGGTTGGCTGGGATAAGCTGTGGTGGCCTGGGACGGGCTGTGATTGGCTCGGACAGGCCATGGTGGGCTGGTACGGGCTCTGGTGGGCTGTAGTGGGCTGGGACTAGCTGTGGCGGGCTGGGACGGGCTGTGGTGGGCTGGGATGTGCTTTGGCCGGCTGGGACAGTCTGGTGCGGGCTGGGACGGGCTGTGGTGGGCTGGTACGGGCCGTGCTGGGCTGTGGGGAGCTGTGGCGGGCTGGGCTGGGCTTTGGCGGGCTGGGACGGGCTTTGGCAGGTCTTGGATGGGCTGTGGCAGGCCGTGGCGGACAGTGGTGGGCCGTGGAGTGCCGGGATGGCCCGTGGCAAGGCGTAATGGGCCGTGGCAGGCCGGGACGGGCCGTGGTGGGCTGTGGTGGGCTGTGTCGTGCTGGGACGGGCTGTGGTGGGCTGGGACGGGTTGTGGTGGGCTGGGATAAGCTGTGGTGGGCTGGGACGTGCTGGGACGGGCTGTGGTGGGCTGGGATAAGCTGTGGTGGGCTGGGATAAGCTGTGGTGGGCTGTGGTGGGCTGGGACAGGCTGTGGTGGACTGGGACGGCCTGTGGTGGGCTAGGACGAGCTGTGGTGGGCTGGGACGGGCTGTGGTGGGCTGTAGTGGGCTTTGGTATGCTGGGACGGGCTGTAGTGGGCTGTGGTGAGCTGTAGTGGGCTGGGATGGGCTGTGGTCGGCTGGGACGGGCCGTGGTGGGCTGGGACGGGCTCTGGTGGGCTGTAGTGGGTTGGGATGGGCTGTGGTGGTCTGGGACGGGCTGTGGTAGGCTGGGACAGGCTGTGGTGGGCTGGGACGGGCTGTGTTCGGCTGGGACCGGCTGGTGTGGGCTGTGGTGGGCTGGGACGGGCTGTGGTTTGCTGGGATCATCTGTGATGGGCTGGGACGTGCTGTGGAGGGCTGGGATGGGCTGTGGATGGCTGTAGTGGGCTGGGACGTGCTGTGGAGGGCTGTGGTGGGCTGTGGAGGGCTGTGGTGGGCTGTGGAGGGCTGGGACGGGCTGTGGTGGGCTGGGACGGGCTGTGGTGGGCTGGGACGTGCTGTGGTGGGCTGGGACGTGCTGTGGAGGGCTGTGGTGGGCTGGGACGGGCTGTGGTGGGCTGTGGCGGGCTGCGGTGGGCCGTGGTGGGGTCTGGCCGGGCGTGGTGGGCCATGGTGGGCTGTGGTGAGCCGTGGCGGACCGTGGTGGGCTGCAGTGGGCTTGGACGGGCTGGGATGGGCTGTGGTGGGATGGGATAAGCTGTGGTGGGCTGGGACAGTCTATGGTGGGCTGTGGTGGGATGGTACAAGCTGTGGTGGGCTGGGATGGGCTGTGGCGGGCTGGGACCGTCTGTGATGGGCTGTTGTGGGCTGTGGTGGGCTGTGGTGGGGTGGGACGAGCTGTGGCGGTCTTGGATGGGCTGTGGCGTGCCAAAACGGGCTGTGGCGGTCTGAGACGGTCTGTGACGGGCTGTGGTGGGCTGGGACAGGCTGGGACGTGCTCTGGAGGGCTGTGGTGGGCTGGGACAGGCTGTGGAGGGCTGTAGTGAGCTGGGACAAGCTGTGGAGGGCTGTGGTGGGCTGTGGTGGGCTGGGACGGGCTGTGGCGGTCTTGGATGGGCTGTGGCATGCCATGACGGGCTGTGGCGGTCTGGGACGGCTTGTGACGGGCTGTGGTGGGTTGTGGCGGCCGTGGTGGGCCGTGGCGGGCCAGGACGGACAGTGGTGGGCTGTGGTGGGCTGTGGTGGGCCTTGGCGGGCCATGGTGGGCTGTGGTGGACTGTGGCAGGCCGTGGGAGGCCAAGATGGGCCGTGTTGTCTGGGACGGGCTGTGGTAGACTTGGACGGGCTGTGGTGGGCTGTGGTGGGCCGTGGTGGGCCGTGACAGGCCTTGTTGTGCCGTGGCGGGCAGTGGTTGGCCGTGGCTTGTCGCGACGGCCCGTGGAGGCCCGTAATGGGCCATGGCGGACCGTGGTGGGCTGTGGGGGGCCGTAGTGGGTTGTGGCGTGCCGTGGTGCTCCGTGGCTAGCCGAGACGGGCCATGGTGGGCTGTGTCGGGCTGGGACCAGCTGTGGTGGGCTGTTGTGGGCTGGGACGGGCTGTGGTGGGCAGTGGTAGGCTGGGACTGTCTGTGGTGGGCTGTGGTGGGCTGTGGTGGGCTGGGACGGGCTGTGGTGGGCTGTGGTGGGCTGTGGTGGGCTGGGACGGGCTGTGGCGGGCTGGGACAGTATGTGGCGGCCTGGGACAGGCTGTGGCGGGCCGTGGTGGGCCGTGGCGGGTTGTGTTGGGTTGTGGCAGACAGTGGTGGGCCGTGGCAGCCCGTGGCATGCCGTAATGGGCTTTGGCGGGCTGTGGGGGGCCGTGGTGGGCCGTGGCAGGCCGGGACAGGCCGTGGTGGGCTGTGGTGGGCTGGGACGGGCTGTGGTGGGCTGTAGTGGGCTGGGAAAAGCTGTGGTGGCCTGGTACAGGCTAGGATGTGCTGTGGTTGGCTGGGATAAGCTGTGGTGGCCTGGGACGGGCTGTGATTGGCTCGGACAGGCCATGGTGGGCTGGTACGGGCTCTGGTGGGCTGTAGTGGGCTGGGACTAGCTGTGGCGGGCTGGGACGGGCTGTGGTGGGCTGGGATGTGCTTTGGCCGGCTGGGACAGTCTGTGGCGGGCTGGGACGGGCTGTGGTGGGCTGGTACGGGCCGTGCTGGGCTGTGGGGAGCTGTGGCGGGCTGGGCTGGGCTTTGGCGGGCTGGGACAGTCTGTGGCGGGCTGGGACGGGCTTTGGCAGGTCTTGGATGGGCTGTGGCAGGCCGTGGCGGACAGTGGTGGGCCGTGGAGTGCCGGGATGGCCCGTGGCAAGGCGTAATGGGCCGTGGCAGGCCGGGACGGGCCGTGGTGGGCTGTGGTGGGCTGTGTCGTGCTGGGACGGGCTGTGGTGGGCTGGGACGGGTTGTGGTGGGCTGGGATAAGCTGTGGTGGGCTGGGACGTGCTGGGACGGGCTGTGGTGGGCTGGGATAAGCTGTGGTGGGCTGGGATAAGCTGTGGTGGGCTGTGGTGGGCTGGGACAGGCTGTGGTGGACTGGGACGGCCTGTGGTGGGCTAGGACGAGCTGTGGTGGGCTGGGACGGGCTGTGGTTTGCTGGGATCATCTGTGGTGGGCTGGGTCGGGCTGTGGTGGGCTGTAGTGGGCTTTGGTATGCTGGGACGGGCTGTGGTGGGCTGTAGTGTGCTGTAGTGGGCTGTGGTGAGCTGTAGTGGGCTGGGACGGGCTGTGGTGGGCTGGGACGTGCTGTGGAGGGCTGTGGTGGGCTGGGACGGGCTGTGGTGGGCTGTGGCGGGCTGCGGTGGGCCGTGGTGGGGTCTGGCCGGGCGTGGTGGGCCGTGGTGAGCCGTGGCGGACCGTGATGGGCTGCAGTGGGCTTGGACGGGCTGGGACGGGCTGTGGTGGGATGGGATAAGCTGTGGTGGGCTGGGACAGTCTATGGTGGGCTGTGGTGGGATGGTACAAGCTGTGGTGGGCTGGGATGGGCTGTGGCGGGCTGGGACCGTCTGTGATGGGCTGTTGTGGGCTGTGGTGGGCTGTGGTGGGGTGGGACGAGCTGTGGCGGTCTTGGATGGGCTGTGGCGTGCCAAAACGGGCTGTGGCGGTCTGAGACGGTCTGTGACGGGCTGTGGTGGGCTGGGACAGGCTGGGACGTGCTCTGGAGGGCTGTGGTGGGCTGGGACAGGCTGTGGAGGGCTGTAGTGAGCTGGGACAAGCTGTGGAGGGCTGTGGTGGGCTGTGGTGGGCTGGGACGGGCTGTGGCGGTCTTGGATGGGCTGTGGCATGCCATGACGGGCTGTGGCGGTCTGGGACGGCTTGTGACGGGCTGTGGTGGGTTGTGGCGGCCGTGGTGGGCCGTGGCGGGCCAGGACGGACAGTGGTGGGCCGTGGTGGGCTGTGGTGGGCCTTGGCGGGCCATGGTGGGCCGTGGTGGGCTGTGGTGGGCTGTGGAAGGCTGTGACGGGCTGTGGTGGGCTGGGACGTGCTGTGGAGGGCTGGGACGGGCTGTGGTGGGCTGTGGTGGGCTGTGACGGGCTGTGGTGGGCTGGGACGAGCTGTGGTGGGCTGGGACGGGCTGTGGTGGGCTGGAACGGGCTGTGGTGGGCTGTGGCGGGCTGAGACGGGCTGGGACGGGCCGTGGTGGGCTGTGTCGGGCTGTGGTGGGCTGTGGCGGCCTGGGACGGGCTTTGACGGGCCGCGGTGGGCTCTGGCAAGGCGTGGCGGGCCGTGGTAGGCCGTGACGGGTCAGGGTGGTCTGTGGTGGGCATGGACGGGCAGTGGTGGGCTGTGGTGGGCCGTGGCGGGCAGGGGCGGGCAGTGGTGGGCTGTGGTGGGTGGTGGTGGTCTGTGGTTGGCTGGTACGGGCTGTGGTGCGCTGGGACGGGATGTGGTGGGCTGGGACGGGCTGTGGAGGGCTGTAGTGGGCTGGGACAAGCTGTGGTGGGCTGGGACGGGCTGTGGTGGGCTGTGGTGGGCTGGGACGGGCCGTGGTGGGCTGGGACAGGCCGTGGTTTGCCATGGTGGGCCGTGGCGGGCCTGGGTGGGCTCTGGCGGGCCGTGGTGGGCCGTGGCGGGCAGGGACGGGCTTTGGTTGCCTGGGACGGGCTGGGACGTGCTGTGGAGGGCTGTGGTGGGCTGTGGTGGGCTGGGACGGGCTGTGATGGGCCGTGGTGGGCTCTGGCAAGGCGTGGCGGGCCATGGCGGGCCAGGGTAGGCCATGGCGGGCCGTGGCGGGCCGGGGTGGGCTGTGGCGGGCCGTGGCGGGCTGTGGTGGGCCGTGGTGGGCTGGGACGTGCTGTGGAGGGCTGTGGTGGGCTGTGGTTGGCTGGGACGTGCTGTGGAGGGCTGCGGTGGGCTGTAGTGGGCTGTGATGGGCTGTGGTGGGCTGGGACGTGCTGTGGTGGGCTGTGGTGGGCTGGGACGGGCTGTGCAGGGCTGGGACGGGCTGTGGAGGGCTGTAGTGGGCTGGGATAAGCTGTGGTGGGCTGGGACGGGCTGCGGTGGGCTGTGGTGGGCTGAGACGGGTGTGACGGGCCGTGGTGGGCTGTGATGGGCTGTGGTGAGCTGTGGCGGGCTGGGACGGGCATTGAGGGGCCGTGGTGGGCTCTGGCAAGGCGTGGCGGGCTGTGGTAGGCTGTGGCTGGTCAGGGTGGTCTGTGGCGGGCATGGACGGGCAATGGTGGGCTGTGGTGGGCTGTGGTGGGCTGGGACGGGCTGTGGTGGGCCGTGGCGGGCAGGGACGGGCAGTGGTGGGCTGTGGTGGGCTGTGGTGGGCAGTGGTTGTCTGGTACGGGCTGTGGTGGGCTGGGATGGGATGTGGTGGGCTGGGACAGGCTGTGGAGGGCTGTGGTGGGCTGGGATGGGCTGTGGTGGGCTGTGACGGGCCGTGGTGGCCTCTGACGGGGCGTGGTAGGCCGTGGTGTGCCGTGGCAGGCTGTGGTGGGCTTTGGTGGGCTGTAGTGGGCCGTGGCGGGCTGTGGTGGGCCTTGGCGGGCCGTGGTGGGCTGCAGTGGGGTTCGACGGGCTGGGATGGGCTGTGGTGGGATGGGATACGCTGTGGCGGGCTGGGACCGTCTGTGGTGGGCTGTGGTGGGCTGGGCTGGGCTGTGGTGGGCTGGGACCGTCTGTGATGGGCTGTTGTGGGCTGTGGTGGGCTGTGGTGGGCTGGGACGGGCTGTGGCGGTCTTGGTTGGGCTGTGGCGTGCCAAGACAGGCTGTGGCGATCTGGGACGGCCTGTGATGGGCTGTGGTGGGTTGTGGCGGGCTGTGATGGGTTGTAGCGGGCCGTGGTGGGCCGTGGCGGGCCGTGGCGGGCCGGGCCGGGCAGTGGTGGGCCGTGGTGAGCTGGGATAAGGTGTGGTGGGCTGGGACAGGCTGTGGTGGGCTGTGGTGGGCTGGGACGGGCTGTGGCTGTCTTGGATGGGCTGTGGCATGCAAGACCGGCTGTGGCGGTCTGGGACGGCATGTGACAGTCTGTGGCGGAATCTGGTGGGCCGTGGTGGGTTGTGGCGGGCCGTGGTGGGCCGTGGCGGGCCAGGACGGGCAGTGGTGGGCTGTGGTGGGTCATGGTGGGCTGTGGTGTGTTGTGGTGGGCTGTGGTGGGTCGTGGTGGGCTGTGACGGGCTGTGACGGGCTGTGGTGGGCTGGTACGCGCTGTGGTGGGCTGTGGTGGGCTGTCGTGGGCTGTGGCGGTCTGGGACGGGATGTGGCGGGTTGGGACGGGCTGTGGCGGGTTGGGACGGGCTGTGGCGGGCTGGGAAGGGCTGTGGCGGGCTGGTAAGGGCTGTGGTGGGCTGGGACGGGCTGGGACGGGCTGTGGTGGGCTGTGGTGGGCAGAGACGGGCTGGGATGGGCTGTAGTGTGGTGGGATGGGCTGTGGTGGGCTGGGACAGGCTGTGGTGGGCTGGAACGGGCTGTGGTGGGCTGCGACAGGCTGTGGTGGGCTGTGGTGGGCTGTGGTGGGCTCGGACGGGCTGTGGTGGGCTGGGACGGGCTGGGACGGGCTGGGATGGGCTGTGGTGGGCTGTGGTGGGCGGGGACAGGCTGTGGTGGTCTGGAACGGGCTGTGGTGGGCTGGGACATGCTGGGACGGGCTGTGGTGGACTGGGACAGGTTGCGGTGTGCTGGGACGGGCTGTGGTGGTCTGGTACGGGCTGGGACGGGCTGTGGTGGGCTGGGACAGGCTGGGACGGGCCGTTGTGGGCTGCGACAAGCTGTGGTGGGCTGGGACGGGCCGTGGTGGGCTGTGGTGGGCCGTGGTGGTCTGGGACAGGCTGTGGTGGACTGTGGTGGGTTCTGGTGAGCTTGAGATGGGCTGGGACGGGCTGGGACGGGCTCTGGTGGTCTGGAACGAGCGGTGATGTGCTGCAACGGGCTGTGGTGGGCTGGGACGGGCTGTGGTGGGCTGGGATGGGCTGTGGTGGGCTGGGACGGGCTGTGGTGTGCTGGGACGGGCTGTGGTGGGCCGTGGTAGGCCGTGGCATGCCAGGGTGGGCCGTGGTGGGCCGTGGCGGGCCAGGACGGGCAGTGGTGGGCTGTGGTGGGCCGTGGTGGCCTGTGTTGGGCCGTGGCGGGCCGTGGTGGGCTGTTGTGGGCTGGGACGGGCTGGGACGCGTTGTGGTGGGATGGGATAAGTTGTGGTGGGCTGGGACAGTCTGTGGTGGGCTGTGGTGGGCTGGGATGGGCTGTGGTGGGCTGGGACCGTCTGTGATGGGCTGGGACCGTCTGTGATGGCCTGGGACGGGCTGTGGTGGGCTGTGGTGGGCTGGGACGGGCTGTGGTGGGCTGGGATGGTTGCTGGTAGGCTGGGACGGGCTGTGGTGTGCTGTGACGAGCTGTGGTGTGCTGTGACGAGCTGTGGTGTGCTGGGACGAGCTGGGACGGGCTGGGACGAGCTGTGGTGGGCGCGGATGGGCTGTGGTGGGCGGGGATGGGCTGTGGTGGGCTGGGACGGGCTGTGGTGGCCGGGGAAGTGCTGGGACGGGCTGTGGTGGGCTGGGACGGGCTGTGGTGGAATGGGACGGGCTGGGACAGGCTGTGCTGGGCTGTGCTGGGCTGTGCTGGGCTGGGACGGGCTGGGACGGGCTGGGACGGGCTGGGACGGGCTGGGATGGGCTGTGGTGGGCTGGGACGGGCTGTGGTGTGCTGGGACGGGCTGTGGTGGGCCGTGGTAGGCCGTGGCATGCCAGGGTGGGCCGTGGTGGGCCGTGGCGGGCCAGGACGGGCAGTGGTGGGCCGTGGTGGGCCGTGGTGGCCTGTGTTGGGCCGTGGCGGGCCGTGGTGGGCTGTTGTGGGCTGGGACGGGCTGGGACGCGTTGTGGTGGGATGGGATAAGTTGTGGTGGGCTGGGACAGTCTGTGGTGGGCTGTGGTGGGCTGGGATGGGCTGTGGTGGGCTGGGACCGTCTGTGATGGGCTGGGACCGTCTGTGATGGCCTGGGACGGGCTGTGGTGGGCTGGGATGGTTGCTGGTAGGCTGGGACGGGCTGTGGTGTGCTGTGACGAGCTGTGGTGTGCTGTGACGAGCTGTGGTGTGCTGGGACGAGCTGGGACGGGCTGGGACGAGCTGTGGTGGGCGCGGATGGGCTGTGGTGGGCGGGGATGGGCTGTGGTGGGCTGGGACGGGCTGTGGTGGCCGGGGAAGTGCTGGGACGGGCTGTGGTGGGCTGGGACGGGCTGTGGTGGAATGGGACGGGCTGGGACAGGCTGTGCTGGGCTGTGCTGGGCTGTGCTGGGCTGGGACGGGCTGGGACGGGCTGGGACGGGCTGGGACGAGCTGGGATGGGCTGTGGTGGGCTGGGACGGGCTGTGGTGTGCTGGGACGGGCTGTGGTGGGCCGTGGTAGGCCGTGGCATGCCAGGGTGGGCCGTGGTGGGCCGTGGCGGGCCAGGACGGGCAGTGGTGGGCTGTGGTGGGCCGTGGTGGCCTGTGTTGGGCCGTGGCAGGCCGTGGTGGGCTGTTGTGGGCTGGGACGGGCTGGGACGCGTTGTGGTGGGATGGGATAAGTTGTGGTGGGCTGGGACAGTCTGTGGTGGGCTGGGATGGGCTGTGGTGGGCTGGGACCGTCTGTGATGGCCTGGGACCGTCTGTGATGGCCTGGGACGGGCTGTGGTGGGCTGTGGTGGGCTGGGACGGGCTGTGGTGGGCTGGGATGGTTGCTGGTAGGCTGGGACGGGCTGTGGTGTGCTGTGACGAGCTGTGGTGTGCTGTGACGAGCTGTGGTGTGCTGGGACGAGCTGGGACGGGCTGGGACGAGCTGTGGTGGGCGGGGATGGGCTGTGGTGGGCTGGGACGGGCTGTGGTGGCCGGGGATGTGCTGGGACGGGCTGTGGTGGGCTGGGACGGGCTGTGGTGGAATGGGACGGGCTGGGACAGGCTGTGCTGGGCTGTGCTGGGCTGTGCTGGGCTGGGACGGGCTGGGACGGGCTGCGGTGGGCTGGGACGGGCTGTGGTGGGCCGAGGTGGGCTGGGTCGGGCCGTGGTTGGCTGGGACGGGCAGTTTTGGGCTGGGACAAGCTGTGGTGGGCGGGGACAGGCTGTGGTGGGCCGTGGTGGGCTGGGTCGGGCCGTGGTGGGCTGGGACGGGCTGTTGTGGGCTGGGACAAGCTGTGGTGGGCGGGGATGGGCTGTGGTGGGCTGTGACGGGCTGTGGTGGGCCATGGTGGGCTGGGACGGGCTGTGGTGAACCGTGGTGGGCCGTTTTGGGCCAGGATGGGAAGGCGTTGGCTGTGGTGGGCCGTGGTAAGCTGGGACGGGCCGTGGTGGGCTGTGGCGGGTCGTGATGGGCTGTGGTGGGTTCTGGTGAGCTTGAGACGGGCTGGGACGGGCTGGGTCGAGCTGGGACGGGCTGGAACGGGCTGTGGTGGGCTGGAACGGGCTGTGGTGGGCTGGGACGGGCTGTGGTGGGCTGGGACGGGCCGTGGTGGGCCGTGGTGGGCTGGGACGAGCTGTGGTGGGCCGTGGCGGGTCGTGATGGGCTGTGGTGGGTTCTGGTGAGCTTGAGACGGGCTGTGGTGGGCTGGGACAGGCTGGGACGAGCTCTGGTGGGCTGAGACGGGCTGGGATGGGCTGTGGTGGGCTGTGGTGTGCTGGGACGGGCTGGGACGGGCTGGGACGGGCTGTGGTGGGCTGTGGTGGGCGGGGACAGGCTGTGGTGGTCTGGAACGGGCTGTGGTGAGCTGGGACATGCTGGGACGTTCGGTGGTGGACTGGGACGGGCTACGGTGTGCTGGGACGGGCTGCGGTGGTCTGGTACGGGCTGGGACGGGATGTGGTGGGCTGGGACGGGCTGTGGTGGGCTGTGGTGGGTTCTAGTGAGCTTGAGATGGGCTGTGATGTGCTGGGACGAGCTGGGACGGGCTCTGGTGGTCTGGAACGAGCTGTGATGTGCTGCAACGGGCTGTGGTGGGCTGGGACGGGCTGTGGTGGGCTGGGACGGGCTGTGGTGGCCGGGGAAGTGCTGGGACGGGCTGTGGTGGGCTGGGACGGGCTGTGGTGGAATGGGACGGGCTGGGACAGGCTGTGCTGGGCTGTGCTGGGCTGGGACGGGCTGGGACGGGCTGGGATGGGCTGTGGTGGGCTGGGACGGGCTGTGGTGTGCTGGGACGGGTTGTGGTGGGCCGTGGTAGGCCGTGGCATGCCAGGGTGGGCCGTGGTGGGCCGTGGCGGGCCAGGACGGGCAGTGGTGGGCTGTGGTGGGCTGTGGTGGCCTGTGTTGGGCCGTGGCGGGCCGTGGTGGGCTGTTGTGGGCTGGGACGGGCTGGGACGCGTTGTGGTGGGATGGGATAAGTTGTGGTGGGCTGGGACAGTCTGTGGTGGGCTGTGGTGGGCTGGGATGGGCTGTGGTGGGCTGGGACCGTCTGTGATGGGCTGGGACCGTCTGTGATGGCCTGGGACGGGCTGTGGTGGGCTGGGACGGGCTGTGGTGGGCTGGGATGGTTGCTGGTAGGCTGGGACGGGCTGTGGTGTGCTGTGACGAGCTGTGGTGTGCTGGGACGAGCTGTGGTGTGCTGGGACGAGCTGGGACGGGCTGGGACGAGCTGTGGTGGGCGCGGATGGGCTGTGGTGGGCTGGGACGGGCTGTGGTGGCCGGGGATGTGCTGGGACGGGCTGTGGTGGGCTGGGACGGGCTGTGGTGGAATGGGACGGGCTGGGACAGGCTGTGCTGGGCTGTGCTGGGCTGGGACGGGCTGGGACGGGCTGGGACGGGCTGCGGTGGGCTGGGACGGGCTGTGGTGGGCCGAGGTGGGCTGGGTCGGGCTGTGGTTGGCTGGGACGGGCAGTTTTGGGCTGGGACAAGCTGTGGTGGGCGGGGACAGGCTGTGGTGGGCCGTGGTGGGCTGGGTCGGGCCGTGGTGGGCTGGGACGGGCTGTTGTGGGCTGGGACAAGCTGTGGTGGGCGGGGATGGGCTGTGGTGGGCTGTGACGGGCTGTGGTGGGCCATGGTGGGCTGGGACGGGCTATGGTGAACCGTGGTGGGCCGTTTTGGGCCAGGATGGGAAGGCGTTGGCTGTGGTGGGCCGTGGTAAGCTGGGACGGGCCGTGGTGGGCTGTGGCGGGTCGTGATGGGCTGTGGTGGGTTCTGGTGAGCTTGAGACGGGCTGTGGTGGGCTGGGACGGGCTGGGTCGGGCTGGGACAGGCTGGGACGGGCTGGGACAGGCTGTGGTGGGCTGGGACAGGCTGTGGTGGGCTGGAACGGGCTGTGGTGGGCTGGAACGGGCTGTGGTGGGCTGGGACGGGCTGTGGTGGGCTGGGACGGGCCGTGGTGGGCCGTGGTGGGCTGGGACGGGCCGTGGTGGGCTGTGGCGGGTCGTGATGGGCTGTGGTGGGTTCTGGTGAGCTTGAGACGGGCTGTGGTGGGCTGGGACAGGCTGGGACGAGCTCTGGTGGGCTGAGACGGGCTGGGATGGGCTGTGGTGGGCTGTGGTGTGCTGGGACGGGCTGGGACGGGCTGGGACGGGCTGTGGTGGGCTGTGGTGGGCGGGGACAGGCTGTGGTGGTCTGGAACGGGCTGTGGTGAGCTGGGACATGCTGGGACGTTCGGTGGTGGACTGGGACGGGCTACGGTGTGCTGGGACGGGCTGCGGTGGTCTGGTACGGGCTGGGACGGGATGTGGTGGGTTGGGACGGGCTGTGGTGGGCTGTGGTGGGTTCTAGTGAGCTTGAGATGGGCTGTGATGTGCTGGGACGAGCTGGGACGGGCTCTGGTGGTCTGGAACGAGCTGTGATGTGCTGCAACGGGCTGTGGTGGGCTGGGACGGGCTGTGGTGGGCTGGGACAGGCTGTGGTGTGCTGGGACGGGCTGTGGTGTGCTGGGACGGGCTGTGGTGTGCTGGGACGGGCTGGGACGAGCTGTGGTGGGCTGTGACGGGCTGTGGCGGTCTTGGATGGGCTGTGGCGTGCCAAGACGGGCTGTGGCGGTCTGGAATGGCCTGTGACGGGCTGTGGTGGGGTCTGGCGAGCCGTGGTGGGATGTGGCGGGCCGTGGTCGGCCGTGGTGGGCCGCAGCGGGCTGTGGCGGGCCGTGGTGGGCTGTGGTGGGCTGGGACGGGCTGTGGTGGGCTGGGACGGGCTGTGGTGGGCTGTGGTGGGCTGGGACAGGCTGTGGTGGGCTGTTGTGGGCTGGGACGGGCTGGGATGGGCTGTGGTGGGCTGTGGGGGGTGGGGACGGGCTGTGGTGGGCTGTGGTGGGCAGTGGTGGGCTGGGACGGGCTGTGGTGGGCTGGGATAAGGTGTAGTGGGCTGGGACGGGCTGTGGCGGGCTGGGACGGGCCGTGGGGGGCCGTGGTGGGCTGTGGCAAATAGGGACAGGCCGTGGTGGGCTGTGGTGGGTTGGGACGGGATGTGGCGGGATGTGGTGGGCTGTGACGGGCAGTGGTGGGCTATGGTGTGCTGGGACGGGCTGTGGTGCGCTGGTACGGGCTGTGGTGGGCCGTGGTGGGCTCTGGCGGATAGTGGTGGGCCGTGGTGGGCTGTGGTGGGCTGTGGTGGGCCGTGGTGGGCTGGGACGGGCTCTGGAGGGCTGTGGTGGGCTGGGACGGGCTGTAGTGGGCTGGGACGGGCTGTGGTGGGCTGGGATAAGGTGTGGTGGGCTGGGATGGGCTGTGGTGGGCTATGGTGGGCTGTAGTGGGCTGGGACGGGCTGTGGAGGTCTTGGACGGGCTGTGGTGGGCCGAAACGGTCTGTGGCGGTCTGGGACAACCTGTGACGGGCAGTGGTGGGCCTTGGCGTGCTGTGGAGGGCTGTGGCGGTCTAGGACGGGCTGTTGTGGGCTGGTACTACCTGTGGCGGCCTGGGACGGGCTATGGTGGGCTGGGACGGGCTTTTTTGAGCTGGAACGGGCTGTGGTGGCCTTGGACGGGCTGTGGTGGGCTGTGGTGGGCTGGGCCAGGCTGTGGCGAGCTGGGGCGAGCTGTGGTGGGCTGGGACGGGCTGTGGCGGGCTATGGCGGGTTGTGGCAGACTGTGGTGTGCTGGGGTGGGCTGTGGTAGTCTGGGATGGGCTGTGGTGCCTGGGACAGGCTGTGGTGGGCTATGGTGGGCTGTGATGGTCTGGAACAGGCTGTGGTGGTCTGTGGCGGGCTGCGACAGGCTGTGGTGGGCTGGGATGGGCTGTGGCGGGCTGGGACGGGCTTTGGCGGGCTGTGGTGGGTTGTGGTGGACTGGAATGGGCTGTGGCGGGCCGTGGCCAGCCGTGGCGGGCCGTGGAGGGCCGTGGTGAGCTTTTGTGGGCTGTGACGGGCCGTGGTGGGCTCTGGTGGGCTGTGGTGGGCCTTGGCTGGCCATGGTGGGCCGTGGTGTGCTGCGACGGGCTGTGGAGGGCTGTGGTGGGCTGTGGTGGTCGGTGGTGGGCTGTAATGGGCTGGGACGGGCTGTGGTGGGCTGGGATAATGTGTGGTGGGCTGGGACGGGCTGTGGTGGGCTGGGACGGGCTGTGGTGGACTGGGACGGGCTGTGGTTGGCTGGGACCGTCTGTGATGGGCTGGGACGGGCTGTGGTGGGCTTCGGTGGGCTGTGGTCTGCTGGGATAAGCTGTGGTGTGCTGGCACGGGCTGTGGCGGGCCAGGATAGGCTGTGGCGGGCCGGGCCGGGCTGTGACGGGCCGGGGTGGGCTCTGGCGGGCCGTGGTGGGCCGTGGCGTGCCGTGGTGGGCCGTGGTGGGCCAGGACGGGCTGTGGTGGGCCGGGACGGGCTGTGGTGGGCTGGGACGGGCTGTGGTAGACATGGACAGGCTGTGGTGGCCTGTGGCGGGCCGTGGTGGGCCGTGACAGGCCTTGTTGGGCCGTGGCGGGCAGTGGTGGGCCATGGCTTGTCGCGACGGCCTGTTGTGGCCCGAAATGGGCCGTGGTGGGCGGTTGGGGGCCGTAGTGGGTTGTGGCGGGCCGTGGTGCTCCGTGGCAGGCCGCGACGGGCCGTGGTGTTCTGTGTCGGGCTGGGACCGGCTGTGGTGGGCTGTTGTGGGCTGTGGTGGGCTGGGACAGGCTTTGTTGAGCTGGGACGGGCTATGGTGGCCTGATACGGGCTGTGGTGGCCTGGGATAATCTGTGGTGGGCTGAGAAGGGCTGTGGTGGGCTGTGGTGGCCTGGGACGGGCTGTGGTGGGCTGGGACGGGCTGTGGTGGGTTGGGACGGGCTATTGTGGCCTGGGACGGGCTGTGGCGGTCTTGGATGGGCTGTGGCATGCCAAGACGGGCTGTGACGGCCTGTGACGGGCTGTGGTGGCGTCTGGTGGACCATGGTGGGTTGTGGCGGGCCGTGGTGGGCCGTGGCGGGCAGGTACGGGCTGTGGTGGGCCGTGGTGGGCTGTGGCGGGCGGTGGTGGGCTGTGGTGGGCTGTGGTCGGCTGGGACTAGCTGTGGCAGGCTGGGACGGGCTGTGCTGGGCTTGGATGGTCTGTGGTGGGCTGGGACGGGCTCTGGTGGGTTGGGACAAGCTGTGGTTGGCTGGGACCGTCTGAGATGAGCTGGGATTGGCTGTGGTGGCCTGTGGTAAACTGTGGTGTGGTGTGGTGGGCTGGGACGGGCTGTGGTGGGCTGGGATGGGCTGTGGTGGGCTGGGACGGGCTGTGGTGGGCTGGGACGGGTTGTGGTGGGCTGGGACGGGTTGTGGTTGGCTGGGACCGTCTGCGATGGGCTGGGATGGGCTGTGGTGGGCTGTGGTGGGCTGGGACGGGCTGTGGTGAGCTGGGACGGGCTGTTGTGGGCTTCGGTGGGCTGTGGTCTGCTGGGATAAGCTGTGGTAAGCTGGGACGGG
This sequence comes from Falco biarmicus, assembly GCF_023638135.1. Lineage (NCBI taxonomy): Eukaryota > Metazoa > Chordata > Aves > Falconiformes > Falconidae > Falco > Falco biarmicus. Next base: position 110,208 of record NW_026611713.1, read on the forward strand.
CTGTGGCGGGCCAGGATGGGCTGTGGCGGGCTGGGACGGGCATTGACGGGCCGGGGTGGGCACTGGCGGGCCGTGGTGGACCATGGCGGGCCGGGACGGGCAGTGGTTGGCTCTGGTGGGCCGTGGTGGGCTGTGGTGGCCTGTGGTGGCCTGTGGTGGGCCGTGGGAGGCCGAGATGGGCCGTGTTGTCTGGGACGGGCTGTGGTAGACTTGGAAGGGCTGTGGTGGGCTGTGGTGGGCCGTGGTGGGCCGTGACAGGCCTTGTTGTGCCGTGGCGGGCAGTGGTTGGCCGTGGCTTGTCGTGACGGCCCGTGGAGGCCCGTAATGGGCCATGGCGGGCCATGGTGGGCTGTGGGGGGCCGTAGTGGGTTGTGGCGGGCCGTGGTGCTCCGTGGCTAGCCGAGACAGTCCGTGGTGGGCTGTGTCAGGCTGGGACCGGCTGTGGTGGGCTGTTGTGGGCTGTGGTGGGCTGGGACGGGCTGTGGTGGGCAGTGGTAGGCTAGGACGGGCTGTGGTGGGCTGGGATAGGCTGTGGTGGGCTGTGGTGGGTTGTGGTAGGCTGGGACAGGCTGTGGTGGGCTGGGAGGGGCTGTGGCGGGCTGGGACAGTCTGTAGCGGCCTGGGACAGGCTGTGGTGGGCCGTGGTGGGCCGTGGCGGGCTGGGCCAAGCAGTGGTGCGCTGTGGTGGGCCGTGGTGGGCTGGGACGGGCTGTGGAGGGCTGGGACGGGCTGTGGTGGGCTGGGATGGGCCGTGGTGGGCTGTGGTGGGCCGCGGTGGGCTGTGGTGGGCTGGGACGGGCCGTGGTGGGCCATGGTGGGCCGTGGCGGGCCTGGGTGGGCTGTGGCGGGCCATGGTGGGCCGTGGCGGGCTGGGACGGGCTGTGGTGGGCTGGGACGGGCTGGGACGTACTCTGGAGGGCTGTGGTGGGCTGGGACGGGCAGTGGAGGGCTGTAGTGAGCTGGGACAAGCTGTGGTGGGCTGTGGTGGGCTGTGGTGGGCTGGGACGGGCTGTGGCGGTCTTGGATGGGCTGTGGCATGCCAAGACGGGCTGTGGCGGTCTGGGACGGCTTGTGACGGGCTGTGGTGGGTTGTGGCGGGCCGTGGTGGGCCGTGGCCGGCCAGGACGGACAGTGGTGGGCTGTGGTGGGCCGTGGTGGGCCGTGGTGGGCTGTGGTGGGCTGTGGTGGGCTGTGGTGGGCCTTGGCGGGCCGTGGTGGGCCGTGGTGGGCTGTGGTGGGCTGTGGAGGGCTGTGGAGGGCTGTGACGGGCTGTGGTGGGCTGGGACGTGCTGTGGAGGGCGGTGGTGGGCTGGGACGGGCTGTGGCGGGCTGGGACGGGCTGTGGAGCGCTGTATTGGGCTGGGACAAGCTGTGGTGAGCTGGAACGGGCTGTGATGGGCTGTGGCGGGCTGAGACGGGCTGTGATGGGCCGTGGTGGGCTGTGTCGGGCTGTGGTGGGCTGTGGCGGGCTGGGACGGGCTTTGACGGGCCGTGGTGGGCTCTGGCAAGGCGTGGTGGGCCGTGGTAGTCCGTGACGGGTCAGGGTGGTCTGTTGCGGGCATGGACGGGCAGTGGTGGGCTGTGGTGGGACGTGGTGGGCCGTGGCAGGCAGGGACGGGCAGTGGTGGGCTGTGGTGGGACGTGGTGGGCTGTGGTTGGCTGGTACGGGCTGTGGTGGGCTGGGACAGGCTGTGGAGGGCTGTAGTGGGCTGGGACAAGCTGTGGTGGGCTGGGACGGGCTGTGGTGGGCTGTGGTGGGCTGGGACGGGCCCTGGTGGGCTGGGACAGGCCGTGGTGTGCCATGGTGGGCCGTGGCGGGCCTGGGAGGGCTCTGGCGGGCCGTGGTGGGCCATGGCGGGCAGGGACGGGCTGTGGTGGGCTGGGGCGGGCTGGGACGTACTGTGGAGGGCTGTGGTGGGCTTTGGTGGGCTGGGACGGGCTGTGATGGGCCGTGGTGGGCTGTGGCGGGCCGTGGCGGGCCAGGGTAGGCCATGGCGGGCCGTGGCGGGCCGGGGTGGGCTGTGGCGGGCCGTTGCGGGCTGTGGTGGGCCGTGGTGGGCTGGGACGTGCTGTGGAGGGCTGTGGTGGGCTGTGGTTGCCTGGGACGTGCTGTGGAGGGCTGTGACGGGCTGTGGTGGGCTGCGGTGGGCTGTGGTGGGCTGGGACGTGCTGTGGTGGGCTGGGACGGGCTGTGGTGGGCTGGGACGGGCTGTGGTGAGCTGGGACGGGCTTTGGTGAGCTGCGACAGGCTGTGGTGGTCTGGGACGGGCTGTGGTGGGCTGGGATAAGGTGTGGTGGGCTAGGACGGGCTGTTGTGGGCTGTGGTGGGCTGGGACGGGCTGTGGCGGTCTTGGATGGGCTGTGGTGTGCCAAGACGGGCTGTGGTGGTCTGGGATGGTCTGTGACGGGCTGTTTTGGGGTCTGCTGGCCGTGGTGGGTTGTGGCGGGCTGTGGAGGGCTGTGGTGGGCTGTGGAGGGCTGTGGTGGGCTGTGGTGGGCTGGACGGGCTGTGGTGGGCTGGGACGGGCCGTGGTGGGCTGGGACAGGCCGTGGTGGGCCATGGTGGGCCATGGCAGGCCTGGGTAAGTTGTGGCGGGCCGTGGCGGGCAGGGATGGGCTGTGGTGGGCTGTGGTGGGCTGGGACGGGCTGTGGAGGGCTGTAGTGAGCTGGGACAAGCTGTGGTAGGCTGGGATGGGCTGTGGAGGGCTGTGGCGGGCTGTGGTGGGCTCTGGAAAGGCGTGGCGGGCCAGGGTGGGCTGTGGTGGGCTGTGACGGGCTGTTGTGGGCTGGGACGGGCTGTGGTGGGCTGGGATAATGTGTGGTTGGCTGGGACGGGCTGTGGTGGGCTGGGACGGGCTGTGGTGGACTGGGACGGGCTGTGGTTGGCTGGGACCGTCTGTGATGGGCTGGGACGGGCTGTGGTGGGCTTCGGTGGGCTGTGGTCTGCTGGGATAAGCTGTGGTGTGCTGGGACGGGCTGTGGCGGACCAGGATAGGCTGTGGCGGGCCGGGACGGGCATTGACGGGCCGGGGTGGGCTCTGGCGGGCCGTGGTGGGCTGTGGCGTGCCGTGGTGGGCCAGGACGGGCTGTGGTGGGCCGGGACGGGCTGTGGTGGGCTGGGACGGGCTGTGGTAGACATGGACAGGCTGTGGTGGCCTGTGGCGGGCCGTGGTGGGCCGTGACGGGCCGTGACAGGCCTTGTTGGGCCGTGGCGGGCAGTGGTGGGCCATGGCTTGTCGCGACGGCCTGTTGTGGCCCAAAATGGGCCGTGGTGGGCGGTTGGGGGCGTAGTGGGTTGTGGCGGGCCGTGGTGCTCCGTGGCAGGCCGCGACGGGCCGTGGTGTTCTGTGTCGGGCTGGGACCGGCTGTGGTGGGCTGTTGTGGGCTGTGGTGGGCTGTTGTGGGCTGTGGTGGGCTGTTGTGGGCTTTGGTGGGCTGGGACAGGCTTTGTTGAGCTGGGACGGGCTGTGGTGGCCTGGTACGGGCTGTGGTGGCCTGGGATAATCTGTGGTGGGCTGAGAAGGGCTGTGGTGGGCTGTGGTGGCCTGGGACGGGCTGTGGTGGGCTGGGACGGGCTGTGGTGGGTTGGGACGGGCTATTGTGGCCTGGGACGGGCTGTGGCGGTCTTGGATGGGCTGTGGCATGCCAAGACGGGCTGTGACGGCCTGTGACGGGCTGTGGTGTGGTCTGGCGGACCATGGTGGGTTGTGGCGGGCCGTGGTGGGCCGTGGCGGGCAGGTACGGGCTGTGGTGGGCCGTGGTAGGCCGTGGTGGGCCGTGGCGGGCGGTGGTGGGCTGTGGTGGGCTGTGGTGGGCTGTGGTCGGCTGGGACTAGCTGTGGCAGGCTGGGACGGGCTGTGCTGGGCTTGGATGGTCTGTGGTGGGCTGGGACGGGCTCTGGTGGGTTGGGACAAGCTGTGGTTGGCTGGGACCGTCTGAGATGAGCTGGGATTGGCTGTGGTGGCCTGTGGTAAACTGTGGTGTGGTGTGGTGGGCTGGGACGGGCTGTGGTGGGCTGGGATGGGCTGTGGTGGGCTGGGACGGGCTGTGGTGGGCTGGGACGGGCTGTGGTGGGCTGGGACGTGCTGTGGTGGGCTGTGGTTGGCTGGGACGGGCTGTGGTGGGCTGGGACGTGCTGTGGTGGGCTGTGGTGGGCTGGGACGGGCTGTGGTGAGCTGGGACGGGCTTTGGTGAGCTGCGACAGGCTGTGGTGGTCTGGGACGGGCTGTGGTGGGCTGGGATAAGGTGTGGTGGGCTGGGACGGGCTGTTGTGGGCTGTGGTGGGCTGGGACGGGCTGTGGCGGTCTTGGATGGGCTGTGGTGTGCCAAGACGGGCTGTGGTGGTCTGGGATGGTCTGTGACAGGCTGTTTTGGGGTCTGCTGGCCGTGGTGGGTTGTGGCGGGCCGTGGTGGGCCGGGACGGGCTGTGGAGGGCTGTGGTGGGCTGTGGAGGGCTGTGGTGGGCTGTGGTGGGCTGGACGGGCTGTGGTGGGCTGGGACGGGCCGTGGTGGGCTGGGACAGGCCGTGGTGGGCCATGGTGGGCCGTGGCAGGCCTGGGTGAGTTGTGGCGGGCCGTGGCGGGCAGGGACGGGCTGTGGTGGGCTGTGGTGGGCTGGGTCGGGCTGTGGTGGGCTGGGACGGGCTGTGGAGGGCTGTAGTGAGCTGGGACAAGCTGTGGTAGGCTGGGATGGGCTGTGGAGGGCTGTGGCGGGCTGTGGTGGGCTCTGGAAAGGCGTGGCGGGCCAGGGTGGGCTGTGGTGGGCTGTGACGGGCTGTCGTGGGCTGGGACGTGCTGTGGAGGGCTGTGGTGGGCTGTGGTGGGCCGTGGTGGGCCGTTTTGAGCCGGTATGGGAAGGGATGGGCTGTGGTGGGCCGTGGTGGGCTGGGATGGGCCGTGGTGGGCCGTGGTGGTCTGGGACAGGCTGTGGTGGGCTGTGGTGGGTTCTGGTGAGCTTGAGACGGTCTGTGGTGGGCTGGGACGGGCTCTGGTGGGCTGTGGTGGGCTGGGACGGGCTGTGGTGGGCTGGGACGGGCTGTGGTGTGCTGGGACGGGCTGTGGTGGGCTTGGACGGGCTGTGGTGTGCTGGGCCGTGCTGGGACGGGCTGTGGTGTGCTGGGACGGGCTGTGGTGGGCTGGGCCGTGGTGGGCCGGGCTGTGGTGGGCTGTGGCGGGCTGGGACGGGCTTTGATGGGCCGTGGTGGGCTCTGGCAAGGCGTGGTGGGCCGTGGTAGTCCGTGACGGGTCAGGGTGGTCTGTTGCGGGCATGGACGGGCAGTGGTGGGCTGTGGTGGGACGTGGTGGGCCGTGGCAGGCAGGGACGGGCAGTGGTGGGCTGTGGTGGGACGTGGTGGGCTGTGGTTGGCTGGTACGGGCTGTGGTGGGCTGGGACAGGCTGTGGAGGGCTGTAGTGGGCTGGGACAAGCTGTGGTGGGCTGGGACGGGCTGTGGTGGGCTGTGGTGGGCTGGGATGGGCCGTGGTGGGCTGGGACAGGCCGTGGTGTGCCATGGTGGGCCGTGGCGGGCCTGGGAGGGCTCTGGCGGGCCGTGGTGGGCCATGGCGGGCCGTGGTGGGCTGTGGCGTGCCGTGGTGGGCCGTGGTGGGCCAGGACGGGCTGTGGTGGGCCGGGACGGGCTGTGGTGGGCTGGGACGGGCTGTGGTAGACATGGACAGGCTGTGGTGGCCTGTGGCGGGCCGTGGTGGGCCGTGACGGGCCGTGACAGGCCTTGTTGGGCCGTGGCGGGCAGTGGTGGGCCATGGCTTGTCGCGACGGCCTGTTGTGGCCCGAAATGGGCCGTGGTGGGCGGTTGGGGGCCGTAGTGGGTTGTGGCGGGCCGTGGTGCTCCGTGGCAGGCCGCGACGGGCCGTGGTGTTCTGTGTCGGGCTGGGACCGGCTGTGGTGGGCTGTTGTGGGCTGTGGTGGGCTGTTGTGGGCTGTGGTGGGCTGTTGTGGGCTGTGGGGGGCTGGGACAGGCTTTGTTGAGCTGGGACGGGCTATGGTGGCCTGGTACGGGCTGTGGTGGCCTGGGATAATCTGTGGTGGGCTGAGAAGGGCTGTGGTGGGCTGTGGTGGCCTGGGACGGGCTGTGGTGGGCTGGGACGGGCTGTGGTGGGTTGGGACGGGCTATTGTGGCCTGGGACGGGCTGTGGCGGTCTTGGATGGGCTGTGGCATGCCAAGACGGGCTGTGACGGCCTGTGACGGGCTGTGGTGGCGTCTGGTGGACCATGGTGGGTTGTGGCGGGCCGTGGTGGGCCGTGGCGGGCAGGTACGGGCTGTGGTGGGCTGTGGTAGGCCGTGGTGGGCCGTGGCGGGCGGTGGTGGGCTGTGGTGGGCTGTGGTGGGCTGTGGTCGGCTGGGACTAGCTGTGGCAGGCTGGGACGGGCTGTGCTGGGCTTGGATGGTCTGTGGTGGGCTGGGACGGGCTCTGGTGGGTTGGGACAAGCTGTGGTTGGCTGGGACCGTCTGAGATGAGCTGGGATTGGCTGTGGTGGCCTGTGGTAAACTGTGGTGTGGTGTGGTGGGCTGGGACGGGCTGTGGTGGGCTGGGATGGGCTGTGGTGGGCTGGGACGGGCTGTGGTGGGCTGGGACGGGCTGTGGTGGGCTGGGACGGGTTGTGGTGGGCTGGGACGGGTTGTGGTGGGCTGGGACGGGTTGTGGTTGGCTGGGACGGGTTGTGGTTGGCTGGGACCGTCTGCGATGGGCTGGGATGGGCTGTGGTGGCCTGTGGTGGGCTGTGGTGGGCTGGGACGGGCTGTGGTGAGCTGGGACGGGCTGTTGTGGGCTTCGGTGGGCTGTGGTCTGCTGGGATAAGCTGTGGTAAGCTGGGACGGGCTGTGGCGGGCCAGGATGGGCTGTGGCGGGCTGGGACGGGCATTGACGGGCCGGGGTGGGCACTGGCGGGCCGTGGTGGACCATGGCGGGCCAGGACGGGCAGTGGTTGGCTCTGGTGGGCCGTGGTGGGCTGTGGTGGCCTGTGGTGGCCTGTGGTGGGCCGTGGGAGGCCGAGATGGGCCGTGTTGTCTGGGACGGGCTGTGGTAGACTTGGAAGGGCTGTGGTGGGCCGTGGTGGGCCGTGACAGGCCTTGTTGTGCCGTGGCGGGCAGTGGTTGGCCGTGGCTTGTCGCGACGGCCCGTGGAGGCCCGTAATGGGCCATGGCGGGCCGTGGTGGGCTGTGGGGGGCCGTAGTGGGTTGTGGCGGGCCGTGGTGCTCCGTGGCTAGCCGAGACAGTCCGTGGTGGGCTGTGTCAGGCTGGGACCGGCTGTGGTGGGCTGTGGTGGGCTGGGATGGGCTGTGGTGGGCTGTGGTGGGTTGTGGTAGGCTGGGACAGGCTGTGGTGGGCTGGGAGGGGCTGTGGCGGGCTGGGACAGTCTGTAGCGGCCTGGGACAGGCTGTGGTGGGCCGTGGTGGGCCGTGGCGGGCTGGGCCAAGCAGTGGTGGGCTGTGGTGGGCCGTGATGGGCTGGGACGGGCTGTGGAGGGCTGGGACGGGCCGTGGTGGGCTGTGGTGGGCCGCGGTGGGCTGTGGTGGGCTGTGGTGGGCTGGGACAGGCCGTGGTGGGCCATGGTGGGCCGTGGCGGGCCTGGGTTGGCTGTGGCGGGCCATGGTGGGCCGTGGCGGGCTGGGACGGGCTGTGGTGGGCTGGGACGGGCTGGGACGTACTCTGGAGGGCTGTGGTGGGCTGGGACGGGCTGTGGAGGGCTGTAGTGAGCTGGGACAAGCTGTGATGGGCTGTGGTGGGCTGTGGTGGGCTGTGGTGGGCTGGGACGGGCTGTGGCGGTCTTGGATGGGCTGTGGCATGCCAAGACGGGCTGTGGCGGTCTGGGACGGCTTGTGACGGGCTGTGGTGGGTTGTGGCGGGCCGTGGTGGGCCGTGGCCGGCCAGGACGGACAGTGGTGGGCTGTGGTGGGCCGTGGTGGGCTGTGGTGGGCCTTGGCAGGCCGTGGTGGGCCGTGGTGGGCCGTGGTGGGCTGTGGTGGGCTGTGGAGGGCTGTGACGGGCTGTGGTGGGCTGGGACGTGCTGTGGAGGGCTGTGGTGGGCTGGGACGGGCTGTGGCGGGCTGGGACGGGCTGTGGAGCGCTGTATTGGGCTGGGACAAGCTGTGGTGAGCTGGAACGGGCTGTGATGGGCTGTGGCGGGCTGAGACGGGCTGTGATGGGCCGTGGTGGGCTGTGTCGGGCTGTGGTGGGCTGTGGCGGGCTGGGATGGGCTTTGATGGGCCGTGGTGGGCTCTGGCAAGGCGTGGTGGGCCGTGGTAGTCCGTGACGGGTCAGGGTGGTCTGTTGCGGGCATGGACGGGCAGTGGTGGGCTGTGGTGGGACGTGGTGGGCCGTGGCAGGCAGGGACGGGCAGTGGTGGGCTGTGGTGGGACGTGGTGGGCTGTGGTTGGCTGGTACGGGCTGTGGTGGGCTGGGACAGGCTGTGGAGGGCTGTAGTGGGCTGGGACAAGCTGTGGTGGGCTGGGACGGGCTGTGGTGGGCTGTGGTGGGCTGGGACGGGCCCTGGTGGGCTGGGACAGGCCGTGGTGTGCCATGGTGGGCCGTGGCGGGCCTGGGAGGGCTCTGGCGGGCCGTGGTGGGCCATGGCGGGCAGGGACGGGCTGTGGTGGGCTGGGGCGGGCTGGGACGTACTGTGGAGGGCTGTGGTGGGCTTTGGTGGGCTGGGACGGGCTGTGATGGGCCGTGGTGGGCTGTGGCGGGCCGTGGCGGGCCAGGGTAGGCCATGGCGGGCCGTGGCGGGCCGGGGTGGGCTGTGGCGGGCCGTTGCGGGCTGTGGTGGGCCGTGGTGGGCTGGGACGTGCTGTGGAGGGCTGTGGTGGGCTGTGGTTGCCTGGGACGTGCTGTGGAGGGCTGTGACGGGCTGTGGTGGGCTGTGACGGGCTGTGGTGGGCTGGGACGTGCTGTGGTGGGCTGTGGTGGGCTGGGACGGGCTGTGGTGGGCTGGGACGTGCTGTGGTGGGCTGTGGTGGGCTGGGACGGGCTGTGGTGAGCTGGGACGGGCTTTGGTGAGCTGCGACAGGCTGTGGTGGTCTGGGACGGGCTGTGGTGGGCTGGGATAAGGTGTGGTGGGCTGGGACGGGCTGTTGTGGGCTGTGGTGGGCTGGGACGGGCTGTGGCGGTCTTGGATGGGCTGTGGTGTGCCAAGACGGGCTGTGGTGGTCTGGGATGGTCTGTGACAGGCTGTTTTGGGGTCTGCTGGCCGTGGTGGGTTGTGGCGGGCCGTGGTGGGCCGGGACGGGCTGTGGAGGGCTGTGGTGGGCTGTGGAGGGCTGTGGTGGGCTGTGGTGGGCTGGACGGGCTGTGGTGGGCTGGGACGGGCCGTGGTGGGCTGGGACAGGCCGTGGTGGGCCATGGTGGGCCGTGGCAGGCCTGGGTGAGTTGTGGCGGGCCGTGGCGGGCAGGGACGGGCTGTGGTGGGCTGTGGTGGGCTGGGTCGGGCTGTGGTGGGCTGGGACGGGCTGTGGAGGGCTGTAGTGAGCTGGGACAAGCTGTGGTAGGCTGGGATGGGCTGTGGAGGGCTGTGGCGGGCTGTGGTGGGCTCTGGAAAGGCGTGGCGGGCCAGGGTGGGCTGTGGTGGGCTGTGACGGGCTGTCGTGGGCTGGGACGTGCTATGGAGGGCTGTGGTGGGCTGTGGTGGGCCGTGGTGGGCCGTTTTGAGCCGGTATGGGAAGGGATGGGCTGTGGTGGGCCGTGGTGGGCTGGGACAGGTCATGGTGGTCTGAGATGGCCCGTGGGGAACTGTGCTGGGCTGTGGTGGGCCGTGGTGGGCTGGGATGGGCCGTGGTGGGCCGTGGTGGTCTGGGACAGGCTGTGGTGGGCTGTGGTGGGTTCTGGTGAGCTTGAGACGGTCTGTGGTGGGCTGGGACGGGCTCTGGTGGGCTGTGGTGGGCTGGGACGGGCTGTGGTGGGCTGGGACGGGCTGTGGTGTGCTGGGACGGGCTGTGGTGGGCTTGGACGGGCTGTGGTGTGCTGGGCCGTGCTGGGACGGGCTGTGGTGTGCTGGGACGGGCTGTGGTGGGCTGGGCCGTGGTGGGCCGGGCTGTGGTGGGCTGGGCCGGGCTGTGGTGTGCTGGGACGGGCTGTGGTGGTCTGGGACGGGCTGGGACGGGCTGTGGTGGGCTGTGGTGGGTTCTGCTGAGCTTGAGACGGGCTGTGGTGGGCTGGGACGGGCTGAGACGAGTTCTGGTTGTCTGGAACGAGCTGGGACGGGCTGTGGTGGGCTGGGACGGGCTAGTGGTGGGCGGGCACGGGCTATGGTGGGCGGGGACGGGATGTGGTGGTCTGGAATGGTCTGTGGTGGGCTGGGACGGGCTGTGATGGCCTGGGACGGGCTGGGACGGTCTGTGGTGGGCTGGGACGGGCTATGTTGGTCTGTGGTGGGCTGTGGTGGGCTGGGACGGGCTGTGGTGGGCTGGGACGGGCTGTGGTGGGCTAGGGACGGGCTGTGGTGTGCTGGGACGGGCTGTGGTGGTCTGGAACAGGCTGTGGTGGGTTGGGACAGGCTGGGACATGCTGGGACGGTGTGTGGTGGACTGGGATGGTCTGTGGTGGGGCGTGGTGGGCTGGGACGGGCCGTGGTGAACCGTGGTGGGCTGTGGTGGGCCGTGGTGGGCCGTTTTGAGCCGGTATGGGAAGGGATGGGCTGTGGTGGGCCGTGGTGGGCTGGGACAGGTCATGGTGGTCTGAGATGGCCCGTGGTGAACTGTGGTGGGCTGTGGTGGGGCGTGGTGGGCTGGTATGGGCCGTGGTGGGCTGTGGTGGGCCGTTTTGAGCCGGTATGGGAAGGGATGGGCTGTGGTGGGCCGTGGTGGGCTGGGACAGGTCATGGTGGTCTGAGATGGCCCGTGGTGAACTGTGCTGGGCTGTGGTGGGCCGTGGTGGGCTGGGATGGGCCGTGGTGGGCCGTGGTGGTCTGGGACAGGCTGTGGTGGGCTGTGGTGGGTTCTGGTGAGCTTGAGACGGTCTGTGGTGGGCTGGGACGGGCTCTGGTGGGCTGTGGTGGGCTGGGACGGGCTGTGGTGGGCTGGGACGGGCTGTGGTGTGCTGGGACGGGCTGTGGTGGGCTTGGACGGGCTGTGGTGTGCTGGGCCGTGCTGGGACGGGCTGTGGTGTGCTGGGACGGGCTGTGGTGGGCTGGGCCGTGGTGGGCCGGGCTGTGGTGGGCTGGGCCGGGCTGTGGTGTGCTGGGACGGGCTGTGGTGGGCTGGGGCGGGCTGTGGTGGGCTGGGGCGGGCCGGGTGGGCTGGGGTGTGCCGTGGTGGGCTGGGACGGGCCGTGGTGGGCTGGGACGGGCTGGGACGGGCGGGGACGGGCTGTGGTGGGCTGGGACGGGCTGGCACGGGCTGTGGTGGGCTAGGGACGGGCTTTGGTGGGCTAGGGACGGGCTGTGGTGGGCCAGGGCGGGCTGTGGTGGGCTGCGACATTCTGTGGTGTGCTGGGACGGGCTGTGGTGGGCTGGGACGGGCTGTGGTGGTCTGGAAAAGGCTGTGGTGGATTGGGACAGGCTGGGACATGCTGGGACGGTGTGTGGTGGACTGGGATGATCTGTGGTGTGCTGGGACGGACTGTGGTGGGCAGGGATGGGCTGTGGTGGGGCGTGGTGGGCTGGGACAGGTCATGGTGGTCTGAGATGGCCCGTGGTGAACTGTGGTGGGCTGTGGTGGGCCGTGGTGGGCTGGGATGGGCTGTGGTGGGCTGTGGTAGGCCGTGGTGGTCTGGGACAGGGCTGTGGTGGGCTGTGGTGGGTTCTGGTGAGCTTGAGACGGGCTGTGGTGGGCTGGGACGGGCTGGGACGGGCTCTGGTGGGCTGGGACGGGCTGGGACGGGCTGTGGTGTGCTGGGACGGGCTGTGGTGGGGCTTGGACGGGCTGTGGTGTGCTGGGACGGGCTGGGACGGGCTGTGGTGTGCTGGGACGGGCTGTGGTGTGCTGGGACGGGCTGTGGTGGGCTGGGCCGTGCTGGGACGGGCTGTGGTGGGCGGGGACGGGGTGTGGTGGGCTGGGACGGGCCGTGGTGGGCGGGGATGGGCCGTGGTGGGCTGGGACGGGCCGTGGTGGGCTGGGACGGGCTGTGGTGGGCTGGGACGGGCTTTGGTAAGCTGTAACGTGCTGTGGTGGGCGGGGACGGGCTGTGGTGGGCGGGGACGGTCTGTGGTGGGCGGGGACGGGCTGTGGTGATCTGGGACTGGCTGTGGTTAGCTGGGACGGGCTGGGATGAGCTGGGACGGGCTGGGATGAGCTGGGATTGGCTGGGACGGGCTGGGAAGGGCTGTGGTGGGCTGGGACGGGCTGTGGTGGGCCGTGGTGGGCGGGGACGGGCTGTGGTGAATTGTGGTGCGCCGTGGTTGGCCGTTTTGGGCCGGGATGGGAAGGGGTGGGCTGTGGTGGGCCGTGGTGGGCTGGGACAGGTCGTGGTGGGCTGTGGCGGGCTGGAACAAGCTGTTGCGGGCTGGAACAAGCTGTGGCGAGCTGGGACGGGCTGTGGTGGGTTGGGACGGGCTGTGGTAAACTGGGCCGTGGTGGGACGGGCTGGGACAGGCTGGGACGGGCTATTGTGGAATGGGACTGGCTGTGGTGGGCTGGGACTGGCTGTGGTAGGCTGGACGGGCTGGGACGAGCTGGGACTGGATGGGACGGGCTGGGATGGGCTGTGGTGGGCCGTGGTGGGCGGGGACGGGCTGTGGTGGGCGGGGACGGGCTGTGGTGGGCGGGGGACGGGCTGTGGTGGGCAGGGCGGGCTGTGGTGGGCGGGCACGGGCTATGGTGGGCTGGGACGGGATGTGGTGGTCTGGAACGGGCTGTGGTGGGCTGGGACGGGCTGTGGCAGGCTGCGACGGGCTGGGACGGGCTGTGCTGGTCTGTGGTGTGCTGGGACGGGCGGGGGACGGGCTGTGGTGGGCTAGGGACGGGCTGTGGTGGGCTAGGGACGGGCTGTGGTGTGCTGGGACGGGCTGTGGTGGGCTGGGACGGGCTGTGGTGGTCTGGAACAGGCTGTGGTGGGTTGGGACAGGCTGGGACATACTGGGAGGGTGTGTGGTGGACTGGGATGGTCTGTGGTGGGGCGTGGTGGGCTGGGACGGGCCGTGGTGAACCGTGGTGGGCTGTGGTGGGCCGTGGTGGGCCGTTTTGAGCCGGTATGGGAAGGGATGGGCTGTGGGTGGGCCGTGGTGGGCTGGGACAGGTCATGATGGCCTGAGATGGCCCGTGGTGAACTGTGGTGGGCTGTGGTGGGCCGTGGTGGGCTGGGACGGGCCGTGGTGGTCTGTGGTGGGCCGTGGTGGTCTGGGACAGGCTGTGGTGGGCTTTGGTGGGTTCTGGTGAGCTTGAGATGGGCTGTGGTGGGCTAGGAAGGGCTGGGACGGGCTCTGGTGGTCTGGAACGGGCTGTGGTGGGCCAGGACAGGCTGTGGTGGGCGGGGATGAACTGTGGTGGGCGGGGATGGGCTGTGGTGGGCGGAGACAGGTTTGTGGTGGGCTGGGACGGTCTGTGGTGGGCTGGGACGGGCTGTGACTGGCTGTGGTGGGCCGGGACGGGCTGTGGTGGGCCGGGGCGGGCTGTGGTGGGCTGGGACGGGCTGGGACGGGCTGGGACGGGCTGTGGTGTGCTGGGACGGGCTGTGTTGTGCGGGGACAGGCTGTGGCTGGCGGTGACGGGCTGTGGTGGGGCTGGGAGAGGCTGGGAAGGGCTGTGGTGTGCGGTGACGTTTGTAGTGAGCTGGGACAGGCTGGGAAGGGCTGTGGTGGGCTGTGGTGGGCTGGAACGGGCTGTGGTGGTCTGGAACGGGCTGTGATGGGCTGGGACGGGCTGGGACATGCTGGGAGGGTCTGTGGTGGACTGGGATGGTCTGTGGTGTGCTGGGACGGGCTGTGATGGGCTGGGATGTGCTGGGATGGGCTGGGACGGGCTGTGGTGTGCTGGGACGGGCTGTGGTGGGCTGGGACGGGCTGGGACGGGCTGGGACGGGCTGTGGTGGGCTGTGGTGGACAGGGACGGTCTGTGGTGTGCTGGGACGGGCTGTGGTGGGCGGGGACAGGCTGGGACGTGCTGTGGTGTGCTGGGACGGGCTGTGGTGTGCTGGGACAGGCTGGGATAGGCTGGGACATTCTGTGGTGGCCTGGGACATTCTGTGGTGGCCTGGGACATTCTGTGGTGGTCTGGAACGGGCTGTGGTGGGCCGGGACGGGCTGTGGTGGGCGGGGATGGGCTGTGGTGGGCGGGGATGAACTGTGGTGGGCGGGGATGGGCTGTGGTGGGCGGAGACGGGTTGTGGTGGGCTGGGACGGGCTGTGGTGGGCTGGGTCGGGCTGTGGTGGGCTGGGACTGGCTGTGGTGGGCTGGGACATTCTGTGGTGGGCTGGGACGGGCTGTGGTGGGCAGGGATGGGCTGCGACGGGCTCTGGTGGGCTGTGGTGTGCTGGGACGGGCTTTGGTGTGCTGGGACGGGCTTTGGTGTGCTGGGACGAACTGTGGTGGGCTGGGACGGGCTGGGACGGGCTGGGACAAGCTGTAGTGTGCTGGGACGGGCTCTGGTGGGCGGGGCGGGGTGCGGTGGGCTGGGGCGGGCTGTGGTGGGCTGGGACGGGCTGTGGTGGTCTGGAACGGGCTGTGATGGGCTGGGACGGGCTGGGACATGCTGGGAGGGTCTGTGGTGGACTGGGACGGTCTGTGGTGTGCTGGGACGGGCTGTGGTGGGCTGTGATGGGCTGGGATGTGCTGGGATGGGCTGGGACGGGCTGTGGTGTGCTGGGACGGGCTGTGGTGGGCTGGGACGGGCTGTGGTGGGCTGTGGTGGACAGGGACGGTCTGTGGTGTGCTGTGACGGGCTGCGATGGGCGGGGACGGGCTGGGACGTGCTGTGGTGTGCTGGGACGGGCTGCGGTGTGCTGGGACAGGCTGGGATAGGCTGGGACATTCTGTGGTGGGCTGGGACATTCTGTGGTGGCCTGGGACATTCTGTGGTGGTCTGGAACGGGCTGTGGTGGGCCGGGACGGGCTGTGGTGGGCGGGGATGGGCTGTGGTGGGCGGGGATGAACTGTGGTGGGCGGGGATGGGCTGTGGTGGGCTGGGACGGGCTTTGGATGGCTGGGACGGGCTTTGGTGTGCTGGGACGAACTGTGGTGGGCTGGGACGGGCTGGGACGGGCTGGGACAAGCTGTAGTGTGCTGGGACGGGCTCTGGTGGGCGGGGACGGGGTGCGGTGGGCTGGGGCGGGCTGTGGTGGGCTGGGACGGGCTGTGGTGTGCTGGGACGGGCTGTGGTGGTCTGGAACAGGCTGTGGTGGGTTGGGACAGGCTGGGACATGCTGGGACGGTGTGTGGTGGACTGGGATGGTCTGTGGTGTGCTGGGACGAGCTGTGGTGGGCAGGGATGGGCTGTGGTGGGGCGTGGTGGGCTGGGACGGGCCGTGGTGAACCGTGGTGGGCTGTGGTGGGCCGTGGTGGGCCGTTTTGAGCCGGTATGGGAAGGGATGGGCTGTGGTGGGCCGTGTTGGGCTGGGACAGGTCATGGTGGGCTGAGATGGCCCGTGGTAAACTGTGGTGGGCTGTGGTGGGCCGTGGTGGGCTGGGACGGGCAGTGGTGGTCTGGGACGGGCTGGGACGAACTCTGGTGGGCTGTGGTGGGCTGGGACGGGCTGTGGTGGGCTGGGACGGGCTGTGGTGGGCGGGGGACGGGCTGTGGTGTGCTGGGACGGGCTGTGGTGGGCTGGGACGGGCTGTGGTGTGCTGGGACGGGCTGTGGTGGGCTGGGATGGGCTGGGACGGGCTGTGGTGTGCTGGGACGGGCTGTGGTGGGCTGTGGTGGTCTGGGACGGGCTGGGACGGGCTGTGGTGGGCTGTGGTGGGTTCTGCTGAGCTTGAGACGGGCTGTGGTAGGCTGGGACGGGCTGAGACGAGTTCTGGTGGTCTGGAACGAGCTGGGACGGGCTGTGGTGGGCTGGCACGGGCTATGGTGGGCGGGGACGGGCTCTGGTGGTCTGGAATGGTCTGTGGTGGGCTGGGACGGTCTGTGGTGGGCTGGGACGGGCTGCGGCAGGCTGCAACGGGCTGGGACGGGCTGTGCTGGTCTGTGGTGGGCTGGGACGGGCTGTGGTGGGCGGGGACGGGCTGTGGTGGGCGGGGACGGGCTGTGGTGGGCGGGGACGGGCTGTGGTGGGCTGGGACGGGCTGTGGTGGGCTGGAACGGGCTGTGGAGAGCTGGGACGGGCTGTGGTAAGCTGTAACGGGCTGTGGTGGGATGGTACTGGCTGTGGTTAGCTGGGACGGGCTGGGATGAGCTGGGATTGGCTGGGACGGGCTGGGAAGGGCTGTGGTGGGCTGGGACGGGCTGGCACGGGCTGGGACGGGCTGGCACGGGCTGGAACGAGATGGCACGGACTGGGACGGGCTGGGACGGGCTGTGGTGGGCTGGGACGGGCTGTGGTAAACTGGGATGGGTTGGGACGGGCTGGGACAGGCTGGGATGGGCTATTGTGGAATGGGACTGGCTGTGGTGGGCTGGGACTGGCTGTGGTAGGCTGGGACGGGCTGGGACGAGCTGGGACTGGATGGGACGGGCTGTGGTGGGCCGTGGTGGGCTGGGACGGGCTGTGGTGGGCCGTGGTGGGCGGGGATGGGTTGTGGTGAACCGTGGTGGGCTGTGTATGGCCGTTTTGGGCCGGGATGGGAAGGGGTGGGCTGTGGTGGGCCGTGGTGGGCTGGGACAGGTCGCGGTGGGTTGGGACGGGCCGTGGTGGGCTGGGACGGGCCGTGGTGGGCTGTGGTGGGCCGTGGTTCGCTGTGGTGGGCCGTGGTGGGCTGGGACGGGCCGTGGTTATCTGTGGTGGGCCGTGGTGGTCTGGTACGGGCTATGGTGGGCTGTGGTGTGTTCTGGTGAGCTTGAGACGGGCTGTGGTGGGCTGGGACAGGCTGGGACGAGCTCTGGTAATTTGGGACAGGCTGTGGTGGGCTCGGACGGGCTGGGACGGGCTCTGGTGGGCCGTGGTGGGCTGGGACGGGCCGTGGTGGGCTGGGACATGCTGGGATGGACTGGGACGGGCTGTGGTGGGCTGGAACGGGCTGTGGTGAGCTGGGACGGGCTGTGGTGGGGCGTGGTGGGCTGGGATGGGCCGTGGTGAACCGTGGTGGGCTGTGGTGGGCCGTTTTGGGCTGGTATGGGAAGGGATGGTCTATGTTGGGCCGTGGTGGGCTGGGACAGGTCATGGTGGGCTGAGACGGCCCGTGGTGAACTGTGGTGGGCTGTGGTGGGCCGTGGTGGGCTGGGACAGGCCGTGGTGGGGTGTGGTGGGTTCTTGTGAGCTTGAGATGGGCTGTGGTGGGCTGGGACGGGCTGGGACGGGCTCTGGTGATCTGGAACGAGCTGTGATGGGCTGCAATGGGCTCTGGTGGGCTGGGACGGGCTGGGACGGGCTCTGGTGGGCTGTGGTGGGCTGGGACGGGCTGTGGTGTGCTGGGACGGGCTGTGGTGTGCTGGGACGGGCTGGGACGGGCTGGGACGAGTTGTAGTGTGCTGGGACGGCCTGGGGTGGGCGGGGACGGGCTGTGGTGTGCTGGGACAGGCTGTGGTGTGCTGGGACATGCTTGGACAGGCTGTGGTGGGCGGGGACGGGCCGTGGTGGGCTATGGTGGGCCGTGATGGGCTGGGACGGGCTGTGGTGTGCTGGGACGGTCTGTGGTGGGCTGGGACGGGCTGTGGTGGGCTGGGACGGGCCGTGGTGGGCTATGGTAGGCCGTGGTGGGCGGGGACGGGCTGTGGTGGGCGGGGACGGCCTGTGGTTGGCTGGGACGGGCTGTGGTTGGCTGGGACGGGCTGTGGTGGGCTGGCACGGGCTATGGTGGGCGGGGACGGGCTGTGGTGGTCTGGAACGGTCTGTGGTGGGCTGGGACGGTCTGTGGTGGGCTGGGACGGGCTGCGGCAGGCTGTGACGGGCTGTGGTCGACGGGGACGGGCGGGGACGAGCTGTGGTGGGCTGTGGCGGCTGGAACGGGCTGTGGCAAGCTGGGACGGGCTGTGGTGGACTGGGACGGGCTGTGGTCGACAGGGACGGGCGGGGACGGGCTGTGGTGGGCTGGGACGGGCTGTGGTGTGCTGGGACGGGCTGTGGTGAGCTTTGGTGGGCCGTGATTCACTGTGGTCGGCCGTGGTGGGCTGGGACGGGCCATGGTGGGCTGTGGTGGGCCGTGGTGGTCTGGGACAGGCTGTGGTGGGCTGTGGTGGGTTATGGTGAGCTTGAGACGGGCTGTGGTGGGCTCGGACGGGCTGGGACGGGCTCTGGTAGTCTGGAACGGGCTGGGACGAGCTGTGGTGGGCTGGGATGGGCTGGCACGGGCTGTGGTGTGCTGGGATGGGCTGTGGTGGGCTGGGACGGGCTGTGGTGGGCTGGGACGGGCTGTGGTGGGCTGGGACGGGCTGTGGTGTGCTGGGACGAGCTAGTGGTGGGCTGGGACGGGCTGTGGTGGGCTGGGACGGGCTGTGGTGGGCTGGGACGGGCTGTGGTGGGCTGGGACAAGCTGTGGTGGGGTGGGACGGGCTGTGGTGGGTTGGGACGGGCTGTGGTGGGCTGGGACGGGCTGGGACGGGCTGGGGTGTGCTGGGACGGGCTGTGGTGGGCTGTGGTGGTCTGGGACGGGCTGGGACGTGCTGTGGTGGGCTGTGGTGGGTTCTGCTGAGCTTGAGACGGGCTGTGGTTGGCTGGGACGGGCTGAGACGAGTTCTGGTTGTCTGGAACGAGCTGTGATGTGCTGCAATGGGCTGTGGTACGCTGGGACGGGCTGTGGTGGGCTGGGACGGGCTGGGACGGGCTCTGGTGGGCTGTGGTGGGCTGGGACGGGCTGTGGTGTGCTGGGACGGGCTAGAACGGCTATGGTGGGCTGGGACGGGCTGTGGTGGGCTTGGATGGGGTGTGCTGTGCTGGAACGGTCTGGGACGAGTTGTGGTGAGTGTGGTGGGCTGGGACGGGCTGGGACGGACTGTGTTTAGCTGGGACGGGCTGTGGTGGGCCGTGGTGGGCTGGGACAGGCTGTGGTGAGCTGAGACGGGCTGTGGTGGGCTGTGTCGGGCTGGTACGAGCTGTGACGGGGTGGGACGGGCTGTGGTGGTCTGCGCTAGGCTGTGGTGTGCTGTAGTGGCCTGTGATGGGCTGGGTGGGGCTGTGGTGGGCTGGGACGGGCTGTGGTGGGCTGGGACGGGCTGTGGTGGGCTGGGACGGGCTGTGGTGGGCTGGGATAAGCTGTGTTGGGCTGGGACGGGCTGTGTTAGGCTGGGACAGGCTGTGGAGGATTGGGACGGGCTATGGAGAGCTGTGGAGAGCTGGGACGGTCTGTGGTGGGCTGGGACAGGCTGTGGTGGGCTTGGACCTGCTGTGGTGGTCGGGGACGGGTTGTGGTAGGTCCGGGACGGGCTGTCGTGGTCCGGGACGGGCTGTGGTGGGCTGGGAAGGCCTGGGACGGGCTGGGACGAGCTGGGACGGGCTGTGGTGGGCTGCGGTAGGCTGTGGTGTTCTGTAGTGGTCTGTGGTGGGCTGGGACGGGCTGTGGTGGGCTGGGACGGGCTGTGGTGGGCTGGGACGGGCTGTGGTGGGGTGGGCTGGGACGAGCCGTAGTAGGCTGGGACGGGCCGTGGTGGGCTGGGACGGGCTCTGGTGGGCTTGGACAGGCTGTGGTGGGCTGGGATGGGACGAGCCGTAGTAGGCTGGGACGGGATGTGGTGGGCTGGGACGGGCTCTGGTGGGCTTGGACAGGCTGTGGTGGGCTGGGACGAGCCGTAGTAGGCTGGGATGGGCCGTGGTGGGCCGCGACGGGCCGTGGTGGGTTGTTATGGGCCGTGGTGGGCTGGGACGGGCTGTGGTGGTCTGTGGTGGACCGTGGTGGTCTGTGATGGGCTGTGGTAAGCTGGGACGGGATGTGGTAAGCTGGGACGGGCTTTCGTGGGCTGGGATGGGTTGTCGTGGGCTGGGACGGTCTGGGACGGGCCGTGGTGAGCTGGGACGGGCCGTGGTGGGCTGGGACAGCCCGTGGAGGGCTGGGAAAGGCTGTGGTGAGTTGGGACGGGCCGTGGTTGGCCGGGACGGGCCGTGGTGGGCCGGGACGGGCCGTGGCGGGCTGGGACAAACTGTGGTGGGCTGGGATGAACTGTGGTGGTCTGTGGTGGGCTGGGACGGGCTGTGGTGATCTGGGACGGGCTGTGGTAGGCTGGGACAAACTGTGGCGGGCTGGGACGGGCCGTGGCGGGCTGGGACGGGCCGTGGCGGGCTGGGATGGGTCGTGGCGGGCTGGGACGGGCTGTGGTGGGCTGGGATGGGCTGTGATAAGCTGTAACCGGCTGTGGTGGGCTGTGGTGGTCTGGTACGGGTTGTGGTGAGCTGAGATGGGCTGTGGTGGGCTTTGGTGGGCTGGGGTGGGCTCGGACGGGCCGTGGTGGGCTGGGACGGGCTGTGGTGGGCTTCTATGGGCTGGTACTTTATGTGGTGGGCTGTGACGGGCTGTGACGGGCTGTGGTGGTCTGGGATGGGCTGGGACAGGCTGTGGTGGGCCGTGGTAAGCCATGGTGGGCTGTGGTGGTCTGGGACGGGCTGTGGTGGGCTGTGGTGTGCCATGGTGGGCTGGGACAGGCTGCGGTGGGCTGGGACAGGCTGGGGTGGGCTGGAACGGGCTGTGGTGGGCTGGGACAGGCTGTGGTGGGATGGGGACGGGCTGTGGTTGGTTGTGGTGGGCTGGGACGGGCTGTGGTGGGCTGGGACGAGCTGTGATGAGCTGAGACGGGCTGTGATGGGCCGGGGTGGGCCGGGACAGGCTCTGGTGGGCTGTGGAGGGCTGGGACGGGCTCTGGTGGGCTGGGACGGACTTGGACGCACTGTGGTGGGCTGGGACGGCCTGTGTAGGGCTGGGAGGGGCTGTGGTGGGCTGTGGGGGGCTGGGAAGGGCTGTGGGGGGCTGGGACAGGCTAGAACGGCTATGGTGGACTGGGACGGGCTGTGGTGGGCTTGGATGGGCTGTGCTGTGCTGGAACGGTCTGGGACGAGTTGTGGTGAGTGTGGTGGGCTGGGACGGGCTGGGACGGACTGTGTTTAGCTGGGACGGGCTGTGGTGGGCCGTGGTGGGCTGGGACAGGCTGTGGTGAGCTGAGACGGGCTGTGGTGGGCTGTGTCGGGCTGGTACGAGCTGTGACGGGGTGGGACGGGCTGTGGTGGTCTGCGCTAGGCTGTGGTGTGCTGTAGTGGCCTGTGATGGGCTGGGTGGGGCTGTGGTGGGCTGGGACGGGCTGTGGTGGGCTGGGACGGGCTGTGGTGGGCTGGGACGGGCTGTGGTGGGCTGGGATAAGCTGTGTTGGGCTGGGACGGGCTGTGTTAGGCTGGGACAGGCTGTGGAGGATTGGGACGGGCTATGGAGAGCTGTGGAGAGCTGGGACGGTCTGTGGTGGGCTGGGACAGGCTGTGGTGGGCTTGGACCTGCTGTGGTGGTCGGGGACGGGTTGTGGTAGGTCCGGGACGGGCTGTCGTGGTCCGGGACGGGCTGTGGTGGGCTGGGAAGGCCTGGGACGGGCTGGGACGGGCTGTGGTGGGCTGCGGTAGGCTGTGGTGTTCTGTAGTGGTCTGTGGTGGGCTGGGACGGGCTGTGGTGGGCTGGGACGGGCTGTGGTGGGCTGGGACGGGCTGTGGTGGGGTGGGCTGGGACGAGCCGTAGTAGGCTGGGACGGGCCGTGGTGGGCTGGGACGGGCTCTGGTGGGCTTGGACAGGCTGTGGTGGGCTGGGATGGGACGAGCTGTAGTAGGCTGGGACGGGATGTGGTGGGCTGGGACGGGCTCTGGTGGGCTTGGACAGGCTGTGGTGGGCTGGGACGAGCCGTAGTAGGCTGGGATGGGCCGTGGTGGGCCGCGACGGGCCGTGGTGGGTTGTTATGGGCCGTGGTGGGCTGGGACGGGCTGTGGTGGTCTGTGGTGGACCGTGGTGGTCTGTGATGGGCTGTGGTAAGCTGGGACGGGATGTGGTAAGCTGGGACGGGCTTTCGTGGGCTGGGATGGGTTGTCGTGGGCTGGGACGGTCTGGGACGGGCCGTGGTGAGCTGGGACGGGCCGTGGTGGGCTGGGACAGCCCGTGGAGGGCTGGGAAAGGCTGTGGTGAGTTGGGACGGGCCGTGGTTGGCCAGGACGGGCCGTGGTGGGCCGGGACGGGCCGTGGCGGGCTGGGACAAACTGTGGTGGGCTGGGATGAACTGTGGTGGTCTGTGGTGGGCTGGGACGGGCTGTGGTGATCTGGGACGGGCTGTGGTAGGCTGGGACAAACTGTGGCGGGCTGGGACAAGCCGTGGCGGGCTGGGACGGGCCGTGGCGGGCTGGGACAGGCCGTGGCGGGCTGGGATGGGTCGTGGCGGGCTGGGACGGGCTGTGGTGGGCTGGGATGGGCTGTGATAAGCTGTAACCGGCTGTGGTGGGCTGTGGTGGTCTGGTACGGGTTGTGGTGAGCTGAGATGGGCTGTGGTGGGCTTTGGTGGGCTGGGGTGGGCTCGGACGGGCCGTGGTGGGCTGGGACGGGCTGTGGTGGGCTTCTATGGGCTGGTACTTTATGTGGTGGGCTGTGACGGGCTGTGACGGGCTGTGGTGGTCTGGGATGGGCTGGGACAGGCTGTGGTGGGCCGTGGTAAGCCATGGTGGGCTGTGGTGGTCTGGGACGGGCTGTGGTGGGCTGTGGTGTGCCATGGTGGGCTGGGACAGGCTGCGGTGGGCTGGGACAGGCTGGGGTGGGCTGGAACGGGCTGTGGTGGGCTGGGACAGGCTGTGGTGGGATGGGGACGGGCTGTGGTTGGTTGTGGTGGGCTGGGACGGGCTGTGGTGGGCTGGGACGAGCTGTGATGAGCTGAGACGGGCTGTGATGGGCCGGGGTGGGCCGGGACAGGCTCTGGTGGGCTGTGGAGGGCTGGGACGGGCTCTGGTGGGCTGGGACGGACTTGGACGCACTGTGGTGGGCTGGGACGGCCTGTGTAGGGCTGGGAGGGGCTGTGGTGGGCTGTGGGGGGCTGGGAAGGGCTGTGGGGGGCTGGGACAGGCTAGAACGGCTATGGTGGACTGGGACGGGCTGTGGTGGGCTTGGATGGGCTGTGCTGTGCTGGAACGGTCTGGGACGAGTTGTGGTGAGTGTGGTGGGCTGGGACGGGCTGGGACGGACTGTGTTTAGCTGGGACGGGCTGTGGTGGGCCGTGGTGGGCTGGGACAGGCTGTGGTGAGCTGAGACGGGCTGTGGTGGGCTGTGTCGGGCTGGTACGAGCTGTGACGGGGTGGGACGGGCTGTGGTGGTCTGCGCTAGGCTGTGGTGTGCTGTAGTGGCCTGTGATGGGCTGGGTGGGGCTGTGGTGGGCTGGGACGGGCTGTGGTGGGCTGGGACGGGCTGTGGTGGGCTGGGACGGGCTGTGGTGGGCTGGGATAAGCTGTGTTGGGCTGGGACGGGCTGTGTTAGGCTGGGACAGGCTGTGGAGGATTGGGACGGGCTATGGAGAGCTGTGGAGAGCTGGGACGGGCTGTGGTGGGCTGGGACAGGCTGTGGTGGGCTTGGACCTGCTGTGGTGGTCGGGGACGGGTTGTGGTAGGTCCGGGACGGGCTGTGGTGGGCTGGGAAGGCCTGGGACGGGCTGGGACGAGCTGGGACGGGCTGTGGTGGATTGCGGTAGGCTGTGGTGCCCTGTAGTGGTCTGTGGTGTTCTGTAGTGGTCTGTGGTGGGCTGGGACAAGCTGTGGTGGGCTGGGCTGGTCTGTCGTGGGCTGGGAAGGGCTGTCGTGGGCTGTGGGGGCCTGGGACATGCTGTGGTGGGCTGTGGTGGGCTGGGACGTGCTGTGACGAGCTGGGACGAGCTGTGACGGGCTGTGGTGTGTTGTAGTGGCCTGTGGTATGCTGTAGTGGCCTGTGGTGGGCTGGGACAAACTGTGGTGGGCTGTGGTGGGCTGGGATGAGCTGGGACAGGCTGGGACGGGCTGGGCCGGGCTGTGGTGGGCTGGGACGGGTTGTGGTGGGCTGGGACGGGCTGTAGTGGGCTGTGGTAGGCTGTGGAGGGCTGGGACGGGCTGTAGTGTGCCGTGGTGGGCTGGGATGGGCTGGGACGGGCTGTGGTGGGCTGGGACGGGCTGTGGTGGGCTGGGGCGGGCTGTGGTGGGCTGGGACGGGCTGTGGTGGGCTGGGACGGGCTGTGGTCTGCTGGGACGGGCTGTGTTGGGCTGGGACGGGCTGGGACGGGCCGTGGAGGGCTGGGACGGGCCGTGGTGGGCTGGGACGGGCTCTGGTGGGCTGGGACGGGCTGTGGTGGGGTGGGCTGGGACGAGCCGTAGTAAGCTGGGACGGGCCGTGGTGGGCTGGGACGGGCTCTGGTGGGCTTGGACAGGCTGTGGTGGGCTGGGACGAGCCGTAGTAGGCTGGGATGGGCCGTGGTGGGCCGCGACGGGCCGTGGTGGGTTGTTATGGGCCGTGGTGGGCTGGGACGGGCTGTGGTGGTCTGTGGTGGACCGTGGTGGTCTGTGATGGGCTGTGGTAAGCTGGGACGGGATGTGGTAAGCTGGGACGGGCTTTCGTGGGCTGGGATGGGTTGTCGTGGGCTGGGACGGTCTGGGACGGGCCGTGGTGAGCTGGGACGGGCCGTGGTGGGCTGGGACAGCCCGTGGAGGGCTGGGAAAGGCTGTGGTGAGTTGGGACGGGCCGTGGTTGGCTGGGACGGGCCGTGGTGGGCCGGGACGGGCCGTGGCGGGCTGGGACAAACTGTGGTGGGCTGGGATGAACTGTGGTGGTCTGTGGTGGGCTGGGACGGGCTGTGGTGATCTGGGACGGGCTGTGGTAGGCTGGGACAAACTGTGGCGGGCTGGGACGGGCCGTGGCGGGCTGGGACGGGCCGTGGCGGGCTGGGACAGGCCGTGGCGGGCTGGGATGGGTCGTGGCGGGCTGGGACGGGCTGTGGTGGGCTGGGATGGGCTGTGATAAGCTGTAACCGGCTGTGGTGGGCTGTGGTGGTCTGGTACGGGTTGTGGTGAGCTGAGATGGGCTGTGGTGGGCTTTGGTGGGCTGGGGTGGGCTCGGACGGGCCGTGGTGGGCTGGGACGGGCTGTGGTGGGCTTCTATGGGCTGGTACTTTATGTGGTGGGCTGTGACGGGCTGTGACGGGCTGTGGTGGTCTGGGATGGGCTGGGACAGGCTGTGGTGGGCCGTGGTAAGCCATGGTGGGCTGTGGTGGTCTGGGACGGGCTGTGGTGGGCTGTGGTGTGCCATGGTGGGCTGGGACAGGCTGCGGTGGGCTGGGACAGGCTGGGGTGGGCTGGAACGGGCTGTGGTGGGCTGGGACAGGCTGTGGTGGGATGGGGACGGGCTGTGGTTGGTTGTGGTGGGCTGGGACGGTCTGTGGTGGGCTGGGACTGTCTGTGGTGGGCTGGGACAGGCTGTGGTGGGCTTGGACCTGCTGTGGTGGTCGGGGACGGGTTGTGGTAGGTCCGGGACGGGCTGTGGTGGGCTGGGAAGGCCTGGGCCGGGCCGTGGCGGGCTGGGACGGTCTGTGGTGGGCTGGGACAGGCTGTGGTGGGCTGGGACGGGCTGCGGCGGGCTGCGACGGGCTGCGACGGGCTGGGACGGGCTGTGGTGGGCTGGGACGGGCTGTGCTGGTCTGTGGTGGGCTGGGACGGGCGGGGACGGGCTGTGGTGGGCTGGGACGGGCTGTGGTGGGCTGGGATTTGGTGGGACGGCTGGAAGGGGCTGCGGTGGGCTGGGACGGTCTGCGGTGGGCTGGGACGAGCTGCGGTGGGCTGGGACGAGCTGCGGTGGGCTGGGACGGGCTGCGGTGGGCTGGGACGGGCTGCGGTGGGCTGGGACGGGCCGTGGTGGGCCGGGACGGGCTGTGGTGGGCTGGGACGGGCCCTGGTGGGCTGGGACGGGCTGGGACGAGCTGTGCCGGACTGGGACGGGCTGTGGTGGGCTGCGGTAGGCTGTGGTGTGCTGTAGTGGTCTGTGATGGGCTGGGACGGTTTGTCGTGGGCTGGGACGGGCTGTGGTGGGCTGGGACGGGCTGTCGTGGGCTGGGACGGGCTGTCGTGGGCTGTGGGGGCCTGGGACATGATGTGGTGGGCTGTGGTGGGCTGGGACGAGCTGTGACGGGCTGTGGTGTGCTGTAGTGGCCTGTGGTGTGCTGTAGTGGCCTGTGGTGGGCTGGGACGGGCTGTGGTGGGCTGGGACAAACTGTGGTGGGCTATTGTGGGCTGGGATGAGCTGGGACAGGCTGGGACGGGTTGTGGTGGGCTGTGGTGGGCTGGGACGGGCCGTGGTGGGCTGGGATGGGCTAGGACAGGCTGTGGTGGGCTGGGGCGGGCTGTGGTGGGCTGGGACGGGCTGGGACTGGCTGTGGTGGGCTGTGGTGTGTTGGGACGCGCTGTGGTGGGCTGCGACAAGCTGGGACGGGCCGTGGTGGGATGGGACGGGCTGTGGTGGGCTGGTACGGGCTGTGGCGGGCTGGAGCGGGCGTGGTGGGTTGTGGTGAGCTGGGACGGGCTGACACGGGCTGTGGTGGGCTGTGGTAAGCTGGGACGGGTTGTGGTGGGCTGGAATGGGCTGGGACTTTCTGTGGTGAGCTGGGACGGGCTGTGGTGGGCTGGAACGGGCTGTGGTGGGCTGGGACAGGCTGTGGTGGGCCGGGACGGGCCGTGGTGGGCCGGGCCGGGTCGTGGTTGGCCGGGACGGGGCGTAGTGGGCCGGGACGGGCCGTGGTGGGCCGGGACGGGCCATGGTGGGCTGGGACGGGCCGTGGCGGTTTGGGACGGGTTGTGGCGGGCTGGGACGAACTGTGGTGGTCTGTTGTGGGCTGGGACGGGCCGTGGTGGGCTGGGACCGGCTGGGACGAGCTGTGACGGGCTGGGACGAGCTGTGACGGGCTGGGGCGGGCTGTGGTGGGCTGCGGTAGGCTGTGGTGTGCTGTAGTGGTCTGTGGTGGGCTGGGACGGGCTGTCGTGGGATGGGACGGGCTGTCGTGGGCTGGGACGGGCTGTCGTGGGCTGTGGGGGCCTGGGACATGCTGTGGTGGGCTGGGAAGGGCTGGGACGAGCTGTGACGGGCTGGGGCGAGCTGTGATGGGCTGTGGTCTGTTGTAGTGGCCTGTGGTGGGCTGGGGTAGGCTGTGGTGGGCTGGGACGAGCCGTAGTAGGCCGGGACGGGCCGTGGTGGGCCGGGACGGGCTGTGGTGGGTTGTTATGGGCCATGGTGGGCTGGGACAGGCTGTGGTGGGCTGTGGTGGACCGTGGTGGGCTGTGATGGGCTGTGGTAAGCTGGGACGGGCTTTCACGGGCTGGGACGGGCCGTGATGAGCTGGGACGGGCCGTGGTGGGCTGGGACAGCCCGCGGTGGGCTGTGACAGGCTGTGGTTGGCCGGGACGGGACGTGGTGGGCTGGGCCGGGCCATGGTGGGCCGGGCCGGGCCGTGGCGGGTTGGGACAAACTGTGGTGGGCTGGGATGAACTGTGGTGGTCAGTGGTGGGCTGGGACGGTCTGTGGTGAGCTGGGACGGGCTGTGGTGGGCTGGGACGGGCCGTGGCGGGCTGGGACGGGCCGTGGTGAGCTGGGACGGGCTGTGGCGAGCTGGGACGGGCCGTGGCGGGCTGGGATGGGCCGTGGCGAGCTGGGACAGGCCGTGGCGGGCTGGGACGGGCCGTGGCGGGCTGGGACGGGCCGTGGTGGGCTGTGGTGGGCTGTGGTGGGCTGGGGCAGGCTGTGGTGGGCCGTAGTGGGCTGTGGTCGGCCGTGTTGGGCCGGGATGAGCTGTGGTGAGCCGGGACGGGCTGTGGTGGGCTGGGACGGGCTGGGACGGGCTGCGCTGGGCTGGGACGGGCTGTGCTGGGCTGGGACGGGCTGTGCTGGGCTGGGACGGGCTGTGCTGGGCTGGGACGGGCTGTGGTGGGCTGGGACGGGCTGCGGTGGTCTGGGACGGGCTGCGGTGGGCTGGGACATGCTGGGACAGGCTGTGGTAGGCTGAGACAGGCTGGTACGTGCTGTGGTGAGCGGAGACGGGCCGTGGTGGGCTTGGACGGGCCGTGTGGGGCTAGGACGGACTGGTACTTGATGTGGTGGGCTGGTACGGGCTGTGGTGGGCTAGTACGGGCTGTGGTGGGCTGGTACGGGCTGTGGTGGTCTGGGACAAGCTGGGACTGGCTGTTGTGGGCTGGGACGGGCTGTGGTGGGCTGGGACGGGCTGTGACGGGCTGTCGTGGGCTGTGTTGGGCTGGGATGGTCTGGGACGGGCTGTAGTGGGCTGTGGTGGTTTGTGGTGAGCTGTGGTGGGCTGGGATGGGCTTTGGTGGGCGGGGAGAGATTTTGCTGGGAGGGGACAGGCTGTGGTGGGCGAGGACAGGTTGTGGTGGGCTGGGACGGGCTGTGGTGGGCTGTGGTGGGCTGGGACGGGCTGTGGTGGGCTGGGACGGGCTGTGGTGGGCTAGGACGGGCTGTGGTGGGTAGGCACGGGCTGTGGTGGGCTGGGACGGGCTGGGACGGGTTGGCACGGGCTGGGACGGGCTGTGACGGGCTGTGGTGGGCTGGGACGGGCTGTGGTGGGCTAGGACGGGCTGTGGTGTGCTGGGACAAGTTGTGGTGGGTTGTGGTGCGCCGTGGTGGGCCGGACCGGGCTGTGGTGGGCCGGGACGGGCTGTGGTGGGCTGGGAAGGCCTGGGACAGGCTGGGACGAGCTGTGCTGGGCGGGGATGGGCTCTGCTGGGCGGGGACGGGCTCTGCTGGGCGGGGACGGGCTGTGGTGGGTTGTGGTGAGCTGGGACGGTCTGGGACGGGCTGACACGGGCTGTGGTGGGCTGGGATGGACAGGTACGACCTGTGGTGGGCTTGGACGTGTTGTGGTGGGCTGGGACTGGCTCTGGTTGGCTGGGACGGGCTGTGGTGGGCTGTGGTGGGCTGGGATGGATAGGTACGACCTGTGGTGGGCTTGGACGGGTTGTGGTGGGCTGGGACTGCTTCTGGTTGGCTGGGACGGGCTGTGGTGGGCTGGGATGGACAGGCACGAGCTGTGGTGGGCTTGGACGGGCTGTGGTGGGCTGGGACTGGCTATGGTGGGCTGTGGTGGGCTGGGACAGGCCGTGGTGGGCTGGGACGGGCTGTGGTGAATTGGGACGGGCTGTGGTGGGCTGGGACGGGCTGTGGTGGGCTGAGGTGGGCTGGGACGGGCCGTGGTGGTCTGGGACGGGCCGTGGTGGTCTGGGACGGGCCGTGGTGGGCTGGGACGGGCTGTGGTGGGCCGTAGTGGGCTGTGGTCGGCCGTGTTGGGCCGGGACGAGCTGTGGTGAGCCGGGACGGGCTGTGGTGGGCTGGGACGGGCTGGGACGGGTTGCGGTGGGCTGGGACGGGCTGCGCTGGGCTGGGACGGGCTGCGGTGGGCTGGGACATGCTGGGACGGGCTGTTGTGGGCTGGGACGGGCTGTGGTGGGCTGGGGCGGGCTGTGACAGGCTGTCGTGGGCTGGGATGGGCTGGGATGGTCTGGGACGGGCTGTGGTGGGCTGTGGTGGTTTGTGGTGAGCTGTGGTGGGCTGGGATGGGCTGTGGTGGGCGGGGAGAGATTTTGCTGGGCGGGGACAGGCTGTGGTGGGCGAGGACAGGTTGTGGTGGGCGGAGACGGGCTGGGACGGGCTGTGGTGGGCTTTGGTGGGCTGGGACGAGCTGTGGTGTGCTGGCACGGGCTGTGGTGGGCTGGCACGGGCTGCGCTGGGCTGGGACGGGCTGCGCTGGGCTGGGACGGGCTGCGCTGGGCTGGGACAAGCTGCGCTGGGCTGGGACGGGCTGCGGTGGGCTTGGACGGGCTGCGGTGGGCTGGGACGGGATGCGGTGGGCGGGGACGGGCTGTGGTAGGCTGAGACAGGCTGGTACGTGCTGTGGTGAGTGGAGACAGGCCGTGGTGCTCTGGGACGGGCCGTGGTGGTCTGGGACGGGCCGTGGTGGGCTGGGACGGGCCGTTGTGGCTCCGGACGGGCTCTTGTGGGCTGGGATGGGCTGTGGTGGGCTGAGACGGGCTGTGGTGGGCTGGAACGGGCTGTGGTGGGCTGTGTTGGGCTGTGGCTGGCTGGGGTGGGCTGGGACGGGCTGTGGTGGTCTGGGATGGGCTGTGGTGGGCTGGGACAGGCCGTGGTGAACTGGGACGGGCCGTGGTGGGCTGCGGTGGGCCGTGGTGGGCTGGGAAGGGCCGTGGTGAACTGTGGTGGGCTGTGGTGGGCCGTGGTGGCCTGGCACGGGCTGTGGTCAGCCGTGGTGGGCTGGCACGGGCTGTGGTGGGCTGGGACGAGCTGTGGTGGGCTGGGACAGGCTGTGATGTGCTGGGACGGGCTGTGGTGGGCCGTGGTGGGCCGGGACCGGCCGTGGTGGGCTGGGACGGGCTCTGGTGGGCTGTGGTGGTCTGGCACCGGCTGTAGTGGGCTGGCACAGGCTGTGGTCAGCCGTGGTGGGCTGGGACGGGCCGTGGTGGCTCGGGGCGGGCTCTGGTGGGCCGGGACGGGCTCTGGTGGGCTGTGGTGGGCTGTGCCAGGCTGTGGTTGGCTAGACCGGGCTGGGAAGGGCTGGGACAGGCTGGGACGGTCTGTGGTGGGCCTTGCCGGGCTGTGGTGGGCTGTGCCGAGCTGGGACGGGCTATGCCGGGCTGGGACGGGCTGTGCCAGGCTGTGGTGGGCTGTGACGAGCTGTTGTGGGCCGGGACGGGCTGTGGTGGGCCGGGACGGCCTGTGGTGGGCTGGGACGAGTTGTGGTGGGCCGGGACGGGCTGTGGTGGGCTGTGGTGGGCTGTGGTGGGTTATGGTGAGCTTAGACGGGCTGTGGTGGGTTGGGACGGTCTGTGGTGGGTTGTGGTGGGCTGGGACGGGCTGTTGTGGTCAGGGACAAGCTGTGGTGGGCCGGGACGGGCTGTGGTGGGCTGTGACAGGCTGTGGTGGGCTGGGTCGGGCTGTGGCAGGCTGGGATGGGCTTTGGCGGGCCGGGACAGTCTGTGGCGGGCTGTGGCGGGCCGTCGTTGGCCGTGGTGGGCCGTAGTGGGCCGTGGTGAGCCGTGGTGGGCTGTGGAGGGCTGGGACGGGCTGTGGTGGGCTCGACGGGCTGTGGTGGGTTGGGACGGG
Source organism: Falco biarmicus (assembly GCF_023638135.1). Classification (NCBI taxonomy): domain Eukaryota; kingdom Metazoa; phylum Chordata; class Aves; order Falconiformes; family Falconidae; genus Falco; species Falco biarmicus. The sequence continues at coordinate 141,312 of NW_026611713.1, forward strand.
CTGGGACGGGCTAGGACGGGCAGTGGTGGGCTGGGACGGGTAGTGGTGGGCTGGGACGGGCTGGGACGGGCTGTGGAGGGCTGGGACGGGCTGCGGTGGGCTGGGACGGGCTGCGGTGGGCTGGGACGGGCTGCAGTGGGCTGGGATAAGCTGTGTTGGGCTGCGACGGGCTGTGGTAGGCTGGGATGAGCTGTGGAGGGTTGGGACGGGCTGTGGAGGGTTGTGGAGGGCTGTGCTGGGCTTGGACAGGCTGTGGTGGGCTGAGATGGACCGTGGTGGTCCGTGGTGGGCTGGGACGGGCCGTGCTGGGCTAGGACGGGCTGTGGTGAACTGTGGTGGGCTGTGATGGGCCGTGGTGGGCTCGACGGGCTGTGGTTGGCTGGGACCGTCTGTTTTGGGCTGGGATGGCCTGCGGTGGCCTGTGGTGGGCTGTGGTGGGCTGGGACGGGCTGTGGTGGGTTGGGACGGGCTGTGGTGGGCTGGGACGGGCAGTGGTGGGCTGGGACGGGCTGTGGTGGGCTGGGACGGGCTGTGGTGGGCTGGGACGGTCTGTGGTGGGTTGTGGAGAGCTGGGACGGGCTGTGACGGGCTGTGGTGGGCTGCGACGGGCTCTGGGGGTCTGGGACAGGCTTGGACGAGCTGGGACAGGCTGTGGTGGGCTGAGACGGGCTGGGAGGGGCTGGGACGGGCTGTGGTGGGCTGGGACGGGCCGTGGTGGGCTGTAGTGCGCCGTGTTTATCTGGGACTAGCTGTGTGTTGCGACGGAGGGAAGACACAGTCGCTCAATATGAGTGATCAGCAGACTTCGTTTATTGTCTCTTACAGTCACCTTTTATGCCTTCTTATAATTAGCTCATACATATTACAAAAGTTAAGCTCATTATTGGTTAGTTGCCTAAACACCAAGCCCGCCCCTTGTTTCTCTTCTGTAGTTATCTGTTCCCACCTGCAACATTCTTTTCCCACCAAAATCTTCCTGTTATTGTGTAACAAGGACAGCCAAAGACAGTGTATTTTGCTTTACTTCAGATAAGCTGAGAGCGATGTGTATTTTTATCCAGCCAGCTGGACTATGTCTATGTGAACTTTTTCAGCTAGCCAGTTATCCACAATTCCCCCGTTTTTATTTTGGGCGACATAGGCTTGGTTGACCATCTTCAATAACAGCGTTTTAACACAAGAAAACTACATATCTAAGCACTACTAAAACTATTACCATAATGATCAAAAAAAAGAATAATAATAATCCCGTTTGCTATGAGATTGTATCTTTGCTGTCAAAAGTTCGAGTTTTTTATGCATGGTCCTCTGTGTGTGGGATTGGAACAGATGTCGAATAGATTCCAGAACAGGGCCCATCGCAAAGTGCTGGCAAAGCAGCGTTCTCGCATCGAGCTCCTCCAGCGTGCTCTACAGCAGGTTTCACCCAACGGCTGGGAACCCAAATAGTGCCTGAATTGGTAGAAATACAGACATAACCACGCCCAACATAAATCACCTCCACAGGACCTACCCATTGTCCTGTTTTTGCATCCTTATACAGTACTTTCATGTGTGGTGGCCTGGGGGGTTCTGAGCCAGCGTGGTGCCTTATTATAGGCGGCTCATTACTGTCCCCAAACACACAATGATTAAGCACAAAAAGGGCTTTCACCACCCTTTCTCTTACATCCTGAATCTCTTTGAACTTTTCTATATAGCGTTTTAGCGTCCCTTTAGCCCGCTCTACAATTGCTTGTCCAGTTGGAGAATGAGGGATTGCAGTAACATGTTTAATATTCCACATTTGCATAAAGCGTTTGAGTAGTCCGCTACCATATGCAGGACCGTTATCAGTTTTAATAGTAATAGGTACCCCTAAAACAGCAAAGCAACTAGTTAAATGCCGGCGCACGTCCCGGACCTTTTCCCCGGGCTGTGGTGTGGCCCATAACATATGGCTATAGGTGTCTATAGTAACATGCACATATTTCAATCGACCGAATGCAGGAACATGAGTAACATCCATCTGCCAAACATCATTAGACTGTAGTCCTCGCGGGTTGACCCCGCAACCGAGCCCTAAGCCTGAGTTATGGTGACTACATATAGGGCAAGCCTTCACAATGGCCCGAGCCTCCTCCATAGACAGTTTGTAGGCTCGTGCCAATCCCTTCGCATTTTGATGGAAGATCGAATGGGCTTCTCGGGCTCGACAATGTGGTGCTAATGGGGGTTCAGTAGTGATTGCGACGAGACGATCAGCTCGAGCATTGCCCTCTCCGAGGCCTTCTTCCCACTGGTGGCTTCGGATATGGATCACCGCATACGATTCCGATCTCTGTGCGATTGCAAGCTGCAAGCTCACAAGTAGTTCTGTCAAGCGTTGATTCTTTAATTCACGCACGCTTGCATCTTCAATCCGGCTGACTATGCCGGCAACATAGAGAGAATCTGTGACTACATTCAGTGGGACATCTCTCCATCTAATAAATGTCCAGACCACTGCATAGAGTTCTAGCGTCTGTAGAGAATCCTTTGGCTGCGCTTGTAGAATTTGGTGTTGCCACCCTTGCTCATCTTTCCATGTTATGGCAGCGGTCCTAGAGCGTCGACCCGCATCAGTAAAGGCCGTGAGAGCGTGTGGGATAGGCTGGCTGGATCGCTTCGGCTTAACAATCCAGCCCATGTTCTCCATCCACGACAGGATGGGCGATGGGAGTGGTTTCACTATTATTGCTGCTCCATCGTGGAGTAATGCAGCCTGCAATTCCTCGGAGTTCTGCAAATACCACTCCAAGTCGATCTGTCTCATCGGCACCCATATCGTGCCAGGAGGAGTGCCATCCACCTGTAAAATACGACAGCGACCTTTCTTGATCAGCTCCGTCAGCGTCGAGATCTTGTCTTGTATTGTGCGTCGTGGTTGCAGTGGGGGAGCTATCCATTCCAATACGATGGTGGAGTACTCCCCTTTCTCCCCCGTTTTTATTTTTTGCTGTGTTAGAGCACCCATGAGGTACTGAGTGCCACACAAGATAGTCAAATCGATGGGTAACCCTACAACACGCCGATGCGTGGAGCGCGCAGTCACCATTGAAGCTATTTGTTGTAACGTTTGTTCTTGCTGTTCAGTAAGCTGTACTGGGGTTGAAGGATCTGTCCCTCTCAACAGGGGGCGTAGTTGATTTAACAGTTCATTGGGGATGCCCACTACAGGCCGGAGCCATTGCAGATCACCGAGCAGTCGTTGGGCGTCGTGAAGGGTTTGGATATCCAAGTGGAGTGACAACTTTTGAGGCTGAATTGTTGTATCAGTGATGCGCCACCCCAGATACTTCCAGGGGCTTGATTCTTGCACCTTTTCGGGTGCTACTACCAATCCCCTAAGCTTGAGTTGTTCAATTAAAACCTGTTTTTGTCGCAAAGAGAAGGGTGTTGGCTGGGCTAACAAGATGTCATCCATATAATGGTAGATTAAAGTCTTAGCCCAGCGTTGTCGCAAAGGTTGTAGTGTGGCAGCAACATAGAGTTGACACAAGGTGGGCGAATTTCTCATTCCTTGCGGGAGGACCGTCCATTCAAAGCATTGGTCCGGTCCCTCCCGGTTGATCGCGGGTAAGGTAAAGGCAAATCTGCGCTGATCATCTTCATGTAAAGCAATTGTGAAAAAGCAGTCTTTCAAATCTACAATGAGTAAATGCCACCCTTCCGGTATCATAGCTGGGTTGGGTAATCCGGGTTGTAAGGCCCCCATATCATGCATCTGTTTGTTTACCGCTCGCAGATCATGAAGCAATTGATATTTTCCAGACTTTTTCTTGATAACAAAGATGGGGGTATTCCAGGGGCTCGTTGACAGACGCAAATGACCTTGTTGATACTGCTCTTTAACCAGTTCATGCGCCTGTTCTAGACTTTCCCTTTTTAACGGCCACTGCTCTATCCACACTGGTTCCTCTGTCTTCCATCGGAGTGGGATCGGGAAAGTCCAAGCAATGGCCGCCCCTAGAAAGGGAGGTCTGAAGTGAGGACCATCCCCATTTGGGCCAAGATATCGCGGCCAATCAAAGCATGCACCCCCTCAGGCAACGGAATAATTGAGACACAACAGTTTATAACTTTGTCAGCTATAGTCCATCGCAGAAGGGGGGATTTGCGAGCGAGGGTCAATCCCCCCACTCCTGCAACTGTAGCATTGGTCGTACAGGTTGGCCAATGCGCCGGCCATTTGTGTGCACTGATTATAGAGACATCAGCGCCAGTATCCAACAGCGCAGTAATCGAGAGAGTCTGGTCTCCATACTGCACTGTGACCGATCGCCGTGGTCGTTGTTGCAAGCCAATAGTCAATAAAGCCATTTGCCCTGTAGACCCAAAGTTACCTTGTCCTCGAGGTTGCTCTTGCAGTGGTTGGAGGGTGCCTGCAAGATGCGGTAGTGGAATCAGCTGGGCTATCTTGGTCCCTTTAGGTATAAAGAGTGGGGGAAACAGCGTCTGAGCCATAATATGAATTTCTCCGTGAAAGTCCTTATCAATCAGTCCCACCAAAACATTGAGTCCCAACATGGTGGCTGATGAACGCCCGATGAGTAATGCTCCAACAGCTTGTCTGCGTATACAAACTGGGCCTTGTATGCCAGTAGCAAGTTTTGTAGGCTTTGAGTCCAAGAGGGTACAATCTACTGTTGTTGCCAGGTCCAAGCCGAGGCTTCCGCTGGTTGCAGGTTGGAGAGGAAAGGATTTTGTGCTGCTGGGCAGGCAGCCGCTTTTTGTGTCAGCGCGGGGCGGCTCTTCCCGCTGGGTTGCCCGTTTCCCGATCGACGACAAGCAGCTTCATTGTGAGTGTCCGAGCGGCAGTTTCGGCACCATACGGAGTTGGCATTGCAGTCCCGTCTCACGTGTCCGGTGGCACCGCAACGGAAGCACCGTAGACGAGATGGGCCGCGGTCATTTGATCGCCCAGCAAAGGCTTGCAAAGGAGCAAGGGCTGCTAAGACCTGACTCTGGGTAGACTGCGCCTGCTCCTTTAAAGCACTCCCTAGTTCTTTTATTGCCTCGACTAACATAGCCTGGGGCCCGACTGGCACTTGTGCCATTCTTTCCAAAGCTTCTTCTATGGTCCATGTCCCTGGTAGCGTAGCTAGGATGTTACGTGTGGCTGGGTTACAATTCTGTATGGCACACTGCTTTAAAATGGAGCCTTTGAGATAGTCTTGCACCCCAGCCGCCTGTATGGCGTTTGCTACCCGATCAATAAATAACCCAAATGGCTCCTCTCTTCCCTGTTTGATTCCCATATAGGAAGGGATTCCCCCGGGCTCCTTTATACGGTCAAGCGCTAGTCTAGCTAGCCTCATCGCTTCCTTTGCCTTATCCGGTCCCCATCAGTGCCTGCGCTTCGGTTCTAAAATAGGGTCCTAAACCCATCAGCTCCTGTAAAGTAACCCCATGCAGTGGGTCCCCTGGCTGTCTAACCACTGCTACCGATTCCTGACAAGCAGCCTGCCAATGAGCGTTAAACAGAAGCTGCTGATGTTGGCTCAAGATTAACTTCATTATACTGCGTATGTCACTCGGGAGTAAGATATTAGTTCCCCAAAGATAATCTAACATTTGCCTGGTGGGTTCCCCTTTTAAACCTGACTCACTCACCGTAGCCCGTAGCTGAGTTAATAATTTCCAATCTAAGTTAGTGAGAGAAACCGTGATATTCCCCTGCGCATCTGGCTGTGAATACGTGACCGGGAAAGCCTCATGCACGATTCCCGCGGCAAAATCGCGTTCACCCTCAAGCATAGCACTGTCTGCTATCCGCTTCCAGACCTTTTGCCTATTTTGGGCAACCTGAAGGCATTCTGCAGAAGGATTCGTACATTCCCTACTCTCTACGGGGTTTTTACGGTCTATCTCTTCGCTTACGTCATCATTCCCCGACGGGGGGGGGGGCTGAGGGATTCAACGAGGGCGGCGACGGGAAGGGCGACTGGTCCCAGCTTCCCGCAGCCCCCTGCTGAACCGTCAGCGTACGCACCGAGGGAGGCAGCGGGCAATCGGGGGGGGAAGCCGATTCCCCCTGCCGTGCGGCTACTGCAGTCCCGCTTGCAACTCCCAGCCGCCCAGAGGCAGCAGCAGCCGCTCTCTGTTCGGCTCGATGTTGCAAAAGGGCATTAGTGACAGCCTGCCACGGTTTCATCAGTTTTTTGGCAGTTTTATTGTCCGGCTATTACTTCGGCAAACAGCGTGTCCCCATAATTACGCCACTCTGCATGCTCGAAAACCGTATCTGGATTCCCAAAATGACCCCCCGCTACCCCATAAGCTAATAACCCTGGTAATTCCTTTTTACAATCTATGCCCCAGATGCTCCGCTTTTCTAAAAAGCCTTTGAGCAAATCATACGTCGCTTGTCTCTCCATACCGTCGTCAGCGCTGTTGCAGCCTTTGCGAGACTTCGGCGACGCGTGGCCGGCGGGACCCTCTGTAGGTGCTCCCGGGTGCGGGGGACTGTGCCCTTCCGCCTCCTGCGCTGCTTTCAGGACCGGTACCCGAATCTCCGTCGAACCGTGGCTCGCAGGTTCAGCCCTCTCTAGGGTCCCTGTTCGGGCGCCATTTGTTGCGACGGAGGGAAGACACAGTCGCTCAATATGAGTGATCAGCAGACTTCGTTTATTGTCTCTTACAGTCACCTTTTATGCCTTCTTATAATTAGCTCATACATATTACAAAAGTTAAGCTCATTATTGGTTAGTTGCCTAAACACCAAGCCCGCCCCTTGTTTCTCTTCTGTAGTTATCTGTTCCCACCTGCAACATTCTTTTCCCACCAAAATCTTCCTGTTATTGTGTAACAAGGACAGCCAAAGACAGTGTATTTTGCTTTACTTCAGATAAGCTGAGAGCGATGTGTATTTTTGTCCAGCCACCTGGACTATGTCTATGTGAACTTTTTCAGCTAGCCAGTTATCCACAGCTGTGGTGGGCTGGGACGGGCCGTGGTGGGCTGGGACGGGCCGTGGTTTGCTGTGGTGGGCTGAAACAGGCTGTGGTGACCTGTGGTGGGCTGTGGTGACCGGTGGTGGGCTGTGGTGACCTGTGGTGGGCTGTGGTGTGCTGGGACGGGTTTCGGTGGGCTGGGATGGGTTTCGGTGGGCTGGGATAAGCTGTGTTGGGCTGCGACGGGCTGTGGTAGACTGGGATGAGCTGTGGAGGATTGGGACGGGCTGTGGAGGGTTGTGGAGGGCTGTGCTGGGCTTGGACAGGCTGTGGTGGGCTGAGATGGACCGTGGTGGTCCGTGGTGGGCTGGGACGGGCCGTGCTGGGCTAGGACGGGCTGTGGTGAACTGTGGTGGGCTGTGATGGGCCGTGGTGGGCTCGACGGGCTGTGGTTGGCTGGGACCATCTGTTTTGGGCTGGGATGGCCTGCGGTGGCCTGTGGTGGGCTGTGGTGGGCTGGGACGGGCTGTGGTGGGCTGAGATGGTCCGTGGTGGTCCGTGGTGGGCTGGGACGGGCCGTGCTGGGCTAGGACGGGCTGTGGTGAACTGTGGTGGGCTGTGATGGGCCGTGGTGGGCTCGACGGGCTGTGGTTGGCTGGGACCGTCTGTTTTGGGCTGGGATGGCCTGCGGTGGCCTGTGGTGGGCTGTGGTGGGCTGGGACAGGCTGTGGTGGGTTGGGACGGGCTGTGGTGGGCTGGGACGGGCAGTGGTGGGCTGGGACGGGCAGTGGTGGGCTGGGACGGGCTGTGGTGGGCTGGGACGGTCTGTGGTGGGCTGTGGTGTGCTGGGACGGGCTGTGGTGGGCTGTGATGGGCTGTGGTGGGCTGTGGTGTGCTGGGACGGGCTTTGGTGGGTTGGGACGGGCTGGGACGGGCTGGGACGGGCAGTGGTGGGCTGGGACGGGCTGTGGTGGGCCGGGACGGGCCGTGGTGGGCTGTAGTGCGCCGTGTTTATCTGGGACTAGCTGTGGTGGGCCATGGCGGGCCGTGGTGGGCTGGGACGGGCCGTGGTTTGCCGTGGTGGGCTGAAACAGGCTGTGGTGACCTGTGGTGGGCTGTGGTGACCGGTGGTGGGCTGTGGTGACCGGTGGTGGGCTGTGGTGACCTGTGGTGGGCTGTGGTGGGCTGGGACGGGTTGCGGTGGGCTGGGACGGGTTTCGGTGGGCTAGGACGGGCCGTGGTGGGCTGGGACGGGTTTCGGTGGGCTGGGATAAGCTGTGTTGGGCTGCGACGGGCTGTGGTAGACTGGGATGAGCTGTGGAGGGTTGGGACGGGCTGTGGAGGGTTGTGGAGGGCTGTGCTGGGCTTGGACAGGCTGTGGTGGGCTGAGATGGGCCGTGGTGGTCTGTGGTGGGCTGGGACGGGCCGTGCTGGGCTAGGACGGGCTGTGGTGAACTGTGGTGGGCTGTGATGGGCCGTGGTGGGCTGGGACGGGCCGTGGTGGGCTGGGACGGGCCGTGGTGGGCTGGGGTGGGCCGTGGTGGGCTGGGACGGGCCGTGGTGGGCTGGGACAGGCTGTGGTGGGCTGTGGTGGACTGGGAAGGGCCGTGGTGGGCCGTGGTGTGCTCTGGTGGGCCATGGTGGACCGTGGTTGGCCGTGGTGGGCCGGGACAGGCCATGGTTAGCCGTGGTGGGCTGAAACAGGCTGGGACGGGCTCTGGTGGGCTGGGACGGGCTGTGGTGGGCTGGGACGGGCTGTGGTGGGCTGTGGTGGGCGGGGACGGGCTGTGGTCGTCTGGGACGGGTTGTGGTGAGCTGAGACGGGCTGGGTGGGCTGAGACGGGCTGTGGTGGGCTGTGTCGGGCTGGTACGAGCTGTGACGGGGTGGGACGGGCTGTGGTGGTCTGCTGTAGGCTGTGGTGTGCTGTAGTGGCCTGTGGTGGGCTGGGACGGGCTGTGGTGTGCTGGGACGGGCTGTGGTGGGCTGGGACGGGCTGTGGTGGGCCGTAGTGGGCTGTGGTGGGCTGGGACGGGCTGTAGTGGTCTGTGACAAGCTCTTGTGGGCTGTGGTGGGCTGGGACGAGCTGTGGTGGGCTCTGGTGGGCTTTGGTGGGCTGGGACGGGCTGTCGTGGGCTGGGACGGGCTGTCATGGGCTGGGACGGGCTGGGACGGGCCGTGGTGGGCTGGGACGGGCCGTGGTGGGCTGGGACGGGCCGTGGTGGGCTGGGACGGGTTGGGATAGGCTGCGGTGGGCCATGGTGTGCTGTGGTGGGCCGTGGTGGGCTGGGATAGGCTGTGGTGAGCTGAGACGGGCTCTGGAGGTCTGTGGTGGGCTAGGACGGCTTGTGGTGGGCTGGGACGGGCTGTGGTGTGCTGTGGTGGGCTTTCGTGGGCCGTGGTGGGCTGGGACGGGCTGTGGTGGGCTGGGACGGGCTGTGGTGGGTTGTGGAGAGCTGGGACGGGCTGTGACGGGCTGTGGTGGGCTGCGACGCGCTCTGGGGGTCTGGGACAGGCTTGGACGAGCTGGGACAGGCTGGGACAGGCTGTGGTGGGCTGACACGGGCTGGGAGGGGCTGGGACGGGCTGTGGTGGGCTGGGACGCTCTGTGGTGGGCTGTGGTAAGCTGAGACGGGCCGTGGTGCGCTGGGACGGGCTGGTACTTGCTGTGGTGGGCTGTTACGGGCTGTGGTGGGCTGTGGTGGGCTGTGGTGGTCTGGGACAAGCTGGGACGGGCTGTGGTGGGCTGGGACGGGCTGTGGTGGGTTGGGACGGGCTGTGGTGGGCTGGGACGGGCTGTGGTGGGCTGGGACGGGCTGTGGTGGGCCGTATTGGGCTGTGGTGGGCTGGGACGGGCTGTGGTGGTCTGTGACAAGCTCTTGTGGGCTGTGGTGGGATGGGACGAGCTGTGGTGGGCTCTGGTGGGCTCTGGTGGGCTGGGACGGGCTGTCGTGGGCTGGGACGGGCTGTGGTGGGCTGGGCCGTGGTGGGACGGGCCGTGGTGGGCTGGGACGGGCCGTGGTGGGCTGGGACGGGCTGTGGTGAGCTGAGACGGGCTCTGGACGTCTGTGGTGGGCTGGGACGGGCTGTGGTGGGCTGGGACGGGCTGTGGTGGGCTTGGACGGGCTGTGGTGGGCTGGGACGGGCTGTGGTGGGCTTTTGTGGGCCGTGGTGGGCTGGGACGGGCTGTGGTGGGCTGGGACGGGCTGTGGTGGGTTGTGGAGAGCTGTGACGGGCTGTGACGGGCTGTGGTGGGCTGCGACGGGCTCTGGGGGTCTGGGACAGGCTTGGACGAGCTGGGACAGGCTGGGACAGGCTGTGGTGGGCTGAGACGGGCTGGGAGGGGCTGGGACGGGCTGTGTTGGGTGGGGACGGGCTGTGGTGGGCTGGGATGGGCTGTGGTGGGCTGGGACGGGCTGTGGTGGGCTGGGACGGGCTGGAATGGGCTGGGACGGGCTGGGACAGGCTGTGGTGGACTGGGACGCGCTGTGGTGAGCTGTGACGGGCTATGGTGGGCTGGGATTTGCTGGGACGGCTGGGACGGGCTGCGGTGGTCTGGGACGGGCTGCGGTGGGCTGGGACGGGCTGGGACGGGCCGTGGTGAGCTGGGACGGGCCGTGGTGGGCTGGGACGGGCTGTGGTGGGCTGGGACGTGCCGTAGTAGGCCGGGACGGGCCGTGGTGGGTTGTTATGGGCCGTGGTGGGCTGGGACGGGCTGTGGTGGGCTGTGGTGGACCGTGGTGGGCTGTGATGGGCTGTGGTAAGCTGGGACGGGATGTGGTAAGTTGGGACGGGCTGTCGTGGGCTGGGACGGCCTGGGACGGGCCGTGGTGACCAGGGACGGGCTCTGGTGGGTGGAGACGGGGTCTGGTGGTCTGGAACGGGCTGTGGTTGGCTGGGACGGGCTGTGGTGGGCTGCGGTGAGTAGGGACGGGCTGTGGTGGGCTGGGACAGGCTCTGGTGGGCCGTGGTGGGCTGGGACGGGCCGCGGTTGGCTGGGACGGGCCGCGGTGGGCTGGGACGGGCCGTGGTGGAATGGGATGGTCTGTGGGGGGGCTGTGACGGGCTGTGGTGGGCTGCGGTGGGCTGGGACGGGCTGTGGTGGGCGCGGACGGGCTGGGACGGTCTGTGGTGTGCTGGGACGAGCTGTGGTGGGTTGTGGAGAGCTGGGATGGGCTGTGACGGCCTGTGGTGGGCTGCGACGGGCTCTGGTGGTCTGGGACGGGCTGGGACGAGCTGGGACGGGCTGGGACGGGTTGTGGTGGGCTGGGACGGGCTGTGTTGGGCTGGGATGGCCTTGGACGGACTGTGGTGGGCGGGGACGGGCTGTGGTGGGCTAGGACGGGTTGTGGTGTGCTGCGACGGGCTGTGGTGAGCTTTGGTAAGCTGTGACGGGCTGTGGTGGGCTAGGACGGGTTGTGGTGGGCTGAGACAGGCTATGGTGGGCTGGGACGGGCTGTGGTGGGTTGTGGTGTGCTGGCACAGGCTGGGATGGGATCTGGTGGGCCGGGACGTGCTGTGGTAGGCTGGGACGGGCTCTGGTGGGCCGGGACGGGCTCTGGTGCACTGTGGTGGGCTGTGGTGTGCTGTGGTGGGTTGTGGTGAGCTGAGACGGGCTGTGGTGTGCTGGGACGGGCTGTGGTGGCCTGGGATGGGCTCTGGTGGTCTGCGGCGGCCGTGGTAGGCTGGGACGGGCTGTGTCCGTCTGTGGTGGGCTGGGACGGGCTGTGGTGGGTTGTGGTGGGCTGGGACGAGCTCTGGTGGGCTGGGACGGGCTGTGGTGGGATCGGACTGGCTGGGACAGGCTGTGGTGGGCTGTGGTAAGCTGGGACAAGCTCTGGTGGGCTGAGACGGGCTGTGGTGGGCTGCGACGGGCTGTGGTGGGCTGGGACGGGCTGTGGTGGGTTGTGGTGAGCTGAGACGGGCTGTGGTGAAATTGGACGGGCTGTGGTGGGCTGTGGTGTGCTGGGACATGCTGTGGTGAACTGGGAAGGGCTCTGGTGGTCTGGAATGGGCTGCAGTGGGCTGGGACAGGCTCTGGTGGGCCGGGACAGACTCTGGTGCGCTGTGGTGGGCTGTGGTGGGCTATGGTGCGCTGTGGTGGGTTGTGGTGAGCTAGAACGGGTTGTGGTTTGGCTGGGACGGGCTATAGTGGGCTGGGACGGGATTGTGGTGGGCTGGGACAGGCTCTGATGGTCTGCGGTGGCCGTGGTGGGCTGGGACGGGCCGTGGTGGGCTGGGACGGGCCGTGGTGGGCTGGGACGGGCTGTGGTGGGCTGCGGTGAGTAGGGACGGGCTGTGGTGGGCTGGGACAGGCTGTGGTGGGCCGTGGTGGGCTGGGACGGGCCGCGGTGGGCTGGGATGGGCCGTGGTGGAATGGGATGGGCTGGGACGGGCTGTGGTGGGCTGCGGTGGGCTGGGACGGGCTGTGGTGGGCGGGGACGGGCTGGGACGGTCTGTGGTGTGCTGGGACAAGCTGTGGTAGGTTGTGGAGAGCTGGGATGGGCTGTGACGGCCTGTGGTGGGCTGCGACGGGCTCTGGTGGTCTGGGACGGGCTGGGACGAGCTGGGACGGGCTGGGACGGGTTGTGGTGGGCTGGGACGGGCTGTGGTGGGCTGGGATGGCCTTGGACGGGCTGTGGTGGGCGGGGACAATCTGTGGTGGGGCGGGGACGGGTTGTGGTGGGTTGTGGTGATCTGGGACAGGCTGTGACGGGATCTGGTGGGCCGGGACGGGCTGTGGTAGGCTGGGACCGGCTCTGGTGGGCCAGGACGGGCTCTGGTGCACTGTGGTGGGCTGTGGTGTGCTGTGGTGGGTTGTGGTGAGCTGAGACGGGCTGTGGTGGGCTGTGGTGTGCTGGGACGGGCTGTGGTGGCCTGGGATGGCCTTGGACGGGCTGTGGTGGGCGGGGACGGGTTGTGGTGGGCTGCGACGGGCTGTGGTGAGCTTTGGTAAGCTGGGACGGGCTGTGGTGGGCTAGGACAGGTTGTGGTGGGTTGAGACGGGCTATGGTGGGCTGGGACGAGCTGTGGTGGGTTGTGGAGAGCTGGGATGGGCTGTGACGGCCTGTGGTTGGCTGGGACGGGCTCTGGTGGTCTGGGACGGGCTGGGATGAGCTGGGACGGGTTGTGGTGGGCTGGGACGGGCTGTGGTGGGCTGGGATGGCCTTGGACGGGCTGTGGTGGGCGGGGACGGGCTGTGGTGGGCTAGGACGGGTTGTGGTGGGCTGCGACGGGCTGTGGTGAGCTTTGGTAAGCTGGGACGGGCTGTGGTGGGCTAGGACGGGTTGTGGTGGGCTGAGACGGGCTATGGTGGGCTGGGACGGGCTGTGGTGGGTTGTGGTGATCTGGGACAGGCTGGGACGGGATCTGGTGGGCCGGGACGGGCTGTGGTAGGCTGGGACCGGCTCTGGTGGGCCAGGATGGGCTCTGGTGCAATGTGGTGGGCTGTGGTGTGCTGTGGTGGGTTGTGGTGAGCTGAGACGGGCTGTGGTGGGCTGTGGTGTGCTGGGACGGGCTGTGGTGGCCTGGGATGGGCTCTGGTGGTCTGCGGCGGCCGTGGTAGGCTGGGACGGGCTGGGTCCGGCTGTGGTGGGCTGGGACAGGCTGTGGTGGGTTGTGGTGGGCTGGGACAGGCTGTGGTGGGATCGGACTGGCTGGGACAGGCTGTGGTGGGCTGTGGTAAGCCGGGATGGGCTCTGGTGGGCTGAGACGGGCTGTGGTGGGCTGCGACGGGCTGTGGTGGGCTGTGGTGGGCTGGGACGGGCTGTGGTGGGTTGTGGTGAGCTGAGACGGGCTGTCGTGAAATTGGACGGGCTGTGGTGGGCTGTGGTGTGCTGGGACATGCTGTGGTGAACTGGGAAGGGCTCTGGTGGTCTGGAATGGGCTGCGGTGGGCTGGGACGGGCTGCGGAGGGCTAGGACGTGCTGCGGTGGGCTGGGACGGGCTGGGACGGGCTGGGACGGGCCATGGTGAGCTGGGACGGGCCGTGGTGGGCTGGGACGGGCTGTGGTGGGCTGGGACGTGCCGTAGTAGGCCGGGACGGGCTGTGGTGGGTTGTTATGGGCCGTGGTGGGCTGGGACGGGCTGTGGTGGACCGTGGTGGGCTGTGATGGGCTGTGGTAAGCTGGGACGGGATGTGGTAAGTTGGGACGGGCTTTCGTGGGCTGGGACGGGCTGTCGTGGGCTGGGACGGCCTGGGACGGGCCGTGGTGACCAGGGACGGGCTCTGGTGGGTGGAGACGGGGTCTGGTGGTCTGGAACGGGCTGTGGTTGGCTGGGACGGGCTGTGGTGGGCTGCGGTGTGCTGGCACAGGCTGGGATGGGATCTGGTGGGCCGGGACGTGCTGTGGTAGGCTGGGACGGGCTCTGGTGGGCCGGGACGGGCTCTGGTGCACTGTGGTGGGCTGTGGTGTGCTGTGGTGGGTTGTGGTGAGCTGAGACGGGCTGTGGTGTGCTGGGACGGGCTGTGGTGGCCTGGGATGGGCTCTGGTGGTCTGCGGCGGCCGTGGTAGGCTGGGACGGGCTGTGTCCGTCTGTGGTGGGCTGGGACGGGCTGTGGTGGGTTGTGGTGTGCTGGGACGAGCTCTGGTGGGCTGGGACGGGCTGTGGTGGGATCGGACTGGCTGGGACAGGCTGTGGTGGGCTGTGGTAAGCTGGGACAAGCTCTGGTGGGCTGAGACGGGCTGTGGTGGGCTGCGACGGGCTGTGGTGGGCTGGGACGGGCTGTGGTGGGTTGTGGTGAGCTGAGACGGGCTGTGGTGAAATTGGACGGGCTGTGGTGGGCTGTGGTGTGCTGGGACATGCTGTGGTGAACTGGGAAGGGCTCTGGTGGTCTGGAATGGGCTGCAGTGGGCTGGGACAGGCTCTGGTGGGCCGGGACAGACTCTGGTGCGCTGTGGTGGGCTGTGGTGGGCTATGGTGCGCTGTGGTGGGTTGTGGTGAGCTAGAACGGGTTGTGGTTTGGCTGGGACGGGCTATAGTGGGCTGGGACGGGATTGTGGTGGGCTGGGACAGGCTCTGATGGTCTGCGGTGGCCGTGGTGGGCTGGGACGGGCCGTGGTGGGCTGGGACGGGCCGTGGTGGGCTGGGACGGGCTGTGGTGGGCTGCGGTGAGTAGGGACGGGCTGTGGTGGGCTGGGACAGGCTGTGGTGGGCCGTGGTGGGCTGGGACGGGCCGCGGTGGGCTGGGATGGGCCGTGGTGGAATGGGATGGGCTGGGACGGGCTGTGGTGGGCTGCGGTGGGCTGGGACGGGCTGTGGTGGGCGGGGACGGGCTGGGACAGTCTGTGGTGTGCTGGGACAAGCTGTGGTAGGTTGTGGAGAGCTGGGATGGGCTGTGACGGCCTGTGGTGGGCTGCGACGGGCTCTGGTGGTCTGGGACGGGCTGGGACGAGCTGGGACGGGCTGGGACGGGTTGTGGTGGGCTGGGACGGGCTGTGGTGGGCTGGGATGGCCTTGGACGGGCTGTGGTGGGCGGGGACAATCTGTGGTGGGCGGGGACGGGTTGTGGTGGGTTGTGGTGATCTGGGACAGGCTGTGACGGGATCTGGTGGGCCGGGACGGGCTGTGGTAGGCTGGGACCGGCTCTGGTGGGCCAGGACGGGCTCTGGTGCACTGTGGTGGGCTGTGGTGTGCTGTGGTGGGTTGTGGTGAGCTGAGACGGGCTGTGGTGGGCTGTGGTGTGCTGGGACGGGCTGTGGTGGCCTGGGATGGGCTCTGGTGGTCTGCGGCGGCCGTGGTAGGCTGGGACGGGCTGTGTCCGTCTGTGGTGGGCTGGGACGGGCTGTGGTGGGTTGTGGTGGGCTGGGACGAGCTCTGGTGGGCTGGGACGGGCTGTGGTGGGATCGGACTGGCTGGGACAGGCTGGGATGGGCTCTGGTGGGCTGAGACGGGCTGTGGTGGGCTGCGACGGGCTATGGTGGGCTGTGGTGGGCTGGGACGGGCTGTGGTGGGCTGGGACGGGCCGCGGTTGGCTGGGACGGGCTGTGGTGTGCTGGGACGGGCCGTGGTGGGCTGGGACGGGCCGTGGTGGAATGGGATGGGCTGGGACGGGCTGTGGTGGGCTGCGGTGGGCTGGGACGGGCTGTGGTGGGCTGAGACGGGCTGGGACGGTCTGTGGTGTGCTGGGACGAGCTGTGGTAGGTTGTGGAGAGCTGGGATGGGCTGTGACGGCCTGTGGTGGGCTGCGACGGGCTCTGGTGGTGTGGGACGGGCTGGGACGAGCTGGGACGGGCTGGGACGGGTTGTGGTGGGCTGGGACGGGCTGTGGTGGGCTGGGATGGCCTTGGATGGGCTGTGGTGGGCGGGGACGGGCTGTGGTGGGCTGGGACGGGCCGTGGTGGGCTGCGACGGGCTGTGGTGAGCTTTGGTAAGCTGTGACGGGCTGTGGTGGGCTAGGACGGGTTGTGGTGGGTTGAGACGGGCTATGGTGGGCTGGGACGAGCTGTGGTGGGTTGTGGAGAGCTGGGATGGGCTGTGACGGCCTGTGGTTGGCTGGGACGGGCTCTGGTGGTCTGGGACGGGCTGGGACGAGCTGGGACGGGCTGGGACGAGCTGGGACGGGCTGGGACGGGTTGTGGTGGGCTGGGATGGCCTTGGACGGGCTGTGGTGGGCGGGGACGGGCTCTGGTGGGTGGAGACGGGGTCTGGTGGTCTGGAACGGGCTGTGGTTGGCTGGGACGGGCTGTGGTGGGCTGCGGTGAGTAGGGACGGGCTGTGGTGGGCTGGGACAGGCTCTGGTGGGCCGTGGTGGGCTGGGACGGGCCGCGGTTGGCTGGGACGGGCCGCGGTGGGCTGGGACGGGCCGTGGTGGAATGGGATGGTCTGTGGGGGGGCTGTGACGGGCTGTGGTGGGCTGCGGTGGGCTGGGACGGGCTGTGGTGGGCGCGGACGGGCTGGGACGGTCTGTGGTGTGCTGGGACGAGCTGTGGTGGGTTGTGGAGAGCTGGGATGGGCTGTGACGGCCTGTGGTGGGCTGCGACGGGCTCTGGTGGTCTGGGACGGGCTGGGACGAGCTGGGACGGGCTGGGACGGGTTGTGGTGGGCTGGGACGGGCTGTGTTGGGCTGGGATGGCCTTGGACGGACTGTGGTGGGCGGGGACGGGCTGTGGTGGGCTAGGACGGGTTGTGGTGTGCTGCGACGGGCTGTGGTGAGCTTTGGTAAGCTGTGACGGGCTGTGGTGGGCTAGGACGGGTTGTGGTGGGCTGAGACAGGCTATGGTGGGCTGGGACGGGCTGTGGTGGGTTGTGGTGTGCTGGCACAGGCTGGGATGGGATCTGGTGGGCCGGGACGTGCTGTGGTAGGCTGGGACGGGCTCTGGTGGGCCGGGACGGGCTCTGGTGCACTGTGGTGGGCTGTGGTGTGCTGTGGTGGGTTGTGGTGAGCTGAGACGGGCTGTGGTGTGCTGGGACGGGCTGTGGTGGCCTGGGATGGGCTCTGGTGGTCTGCGGCGGCCGTGGTAGGCTGGGACGGGCTGTGTCCGTCTGTGGTGGGCTGGGACGGGCTGTGGTGGGTTGTGGTGTGCTGGGACGAGCTCTGGTGGGCTGGGACGGGCTGTGGTGGGATCGGACTGGCTGGGACAGGCTGTGGTGGGCTGTGGTAAGCTGGGACAAGCTCTGGTGGGCTGAGACGGGCTGTGGTGGGCTGCGACGGGCTGTGGTGGGCTGGGACGGGCTGTGGTGGGTTGTGGTGAGCTGAGACGGGCTGTGGTGAAATTGGACGGGCTGTGGTGGGCTGTGGTGTGCTGGGACATGCTGTGGTGAACTGGGAAGGGCTCTGGTGGTCTGGAATGGGCTGCAGTGGGCTGGGACAGGCTCTGGTGGGCCGGGACAGACTCTGGTGCGCTGTGGTGGGCTGTGGTGGGCTATGGTGCGCTGTGGTGGGTTGTGGTGAGCTAGAACGGGTTGTGGTTTGGCTGGGACGGGCTATAGTGGGCTGGGACGGGATTGTGGTGGGCTGGGACAGGCTCTGATGGTCTGCGGTGGCCGTGGTGGGCTGGGACGGGCCGTGGTGGGCTGGGACGGGCCGTGGTGGGCTGGGACGGGCTGTGGTGGGCTGCGGTGAGTAGGGACGGGCTGTGGTGGGCTGGGACAGGCTGTGGTGGGCCGTGGTGGGCTGGGACGGGCCGCGGTGGGCTGGGATGGGCCGTGGTGGAATGGGATGGGCTGGGACGGGCTGTGGTGGGCTGCGGTGGGCTGGGACGGGCTGTGGTGGGCGGGGACGGGCTGGGACGGTCTGTGGTGTGCTGGGACAAGCTGTGGTAGGTTGTGGAGAGCTGGGATGGGCTGTGACGGCCTGTGGTGGGCTGCGACGGGCTCTGGTGGTCTGGGACGGGCTGGGACGAGCTGGGACGGGCTGGGACGGGTTGTGGTGGGCTGGGACGGGCTGTGGTGGGCTGGGATGGCCTTGGACGGGCTGTGGTGGGCGGGGACAATCTGTGGTGGGCGGGGACGGGTTGTGGTGGGTTGTGGTGATCTGGGACAGGCTGTGATGGGATCTGGTGGGCCGGGACGGGCTGTGGTAGGCTGGGACCGGCTCTGGTGGGCCAGGACGGGCTCTGGTGCACTGTGGTGGGCTGTGGTGTGCTGTGGTGGGTTGTGGTGAGCTGAGACGGGCTGTGGTGGGCTGTGGTGTGCTGGGACGGGCTGTGGTGGCCTGGGATGGCCTTGGACGGGCTGTGGTGGGCGGGGACGGGTTGTGGTGGGCTGCGACGGGCTGTGGTGAGCTTTGGTAAGCTGGGACGGGCTGTGGTGGGCTAGGACAGGTTGTGGTGGGTTGAGACGGGCTATGGTGGGCTGGGACGAGCTGTGGTGGGTTGTGGAGAGCTGGGATGGGCTGTGACGGCCTGTGGTTGGCTGGGACGGGCTCTGGTGGTCTGGGACGGGCTGGGATGAGCTGGGACGGGTTGTGGTGGGCTGGGACGGGCTGTGGTGGGCTGGGATGGCCTTGGACGGGCTGTGGTGGGCGGGGACGGGCTGTGGTGGGCTAGGACGGGTTGTGGTGGGCTGCGACGGGCTGTGGTGAGCTTTGGTAAGCTGGGACGGGCTGTGGTGGGCTAGGACGGGTTGTGGTGGGCTGAGACGGGCTATGGTGGGCTGGGACGGGCTGTGGTGGGTTGTGGTGATCTGGGACAGGCTGGGACGGGATCTGGTGGGCCGGGACGGGCTGTGGTAGGCTGGGACCGGCTCTGGTGGGCCAGGATGGGCTCTGGTGCAATGTGGTGGGCTGTGGTGTGCTGTGGTGGGTTGTGGTGAGCTGAGACGGGCTGTGGTGGGCTGTGGTGTGCTGGGACGGGCTGTGGTGGCCTGGGATGGGCTCTGGTGGTCTGCGGCGGCCGTGGTAGGCTGGGACGGGCTGGGTCCGGCTGTGGTGGGCTGGGACAGGCTGTGGTGGGTTGTGGTGGGCTGGGACAGGCTGTGGTGGGATCGGACTGGCTGGGACAGGCTGTGGTGGGCTGTGGTAAGCCGGGATGGGCTCTGGTGGGCTGAGACGGGCTGTGGTGGGCTGCGACGGGCTGTGGTGGGCTGTGGTGGGCTGCGACGGGCTGTGGTGGGTTGTGGTGAGCTGAGACGGGCTGTCGTGAAATTGGACGGGCTGTGGTGGGCTGTGGTGTGCTGGGACATGCTGTGGTGAACTGGGAAGGGCTCTGGTGGTCTGGAATGGGCTGCGGTGGGCTGGGACGGGCTGCGGAGGGCTAGGACGTGCTGCGGTGGGCTGGGACGGGCTGGGACGGGCTGGGACGGGCCATGGTGAGCTGGGACGGGCCGTGGTGGGCTGGGACGGGCTGTGGTGGGCTGGGACGTGCCGTAGTAGGCCGGGACGGGCCGTGGTGGGTTGTTATGGGCCGTGGTGGGCTGGGACGGGCTGTGGTGGACCGTGGTGAGCTGTGATGGGCTGTGGTAAGCTGGGACGGGATGTGGTAAGTTGGGACGGGCTTTCGTGGGCTGGGACGGGCTGTCGTGGGCTGGGACGGCCTGGGACGGGCCGTGGTGACCAGGGACGGGCTCTGGTGGGTGGAGACGGGGTCTGGTGGTCTGGAACGGGCTGTGGTTGGCTAGGACGGGCTGTGGTGGGCTGCGGTGAGTAGGGACGGGCTGTGGTGAGCTGGGACAGGCTGTGGTTGGCCGTGGTGGGCTGGGACGGGCCGCGGTGGGCTGGGACGGGCCGCGGTGGGCTGGGACGGGCCGTGGTGGGCTGGGACGGGCCGTGGTGGAATGGGATGGGCTGTGGGGGCGCTGTGACGGGCTGTGGTGGGCTGCGGTGGGCTGGGACGGGCTGTGGTGGGCGCGGACGGGCTGGGACGGTCTGTGGTGTGCTGGGACGAGCTGTGGTGGGTTGTGGAGAGCTGGGATGGGCTGTGACGGCCTGTGGTGGGCTGCGACGGGCTCTGGTGGTCTGGGACGGGCTGGGACGAGCTGGGACGGGCTGGGACGGGTTGTGGTGGGCTGGGACGGGCTGTGGTGGGCTGGGATGGCCTTGGACGGACTGTGGTGGGCGGGGACGGGCTGTGGTGGGCTAGGACGGGTTGTGGTGTGCTGCGACGGGCTGTGGTGAGCTTTGGTAAGCTGTGACGGGCTGTGGTGGGCTAGGACGGGTTGTGGTGGGCTGAGACAGGCTATGGTGGGCTGGGACGGGCTGTGGTGGGTTGTGGTGTGCTGGCACAGGCTGGGATGGGATCTGGTGGGCCGGGACGTGCTGTGGTAGGCTGGGACGGGCTCTGGTGGGCCGGGACGGGCTCTGGTGCACTGTGGTGGGCTGTGGTGTGCTGTGGTGGGTTGTGGTGAGCTGAGACGGGCTGTGGTGTGCTGGGACGGGCTGTGGTGGCCTGGGATGGGCTCTGGTGGTCTGCGGCGGCCGTGGTAGGCTGGGACGGGCTGTGTCCGTCTGTGGTGGGCTGGGACGGGCTGTGGTGGGTTGTGGTGGGCTGGGACGAGCTCTGGTGGGCTGGGACGGGCTGTGGTGGGATCGGACTGGCTGGGACAGGCTGTGGTGGGCTGTGGTAAGCTGGGACAAGCTCTGGTGGGCTGAGACGGGCTGTGGTGGGCTGCGACGGGCTGTGGTGGGCTGGGACGGGCTGTGGTGGGTTGTGGTGAGCTGAGACGGGCTGTGGTGAAATTGGACGGGCTGTGGTGGGCTGTGGTGTGCTGGGACATGCTGTGGTGAACTGGGAAGGGCTCTGGTGGTCTGGAATGGGCTGCAGTGGGCTGGGACAGGCTCTGGTGGGCCGGGACAGACTCTGGTGCGCTGTGGTGGGCTGTGGTGGGCTATGGTGCGCTGTGGTGGGTTGTGGTGAGCTAGAACGGGTTGTGGTTTGGCTGGGACGGGCTATAGTGGGCTGGGACGGGATTGTGGTGGGCTGGGACAGGCTCTGATGGTCTGCGGTGGCCGTGGTGGGCTGGGACGGGCCGTGGTGGGCTGGGACGGGCCGTGGTGGGCTGGGACAGGCTGTGGTGGGCTGCGGTGAGTAGGGACGGGCTGTGGTGGGCTGGGACAGGCTGTGGTGGGCCGTGGTGGGCTGGGACGGGCCGCGGTGGGCTGGGATGGGCCGTGGTGGAATGGGATGGGCTGGGACGGGCTGTGGTGGGCTGCGGTGGGCTGGGACGGGCTGTGGTGGGCGGGGACGGGCTGGGACGGTCTGTGGTGTGCTGGGACAAGCTGTGGTAGGTTGTGGAGAGCTGGGATGGGCTGTGACGGCCTGTGGTGGGCTGCGACGGGCTCTGGTGGTCTGGGACGGGCTGGGACGAGCTGGGACGGGCTGGGACGGGTTGTGGTGGGCTGGGACGGGCTGTGGTGGGCTGGGATGGCCTTGGACGGGCTGTGGTGGGCGGGGACAATCTGTGGTGGGCGGGGACGGGTTGTGGTGGGTTGTGGTGATCTGGGACAGGCTGTGACGGGATCTGGTGGGCCGGGACGGGCTGTGGTAGGCTGGGACCGGCTCTGGTGGGCCAGGATGGGCTCTGGTGCACTGTGGTGGGCTGTGGTGTGCTGTGGTGGGTTGTGGTGAGCTGAGACGGGCTGTGGTGGGCTGTGGTGTGCTGGGACGGGCTGTGGTGGCCTGGGATGGGCTCTGGTGGTCTGCGGCGGCCGTGGTAGGCTGGGACGGGCTGTGTCCGTCTGTGGTGGGCTGGGACGGGCTGTGGTGGGTTGTGGTGGGCTGGGACGAGCTCTGGTGGGCTGGGACGGGCTGTGGTGGGATCGGACTGGCTGGGACAGGCTGGGATGGGCTCTGGTGGGCTGAGACGGGCTGTGGTGGGCTGCGACGGGCTGTGGTGGGCTGTGGTGGGCTGGGACGGGCTGTGGTGGGCTGGGACGGGCCGCGGTTGGCTGGGACGGGCTGTGGTGTGCTGGGACGGGCCGTGGTGGGCTGGGACGGGCCGTGGTGGAATGGGATGGGCTGGGACGGGCTGTGGTGGGCTGCGGTGGGCTGGGACGGGCTGTGGTGGGCTGAGACGGGCTGGGACGGTCTGTGGTGTGCTGGGACGAGCTGTGGTAGGTTGTGGAGAGCTGGGATGGGCTGTGACGGCCTGTGGTGGGCTGCGACGGGCTCTGGTGGTGTGGGACGGGCTGGGACGAGCTGGGACGGGCTGGGACGGGTTGTGGTGGGCTGGGACGGGCTGTGGTGGGCTGGGATGGCCTTGGACGGGCTGTGGTGGGCGGGGACGGGCTGTGGTGGGCTGGGACGGGCCGTGGTGGGCTGCGACGGGCTGTGGTGAGCTTTGGTAAGCTGTGACGGGCTGTGGTGGGCTAGGACGGGTTGTGGTGGGTTGAGACGGGCTATGGTGGGCTGGGACGAGCTGTGGTGGGTTGTGGAGAGCTGGGATGGGCTGTGACGGGCTGTGGTTGGCTGGGACGGGCTCTGGTGGTCTGGGACGGGCTGGGACGAGCTGGGACGGGCTGGGACGAGCTGGGACGGGCTGGGACGGGTTGTGGTGGGCTGGGATGGCCTTGGACGGGCTGTGGTGGGCGGGGACGGGCTGTGGTGGGCTAGGACGGGTTGTGGTGGGCTGCGACGGGCTGTGGTGAGCTTTGGTAAGCTGGGACGGGCTGTGGTGGGCTAGGACGGGTTGTGGTGGGCTGAGACGGGCTATGGTGGGCTGGGACGGGCTGTGGTGGGTTGTGGTGATCTGGGACAGGCTGGGACGGGATCTGGTGGGCCGGGACGGGCTGTGGTAGGCTGGGACCGGCTCTGGTGGGCCAGGACGGGCTCTGGTGCACTGTGGTGGGCTGTGGTGTGCTGTGGTGGGTTGTGGTGAGCTGAGACGGGCTGTGGTGGGCTGTGGTGTGCTGGGACGGGCTGTGGTGGCCTGGGATGGGCTCTGGTGGTCTGCGGCGGCCGTGGTAGGCTGGGACGGGCTGGGTCCGGCTGTGGTGGGCTGGGACGGGCTGTGGTGGGTTGTGGTGGGCTGGGACGGGCTGTGGTGGGATCGGACTGGCTGGGACAGGCTGTGGTGGGCTGTGGTAAGCCGGGATGGGCTCTGGTGGGCTGAGACGGGCTGTGGTGGGCTGTGGTGGGCTGCGACGGGCTGTGGTGGGCTGGGACGGGCTGTGGTGGGTTGTGGTGAGCTGAGACGGGCTGTGGTGAAATTGGACGGGCTGTGGTGGGCTGTGGTGTGCTGGGACATGCTGTGGTGAACTGGGAAGGGCTCTGGTGGTCTGGAATGGGCTGCGGTGGGCTGGGACGGGCTGCGGAGGGCTAGGACGTGCTGCGGTGGGCTGGGACGGGCTGGGACGGGCTGGGACGGGCCATGGTGAGCTGGGACGGGCCGTGGTGGGCTGGGACGGGCTGTGGTGGGCTGGGACGTGCCGTAGTAGGCCGGGACGGGCCGTGGTGGGTTGTTATGGGCCGTGGTGAGCTGGGACGGGCTGTGGTGGGCTGTGGTGGACCGTGGTGGGCTGTGATGGGCTGTGGTAAGCTGGGACGGGATGTGGTAAGTTGGGACGGGCTGTCGTGGGCTGGGACGGC
Source organism: Falco biarmicus (assembly GCF_023638135.1). Classification (NCBI taxonomy): domain Eukaryota; kingdom Metazoa; phylum Chordata; class Aves; order Falconiformes; family Falconidae; genus Falco; species Falco biarmicus. The sequence continues at coordinate 165,188 of NW_026611713.1, forward strand.
CTGGGACGGGCCGTGGTGACCAGGGACGGGCTCTGGTGGGTGGAGACGGGGTCTGGTGGTCTGGAACGGGCTGTGGTTGGCTGGGACGGGCTGTGGTGGGCTGCGGTGAGTAGGGACGGGCTGTGGTGGGCTGGGACAGGCTCTGGTGGGCCGTGGTGGGCTGGGACGGGCCGCGGTTGGCTGGGACGGGCCGCGGTGGGCTGGGACGGGCCGTGGTGGAATGGGATGGTCTGTGGGGGGGCTGTGACGGGCTGTGGTGGGCTGCGGTGGGCTGGGACGGGCTGTGGTGGGCGCGGACGGGCTGGGACGGTCTGTGGTGTGCTGGGACGAGCTGTGGTGGGTTGTGGAGAGCTGGGATGGGCTGTGACGGCCTGTGGTGGGCTGCGACGGGCTCTGGTGGTCTGGGACGGGCTGGGACGAGCTGGGACGGGCTGGGACGGGTTGTGGTGGGCTGGGACGGGCTGTGTTGGGCTGGGATGGCCTTGGACGGACTGTGGTGGGCGGGGACGGGCTGTGGTGGGCTAGGACGGGTTGTGGTGTGCTGCGACGGGCTGTGGTGAGCTTTGGTAAGCTGTGACGGGCTGTGGTGGGCTAGGACGGGTTGTGGTGGGCTGAGACAGGCTATGGTGGGCTGGGACGGGCTGTGGTGGGTTGTGGTGTGCTGGCACAGGCTGGGATGGGATCTGGTGGGCCGGGACGTGCTGTGGTAGGCTGGGACGGGCTCTGGTGGGCCGGGACGGGCTCTGGTGCACTGTGGTGGGCTGTGGTGTGCTGTGGTGGGTTGTGGTGAGCTGAGACGGGCTGTGGTGTGCTGGGACGGGCTGTGGTGGCCTGGGATGGGCTCTGGTGGTCTGCGGCGGCCGTGGTAGGCTGGGACGGGCTGTGTCCGTCTGTGGTGGGCTGGGACGGGCTGTGGTGGGTTGTGGTGGGCTGGGACGAGCTCTGGTGGGCTGGGACGGGCTGTGGTGGGATCGGACTGGCTGGGACAGGCTGTGGTGGGCTGTGGTAAGCTGGGACAAGCTCTGGTGGGCTGAGACGGGCTGTGGTGGGCTGCGACGGGCTGTGGTGGGCTGGGACGGGCTGTGGTGGGTTGTGGTGAGCTGAGACGGGCTGTGGTGAAATTGGACGGGCTGTGGTGGGCTGTGGTGTGCTGGGACATGCTGTGGTGAACTGGGAAGGGCTCTGGTGGTCTGGAATGGGCTGCAGTGGGCTGGGACAGGCTCTGGTGGGCCGGGACAGACTCTGGTGCGCTGTGGTGGGCTGTGGTGGGCTATGGTGCACTGTGGTGGGTTGTGGTGAGCTAGAACGGGTTGTGGTTTGGCTGGGACGGGCTATAGTGGGCTGGGACGGGATTGTGGTGGGCTGGGACAGGCTCTGATGGTCTGCGGTGGCCGTGGTGGGCTGGGACGGGCCGTGGTGGGCTGGGACGGGCCGTGGTGGGCTGGGACGGGCTGTGGTGGGCTGCGGTGAGTAGGGACGGGCTGTGGTGGGCTGGGACAGGCTGTGGTGGGCCGTGGTGGGCTGGGACGGGCCGCGGTGGGCTGGGATGGGCCGTGGTGGAATGGGATGGGCTGGGACGGGCTGTGGTGGGCTGCGGTGGGCTGGGACGGGCTGTGGTGGGCGGGGACGGGCTGGGACGGTCTGTGGTGTGCTGGGACAAGCTGTGGTAGGTTGTGGAGAGCTGGGATGGGCTGTGACGGCCTGTGGTGGGCTGCGACGGGCTCTGGTGGTCTGGGACGGGCTGGGACGAGCTGGGACGGGCTGGGACGGGTTGTGGTGGGCTGGGACGGGCTGTGGTGGGCTGGGATGGCCTTGGACGGGCTGTGGTGGGCGGGGACAATCTGTGGTGGGCGGGGACGGGTTGTGGTGGGTTGTGGTGATCTGGGACAGGCTGTGACGGGATCTGGTGGGCCGGGACGGGCTGTGGTAGGCTGGGACCGGCTCTGGTGGGCCAGGACGGGCTCTGGTGCACTGTGGTGGGCTGTGGTGTGCTGTGGTGGGTTGTGGTGAGCTGAGACGGGCTGTGGTGGGCTGTGGTGTGCTGGGACGGGCTGTGGTGGCCTGGGATGGGCTCTGGTGGTCTGCGGCGGCCGTGGTAGGCTGGGACGGGCTGTGTCCGTCTGTGGTGGGCTGGGACGGGCTGTGGTGGGTTGTGGTGGGCTGGGACGAGCTCTGGTGGGCTGGGACGGGCTGTGGTGGGATCGGACTGGCTGGGACAGGCTGGGATGGGCTCTGGTGGGCTGAGACGGGCTGTGGTGGGCTGCGACGGGCTGTGGTGGGCTGTGGTGGGCTGGGACGGGCTGTGGTGGGCTGGGACGGGCCGCGGTTGGCTGGGACGGGCTGTGGTGGGCTGGGACGGGCCGTGGTGGGCTGGGACGGGCCGTGGTGGAATGGGATGGGCTGGGACGGGCTGTGGTGGGCTGCGGTGGGCTGGGACGGGCTGTGGTGGGCGGGGACGGGCTGGGACGGTCTGTGGTGTGCTGGGACGAGCTGTGGTAGGTTGTGGAGAGCTGGGATGGGCTGTGACGGCCTGTGGTGGGCTGCGACGGGCTCTGGTGGTGTGGGACGGGCTGGGACGAGCTGGGACGGGCTGGGACGGGTTGTGGTGGGCTGGGACGGGCTGTGGTGGGCTGGGATGGCCTTGGACGGGCTGTGGTGGGCGGGGACGGGCTGTGGTGGGCTGGGACGGGCCGTGGTGGGCTGCGACGGGCTGTGGTGAGCTTTGGTAAGCTGTGACGGGCTGTAGTGGGCTAGGACGGGTTGTGGTGGGTTGAGACGGGCTATGGTGGGCTGGGACGAGCTGTGGTGGGTTGTGGAGAGCTGGGATGGGCTGTGACGGCCTGTGGTTGGCTGGGACGGGCTCTGGTGGTCTGGGACGGGCTGGGACGGGCTGGGACGAGCTGGGACGGGCTGGGACGGGTTGTGGTGGGCTGGGATGGCCTTGGACGGGCTGTGGTGGGCGGGGACGGGCTGTGGTGGGCTAGGACGGGTTGTGGTGGGCTGCGACGGGCTGTGGTGAGCTTTGGTAAGCTGGGACGGGCTGTGGTGGGCTAGGACGGGTTGTGGTGGGCTGAGACGGGCCATGGTGGGCTGGGACGGGCTGTGGTGGGTTGTGGTGATCTGGGACAGGCTGGGACGGGATCTGGTGGGCCGGGACGGGCTGTGGTAGGCTGGGACCGGCTCTGGTGGGCCAGGACGGGCTCTGGTGCACTGTGGTGGGCTGTGGTGTGCTGTGGTGGGTTGTGGTGAGCTGAGACGGGCTGTGGTGGGCTGTGGTGTGCTGGGACGGGCTGTGGTGGCCTGGGATGGGCTCTGGTGGTCTGCGGCGGCCGTGGTAGGCTGGGACGGGCTGGGTCCGGCTGTGGTGGGCTGGGACGGGCTGTGGTGGGTTGTGGTGGGCTGGGACGGGCTGTGGTGGGATCGGACTGGCTGGGACAGGCTGTGGTGGGCTGTGGTAAGCCGGGATGGGCTCTGGTGGGCTGAGACGGGCTGTGGTGGGCTGTGGTGGGCTGCGACGGGCTGTGGTGGGCTGGGACGGGCTGTGGTGGGTTGTGGTGAGCTGAGACGGGCTGTGGTGAAATTGGACGGGCTGTGGTGGGCTGTGGTGTGCTGGGACATGCTGTGGTGAACTGGGAAGGGCTCTGGTGGTCTGGAATGGGCTGCGGTGGGCTGGGACGGGCTGCGGAGGGCTAGGACGTGCTGCGGTGGGCTGGGACGGGCTGGGACGGGCTGGGACGGGCCGTGGTGAGCTGGGACGAGCCGTGGTGGGCTGGGACGGGCTGTGGTGGGCTGGGACGTGCCGTAGTAGGCCGGGACGGGCCGTGGTGGGTTGTTATGGGCCGTGGTGAGCTGGGACGGGCTGTGGTGGGCTGTGGTGGACCGTGGTGGGCTGTGATGGGCTGTGGTAAGCTGGGACGGGATGTGGTAAGTTGGGACGGGCTTTCGTGGGCTGGGACGGGCTGTCGTGGGCTGGGACGGCCTGGGACGGGCCGTGGTGACCAGGGACGGGCTCTGGTGGGTGGAGACGGGGTCTGGTGGTCTGGAACGGGCTGTGGTGGGCTGGGACGGGCTGTGGTGGGCTGCGGTGAGTAGGGACGGGCTGTGGTGAGCTGGGACAGGCTGTGGTGGGCCGTGGTGGGCTGGGACGGGCCGCGGTTGGCTGGGACGGGCCGCGGTTGGCTGGGACGGGCCGCGGTGGGCTGGGACGGGCCGTGGTGGGCCGGGACGGGCCGTGGTGGAATGGGATGGGCTGTGGGGGCGCTGTGACGGGCTGTGGTGGGCTGCGGTGGGCTGGGACGGGCTGTGGTGGGCGCGGACGGGCTGGGACGGTCTGTGGTGGGTTGTGGAGAGCTGGGATGGGCTGTGACGGCCTGTGGTGGGCTGCGACGGGCTCTGGTGGTCTGGGACGGGCTGGGACGAGCTGGGACGGGCTGGGACGAGCTGGGACGGGCTGGGACGGGTTGTGGTGGGCTGGGATGGCCTTGGACGGACTGTGGTGGGCGGGGACGGGCTGTGGTGGGCTAGGACGGGTTGTGGTGTGCTGCGACGGGCTGTGGTGAGCTTTGGTAAGCTGTGACGGGCTGTGGTGGGCTGGGACGGGTTGTGGTTTGGCTGGGACGGGCTATAGTGGGCTGGGACGGGATTGTGGTGGTCTGGGACGGGCTGTGGTGGGCTGCGGTGAGTAGGGACGGGCTGTGGTGGGCTGGGACAGGCTGTGGTGGGCCGTGGTGGGCTGGGACGGGCCGCGGTTGGCTGGGACGGGCCGCGGTGGGCTCGGACGGGCCGTGGTGGAATGGGATGGGCTGAGACGGGCTGTGGTGAAATTGGACGGGCTGTGGTGGGCTGTGGTGTGCTGGGACACGCTGTGGTGAACTGGGAAGGGCTCTGGTGGTCTGGAATGGGCTGTGTTGGGCCCGGATGGGCCGTGGCGGGCTGTGGTGGGCCGGGACGGGCCGTGGTGGGCTGGGACGGGCCGTGGTTTGCCGTGGTGGGCTGAAACAGGCTGTGGTGACCTGTGGTGGGCTGTGGTGACCGGTGGTGGGCTGTGGTGACCTGTGGTGGGCTGTGGTGGGCTGGGACGGGTTGCGGTGGGCTGGGACCGGTTTCGGTGGGCTGGGATAAGCTGTGTTGGGCTGGGACGGGCTGTAGTGGGCTGGGTCGGGCTGTGGTGGGTGGGGACAGGCCGTGGTGAACCGTGGTGGGCTGTGGTGGGCCGTGGTGAGCCGTTTTGAGCCGGTATGGGAAGGGATGGGCTGTGGTGGGCCGTGTTGGGCTGTGACAGGTCATGGTGGTCTGAGATGGCCCGTGGAGAACTGTGGTGGGCTGTGGTGGGCCGTGGTGGGCTGGGACGGGCCGTGGTGGGCTGTGGTGGGCCGTGGTGGTCTGGGACAGGCTGTGGTGGGCTGTGGTGGGTTCTGGTGAGCTTGAGACGGGCTGTTGTGGGCTGGGACGGGCTGGGACGGGCTCTGGTGGGCTGGGACGGGCTGGGACGGGCTGTGGTGTGCTGGGACGAGCTGTGGTGGGCAGGGACGGGCTGTGGTGGGCTGCGACGGGCTGTGGTGTGCTGGGACGGGCTGCGGTGGGCTGGGGCGGGCTGCGGTGGGCTGGGGCGGGCTGCGGTGTGCTGGGAAGTGCTGGGACGGGCTGTGGTGGGCGGGGACGGGCTGTGGCCAGCTGGAGCGGGCTGTGGTGGGTTGTGGTGACCTGGGACGGGCTGACACGGGCTGTGGTGGGCTGTGGTAAACTGGGACGGGCTGTGGTGGGCTGGGATGAGCTGTGATGAGCTACGACGGGCTGTGATGAGCTGGGACGGGCTGTGATGGGCCGTGGTGGGCCGGGACAGGCTCTGGTGGGCTGTGGAGGGCTGGGACGGGCTCTGGTGGGCTGTGGTCGTCTGGGACGGGCTGTGGTGGCCTGGGACGGGCTGTGGTGGGCTGGAACGGGCTGTGGTGAGCTGGAACGGGCTGTGGTGGGGCGTGGTGGGCTGGGACGGGCCGTGGTGAACTGTGGTGGGCTGTGGTGGGCCGTGGTGGGCCGTTTTGGGCTGGTATGGGAAGGGATGGTCCATGTTGGGCCGTGGTGGGCTGGGACAGGTCATGGTGGGCTGAGACGGCCCGTGGTGAATTGTGGTGGGCCGTGGTGGGCCGTGGTGGGCTGGGACGGGCCGTGGTGGGCTGGGACGGGCCGTGGTTATCTGTGGTGGGCCGTGGTGGTCTGGTATGGGCTATGGTGGGCTGTGGTGGGTTCTGGTGAGCTTGAGACGGGCTGTGGTGGGCTGGGACAGGCTGGGACGAGCTCTGGTGGTCTGGGACAGGCTGTGGTGGGCTCGGACAGGCTGGGACGGGCTGTGGTGGGCCGTGGTGGGCTGGGACGGGCCGTGGTGGGCTGGGACGGGCCGTGGTGTGCTGGGACGTGCTGGGATGGACTGGGACGGGCTGTGGTGGGCTGGAACAGGCTGTGGTGGGGCGTGGTGGGCTGGGACGGGCCGTGGTGAACTGTGGTGGGCTGTGGTGGGCCGTGGTGGGCCGTTTTGGGCCGGTATGGGAAGGGATGGTCTATGTTGGGCCGTGGTGGGCTGGGACAGGTCATGGTGGGCTGAGACGGCCCGTGGTGAACTGTGGTGGGCCGTGGTGGGCTGTGGTGGGCCGTGGTGGGCTGGGACAGGCCGTGGTGGGCTGTGGTGGGCCGTGGTGGTCTGGGGCAGGCTGTGGTGGCCTTTGGTGGGTTCTTGTGAGCTTGAGATGGGCTGTGGTGGGCTGGGACGGGCTGGGATGGGCTGTGGTGTGCTGGGACGGGCTGTGGTGGGCTGGGACGGGCTCTGGTGGGCTGTGGTGGGCTGGGACGGGCTGTGGTGGGCTGGGACGGGCTGTGGTGTGCTGGGACAGGCTGTGGTGTGCTGGGACGAGCTGTCGTGTGCTGGGACGGGCTGTGGTCAACGGGGATGGGCGGGGACGGGCTGTGGTGGGCTGTGGCGAGCTGGGACGGGCTGTGGTGGACTGGCACGGGCTGTGGTGAGCTTTGGTGGGCCGTGGTTCGTTGTGGTCGGCCGTGGTGGGCTGGGACAGGCCATGGTGGGCTGTGGTGGGCCGTGGTGGTCTGGGACCGGATGTGGTGGGCTGTGGTGGGTTCTGGTGAGCTTGAGACGGGCTGTGGTGGGCTGGGACGGGCTGGGACGGGCTCTGGTGGTCTGGAACAGGCTGGGACGGGCTGGGACGGGCTGTGGTGGGCTGGGATGGGCTGGCACGGGCTGTGGTGTGCTGGGATGGGCTGTGGTGGGCTGGGACGGGCTGTGGTGGGCTGGGACGGGCTAGTGGTGGGCTGGGACGGGCTAGTGGTGGGCTGGGACGGGCTGTGGTGGGCTGGGACGGGCTGTGGTGGGCTGGGACGGGCTGTGGTGGGCTGGGACGGGCTGTGGTGTGCTGGGACGGGCTGTGGTGGGCTGGGACGGGCTGGGACGGGCTGTGGTGTGCTGGGACGGGCTGTGGTGTGCTGGGACGGGCTGTGGTTGGCTGTGGTGGGCTGGGACGGGCTGTGGTGGGCTGTGGTGGGTTCTGCTGAGCTTGAGACGGGCTGTGGTGGGCTGGGACGGGCTGAGACGAGTTCTGGTTGTCTGGAACGAGCTGGGATGTGCTGTGGTGGGCTGGGACGGGCTGTGGTGGGCGGGGACGGGCTGTGGTGGGCTGGGACGGGCTGTGGTGGGCGGGCACGGGCTATGGTGGGCGGGGACGGGATGTGGTGGTCTGGAACGGACTGTGGTGGGCTGGGACGGGCTGCGGCAGGCTGGGACGGGCTGTGGTGGTCTGGAACAGGCTGTGGTGGGTTGGGACAGGCTGGGACATGCTGGGACGGTGTGTGGTGGACTGGGATGGTCTGTGGTGGGGCGTGGTGGGCTGGGACGGGCCGTGGTGAACCGTGGTGGGCCGTGGTGGGCCGTGGTGGGCCGTTTTGAGCCGGTATGGGAAGGGATGGGCTGTGGTGGGCCGTGGTGGGCTGGGACAGGTCATGGTGGTCTGAGATGGCCCGTGGTGAGCTGTGGTGGGCTGTGGTGGGCCGTGGTGGGCTGGGACGGGCCGTGGTGGTCTGTGGTGGGCCGTGGTGGTCTGGGACAGGCTGTGGTGGGCTTTGGTGGGTTCTGGTGAGCTTGAGATGGGCTGTGGTGGGCTAGGAAGGGCTGGGACGGGCTCTGGTGGTCTGGAACGGGCTGTGGTGGGCCAGGACAGGCTGTGGTGGGCGGGGATGAACTGTGGTGGGCGGGGATGGGCTGTGGTGGGCGGAGACGGGTTGTGGTGGGCTGGGACGGGCTGTGGTGGGCTGTGGTGGTCTGTGATGGGCTGTGGTGGGCTGTGGTGTGCTGGGACGGGCTTTGGAGGGTTGGGACGGGCTGGGACGGGCTGGGACGGGCAGTGGTGGGCTGGGACGGGCTATGGTGGGCTGGGACTGTCTGTGGTGGGCTGGGACTGTCTGTGGTGGGTTGGGACGGTCTGTGTTGGGCTGTGGTAAGCTGGGACGGGCTGTGGTGGGCTGTGATGGGCTGTGGTGGGCAGTGGTGGGCTGGGACGGGCTGTGGTGGGCCGGGACGGACCGTGGTGGGCTGTGGTGCGCCGTGTTTATCTGGGACGAGCTGTGGTGGGCCATGGCGGGCCGTGGTGGGCTGGGACGGGCCGTGGTTTGCCGTGGTGGGCTGAAACAGGCTGTGGTGACCTGTGGTGGGCTGTGGTGACCGGTGGTGGGCTGTGGTGACCGGTGGTGGGCTGCGGTGGGCTGGGACAGGTTTCGGTGGGCTAGGACGGGCTGCGGTGGGCTGGGACGGGCTGCGGTGGGCTGGGATAAGCTGTGTTGGGCTGTGACGGGCTGTGGTAGGCTGGGATGAGATGTGGAGGGTTGGGACGGGCTGTGGAGGGTTGTGGAGGGCTGTGCAGGGCTTGGACAGGCTGTGGTGGGCTGAGATGGGCCGTGGTGGTCCGTGGTGGGCTGGGACGGGCTGTGGTGGTCTGGGACGGGCTGTGTTGGGCTTCGACGGGCTCTGGTGGGCTGGAACGGACTGTGGTGGTCCTGGACGGGCTCTGGTGGGCTGTGGTGGGCTGGGATGGGCTGTGGTGAGCTGGGATGGGCTGGGACGGGCTGTGGGTGGCTGGGACGGGCTGTGGTGGGCTGGGACTTGCTGTGGTGTGCTGTGGTTTGTCCATCAAACAGCTTCTCTGTTTTTCTGTCTCTCAGGCCAACAGTTTTACCGTCTCCTCGGTCTCTGCCCCCTCTTGGCTTCATCGTTTCATTATTAGAAAGAAAGGACAGAACCTGGCCAAAATAACTCAGCAGATGCCAAAGGTATGGGTGAGCTGGTTAGCTTAGCACCCCCGGCGTAGAAAAAGGTTTAGTCCAGATCACTCGTCACGAAAGAGAGAGGTGTATTCTAGCGTGGGTAAAACCAGGGGGAAATGACACAGATCTTTGCCGTTCAAGGGAACCCTCTCTTTTACTGCTGCAAACACTGCTCCTCCTATGTTATTGTCATGGGTTGAGCCCTTCCAAGGAAGCTTTATGTGGTGCTGTTTTGAGAACTGATGTAGTAGGATACCTGGAAATGGCGAGTGCAGCAAGGCTTCTCCCTGGGGAGTTAGACGGTATCTAGATAAAGGCTAGATGAGTAAACTTCTCCAAAGCCCTTGCAGAAACCGGGACGGCACCAGAGCCTTGGGCTCTAGGCACTGCCATATGGCCGAAATTGTTAAGTTTCTGACTTGTAAAATTGTGGGGATTTGGTCTGGGCTTTTTGGGAAGGAGCACATCTCTCAGTGGCAGGGATCGATGGTGTAGGCCTGACCAAAAGCATTGGCCTGGCTTGGATCTTGGCAAATTCTGAAGAGATTCATTGTCCTTCACCTCAAGGTTCACATCAAATTCACTGGAGGAGAGGATAACATCACTTTGGAAGGACCTACAGAAGATGTGCATGTGGCTCAGGAACAGATTGAAGCCGTGCTCAAGGAACTGGTGAGCTGCAGTTACTAGTTCCAGTAAGAAACTGGGGGAAGAAGGGGCAACAGAGCAGAGGTGATGAGGTGTTTGTCACATCCATAGGATGTCTTGGCATGCTTAATCGAACTTGCAGGAGACAAATTGTGTGGCAGGTGGATGACACCCCTTGGTCATCCATAGCATCCTTGAAAAGTCAGCATTAATTTTTTTGGTGCGGAGAAGGAAGGATTCTCTTGGTTATAGCTGGAGAGGCATAGAAGTCAGTCTTTTCAATGTTTCATGAGCACAATGCTCTCTTCTCAAAGCAGAGGAATGCTTGTGCTCTGCTGAAGAGCAGAAGTGCTTGTAGCTGACCGCTGGTGAGTCAGTGCCAATACTGGCAGTAGGCAGTTACTTAGGGCACGAGACAGAAGCGGTGGCCTGTCCTACCTGGCCCTATATAATATAATATATAATATTGGACATACATACATATATAGATATAGATATAAAAATATAATTCTTTTTAGATCCACGGGATGGATTACGCAATAATCAAGGCTGACCACCAATTCCACCGACACCTCATTGGCAAGAACGCAGCTAAACGGTAAGTGGAGTGCCTTTCTAGTCCTTCCCATGCTCACACTCTTCGTGTTTAGTAGATGGTATCAGGGGCTCTGTAGCTCACCCAGTGTGCTGTCTCCATCACGTTTCCTCTGCTTTCCTGGAGTGGTGGTGGTACAAGGAGAGAAATGGGCCGTCAGGCCTTGCGATGGCTTTAACGTGTGAAAGTACCTTGGGAGCCTGAACAGTAGTGGAATTACTTTGATGTGCGAATGACATTTTAGCAGCCAGTTGTGGGTGGTGGAAATGTGCTTGGTGAGCTTCTCCCTGTAGAGGAATGAAGGCGGTGGGTTGATTAGCATTGATAACACGCAGCTGTGGCCTTGCCTCAGAGGCAGTGGGTTTATTGACGTGGACGATGTGCAGGTGTAGCTGGCTCCCGCTAAGGGGTTAAATAGCCCTGTGGCTTGTGGGAGAGGGTGTCAGCTGGAGGAGGAGCAGTGTGGTCTGGCCTCTGGAGGAAGGCGCTACAGCACCGGCAGTAGAATATGGTCAACGGTAAAGCCTTGTTGCGGTCTGCTAGTTTGATAGCACTGCAACGTGACCCCAGCCAAGAGTTTGGGGTAGAAAGGAACGATTATCCTCTGCTCTAAATGTGATACTGTTTGGGGAAGAAACACGCCTCGCTCTGACAAGGGAACAATGGGCTCTGTAGATGCCACGGTATTTACTTGGACAGGCTCTCGTGTGGCACAGGTCTGCTCTCAGTGAACTCCAGGGGGAAGAGGCAATTTCCCCTGTCTCAACCCTACCCCGCTGAGCCCTTCCCAGAGGCGGCTTTACTTCTTCAACAGCCTCTGAGCAGTGATAATCAAGGTGCCTTGCTTCCAGGTCTTTGCCTAGCAGACGGCGTCACCACAGTCCTTGCCTCGAAGTGAACAGGATGAAGGATCTGTACAAGGTGTCTGTGCGCATTCCCCCGGACAACGAGAAGAGCAACCCGATCAGAATGGAAGGAGACCCACAGGGGGTCCCACAGGCCAAGAAAGAGCTGCTGGAACTCGCTTCCCGTATGGTGAGTGGGTAGGACGTGATGTTTGGGAGACTGCAGGGTTTGCGCTCTCGTGTTCCCTTGTAACCTTCTGGTGCGAGTGTGTGCCCCTTGCCCACGGAGCACTTGGATCTCATGACAAGTGCAAGTTCCTCTTCACAAATGTCTTCCCCTGTTCCCTCGGGTAGCCTTTCTCTGTCAACGCAGAGTGAATTTGGTCTGGAGAAAAGAGGGACAGTGCTGGCAAGTAAACCGTCGGGCAGCAAACCGCTAAGTCAAAGTAGATGGCTCTCCGGCTGAACACTCAGTGTGCCCTCTGTTCCCATCAGGAAAATGAACACGCTGCGGACCTAATCGTTGAGCAGAAATTCCACCGGACCATCATTGGGCAGAAGGCTGAGCGGGTCTGGGAAATCCGGGAGCAATTCCCAGAGGTAAGGCTTTGTAGGAGAGGAGGAATCCAGAGGGGATATTTCCTACATGGGTAGTAGGCCTGTCGTCACAGAAGTCGTAACTTTAGTGGCTCTGTAGCGCAAGTGTCTGAGAAGATAGTTCTTTTAGCCAGAGGCCGCTAACACGGTTCCCCGTTTCTGAATGGGAAAAGGGCATGAGTAGGATCCCCCCAACCTTTGCATGTGTCTGACACAAGGGTTCTTGCTTTTGCTTGAGCTAACTAGAAATGACCGCTCCTGCAGGTTATCATCGGCTTCCCAGACCCTGCACACAAGAGTGACATCGTCCAACTCCGAGGTCCCAAAAACGAGGTGGAGAAGTGCACCGAGTACATGCAAAAGACGGTGGCAGACCTGGTAAGGAGGTCTTCTGCCTGCTCTTCCCTCCTACGTGCCTGGATAACCCTGGGGCAAAGCAGAGCTCTACTGGCTTGGGTAGAGCTAAAACACCTCAAGAGGAGGGAGCTGTCAGCTCTGTTTTGGCTGAATGGAGGCAGGGGGATAGTACCTGTTATGGGAAGGCTATAGGGGAACGTCCTTGCCTTTGTTTAGTCTTACAAGTCCCTCGTATAGAGAACTTCCTTGGGTCTAAGCCTGTTTTCAAAAGCTCGTTTATCAGAGCTCCTGAAGTCGGGCCTCCCTTGCCACGACAGTGTAATCTTCATGTCTCCCTTCCTTTCTCCCTTAGGTTGAAAACAGCTTTTCTATTTCTGGCCCCATCTGCAAACAGTTCCACAAGAACATCGTAGCGAAAGGAGGTGCCAAAATCAAGAAGGTGAGATACTGTTCCTAACACAGGTGGGCCGGGACGGGCCGCGGTGGGCCGGGACGGGCTGGGACAGGCTGTAACCGGCTGTGGTGGGCCGTGGTGGGCTGGGACGGGCCGTGGTGGGCTGGGACGGGCCGGTACTTGATGTGGTGGGCTGGGACGGGCCGTGGTGGGCTGGGACGGGCCGGGTACTTGATGTGGTGGGCTGGGACGGGCTGTGGTGGGCTGGGACAAGCTGGGAAAAGCCGTGGGGGGCTGGGACGGGCCGTGGTGGGACGGCACGGGCCGTGGTGGGCTGTGGTGGGCTGGGACGGGCTGCGGTGGGCTGTGGTGGGCTGGGACGGGCTGCTGTGGGCTGTGGTGGGCTGGGACGGGCTGCGGTGGGCTGTGGTGGGCTGGGACGGGCTGCGGTGGGCTGTGGTGGGCTGGGACCGGCTGCGGTGGGCTGTGGTGGGCTGGGACCGGCTGCGGTGGGCTGTGGTGGGCTGGGACCGGCTGCGGTGGGCTGTGGTGAGCTGGGACGGGATGCGGTGGGCTGGAATGAGCTGCGCTGTGCTGGAACGGTCTGGGACGAGTTGTGGTGAGTGTGGTGGGCTGGGACGGGCTGGGACGGACTGTGTTTGGCTAGGACGGGCTGTGGTGGGCCGTGGTGGGCTGGGACAGGCTGTGGTGAGCTGAGACGGGCTGTGGTGGGCTGTGTCGGGCTGGTATGAGCTGTGGTGGGCTGGGACCGGCTGCGGTGGGCAGGGACGGCCTGTGGTGGGCAGGGACGGCCTGTGGTGGGCGGGGACGGCCTGTGGTGGGCGGGGACGGGCTGTGGTGGGCCGTGGTGAATTGTGGTGCGCCGTGGTGGGCCGTTTTGGGCCGGGATGGGAAGAGGTGGGCTGGGACGGGCCGTGGTGGGCTGGGACGGGCCGTGGTGGGCTGTGGCGGGCTGGAACGGGCTGTGGCGGGCTGGGACGGGCTGTGGTAAACTGGGACGGGTTGGGACGGGCTGGGACAGGCTGGGATGGGCTATTGTGGAATGGGACTGGCTGTGGTGGGCTGGGACTGGCTGTAGTAGGCTGGGACGGGCTGGGACGAGCTGGGACTGGATGGGATGGGCTGGGATGGGCTGTGGTGGGCTGGGACGGGCCGTGGTGGGCCGTGGTGGGCGGGGACGGGCCGTGGTGAATCGTGGTGGGCCGTGTTGGGCCGTTTTGGGCCGGGATGGGAAGGGGTGGGCTGTGGTGGGCCGTGGTGGGCTGGTACAGGTCGTGGTGGGCCGGGACGGGCTGGGACAGGCTGTAACCGGCCGTGGTGGGCTGGGACGGGCCGTGGAGGGCTGGGACGGGCCGTGGTGGGCTGGGACGGGCCGTGGTGGGCTGGGACGGGCCGTGGTGGGCTGGGACGGGCCGTGGTGGGCTGGGACGGGCTGGTACTTGATGTGGTGGGCTGGGACGGGCTGTGGTGGTCTGGGACGAGCTGGGAAAAGCCGTGGGGGGCTGGGACGGGCCGTGGTGGGCCGTGGTGTGCCGTGATGGGCTGGGATGGGCCGTGGTGGGCCGTGGTGGGCTGGGACGGGCCGTGGTGGGCTGTGATGTGCCGTGATGGGCTGGGATGGGCCGTGGTGGGCTCTGGTGGGACGGGGACGGACTGTGGTGGGCAGGGACGGGCTGTGGTTGGTTGTGGTGGGCTGGGACGGGCTGTGGTTGGCTGGGACGGGCTCTGGTGGGCCGGGACGGGCCGTGGTGGGCCGGGACGGGCCGTGGTGGGCCGGGACGGGCTGGTACTTGCTGTGGTGGGCTGTTACGAGCTGTGGTGTGCTGTGAGAGGCTGTGGTGGGCTGGGACGGGCTGTGGTGGGCTGGGACGGGCTGTGGTGGGCTGGGACAGGCTGTGGTGGTCTGGGACGGGCTGTGGTGGTCTGGGACGGGCTGTGGTGGTCTGGGACGGGCTGTGGTGGTCTGGGACGGGCTGTGGTGGGCTGGGACGGGCTGTGGTGGGCTGGGACGGGCTGTCGTGGGCTGGGACGGGCCGTGGTGGGCTGGGACGGGCCGTGGTGGGCTGGGACGGGCCGTGGTGGGCTGGGACGGGCCGTGGTGGGCTGGGACGGGCCGTGGTGGGCTGGGACGGGCCGTGGTGGGCTGGGACAGGCCGTGGTGGGCTGGGACGGGCCGGGATAGGCTGCGGTGGGCCGTGGTGTGCTGTGGTGGGCCGTGGTGGGCTGGGATAGGCTGTGGTGAGCTGAGACGGGCTCTGGAGGTCTGTGGTGGGCTAGGACGGCTTGTGGTGGGCTGGGACGGGCTGTGGTGGGCTTTCGTGGGCCGTGGTGGGCTGGGACGGGCTGTCGTTGGCTGGGATGGGCTGCGGTGGGCTGCGACGGGCTCTGGGGATCTGGGACAGGCTTGGATGAGCTGGGACAGGCTGGGACAGATTGTGGTGGGCTGACACGGGCTGGGAGGGGCTGTGGTGGGCTGTGGTGGGCTGGGACGGTCTGTGGTGGGCTGGGACGGGCTGGTACTTGCTGTGGTGGGCTGTTACGGGCTGTGGTGGGCTGTGGTGGTCTGGGACGAGCTGGGACGGGCTGTGGTGGGCTGGGACGGGCTGTGGTGGGCTGGGACGGGCTGTGGTGGGCTGTGACAAGCTCTTGTGGGCTGTGGTGAGCTGGGACGAGCTGTGGTGGGCTCTGGTGGGCTCTGGTGGGCTGGGACGGGCCGTGGTGGGCTGGGACGGGCCGTGGTGGGCTGGGACGGGCCGTGGTGGGCTGGGACGGGTTGGGATAGGCTGCGGTGGGCCGTGGTGTGCTGTGGTGGGCCGTGGTGGTCTGGGATAGGCTGTGGTGAGCTGAGACGGGCTCTGGAGGTCTGTGGTGGGCTAGGACGGCTTGTGGTGGGCTGGGACGGGCTGGGACGGGCCGTGGTGGGCTGGGACGGGCTGGGACGGGCCGTGGTGGGCTGGGACGGGCTCTGGTGGGCTGGGACAGGCTGTGGTGGGCTGGGACGAGCCGTAGTAGGCCGGGACGGGCCGTGGTGGGTTGTTATGGGCCGTGGTGGGCTGCGACGGGCCGTGGTGGGCTGCGACGGGCCGTGGTGGGCTGCGACGGGCCGTGGTGGGCTGCGACGGGCCGTGGTGGGCTGCGACGGGCCGTGGTGGGCTGGGACGGGCTCTGGTGGGCTGGGATAGGCTGTGGTGGGCCGGGACGAGCCGTAGTAGGCCGGGACGGGCCGTGGTGGGTTGTTATGGGCCGTGGTGGGCTGGGACGGGCTGTGGTGGACCGTGGTGGGCTGTGATGGGCTGTGGTAAGCTGGGACGGGATATGGTAAGCTGGGACGGGCTTTCGTGGGCTGGGACAGGCCGTCGTGGGCTGGGACGGGCTGGGACGGGCTGTGGTGAGCTGGGACGGGCCGGGACGGGCCGTGGGGGGCCGGGCCGGGCCGTGGGGGGCCGGGCCGGGCCGTGGTGGGCCGGGCCGGGCCGTGGCGGGCTGGGACGTACTGTGGTGGGCTGGGATGAACTGTGGTGGTCTGTGGTGGGCTGGGACAAGCTGTGGTGAGCTGGGACAGGACGTGGCGGGCTAGGACGGGCTGTGGCAGTTTGGGACGGGCTGTGCTGGGCTGGAACGGGCCGTGGTGGGCTGGGCTGTGGAAAGCCGTGGTGGGCCGTTGTGGGCTAGTATGGACTCTGGTGTGGTGGGGCGGGCTGCGGTGGGCTGTGGTGGGCTGGGACCGGCTGCGGTGGGCTGTGGTGGGCTGGGACCGGCTGTGGTTGGCTGTGGTGGGTTGTGGTGAGCTGGGACAGGCTGTGGTGGGCTGGAATGGGCTGGGACGGGCTATGGTGGGTGTGGTGGACTGGGACGCGCTGTAGTGAGCTGAGACGGGCTGTGGTGGGCTGGGATTTGCTGGGTGGGCTGGGGCGGGCTGCGGTGGGCTGGGGCGGGCTGTGGTGGGCTGGGAAGTGCTGGGACGGGCTGTGGTGGGCGGGGACGGGCTGTGGTGGGCGGGGACGGGCTGTGGCCAGCTGGAGCGGGCTGTGGTGGGTTGTGGTGAGCTGGGACGGGCTGACACGGGCTGTGGTGGGCTGTGGTAAACTGGGACGGGCTGTGGTGGGCTGGGATGAGCTGTGATGAGCTACGACGGGCTGTGATGAGCTGAGACGGGCTGTGATGGGCCGTGGTGGGCCGGGACAGGATCTGGTGGGTTGTGGAGGGCTGGGACGGGCTCTGGTGGGCTGGGACGGACATGGACGCACTGTGGTGGGATGGGACGGGCTGGGACGGCCTGTGTAGGGCTGGGAGGGGCTGTGGGGGGCTGGGACGGGCTGTGGTGGGCTATGGTGGGCTGGGACGGGCTGTGGTGGGCTTGGATGGGCTGTGCTGTGCTGGAACGGTCTGGGACGAGTTGTGGTGAGTGTGGTGGGCTGGGACAGGCTGGGACGGACTGTGTTTAGCTGGGACGGGCTGTGGTGGGCCGTGGTGGGCTGGGACAGGCTGTGGTGAGCTGAGACGGGCTGTGGTGGGCTGTGTCGGGCTGGTACGAGCTGTGACGGGGTGGGACGGGCTGTGGTGGTCTGCGCTAGGCTGTGGTGTGCTGTAGTGGCCTGTGATGGGCTGGGTGGGGCTGTGGTGGGCTGGGACGGGCTGTGGTGGGCTGGGACGGGCTGTGGTGGGTGGGGACAGGCTGTGGTGGGCTGGGATAAGCTGTGTTGGGCTGGGACGGGCTGTGTTAGGCTGGGATGGGCTGTGGAGGATTGGGACGGGCTATGGAGAGCTGTGGAGAGCTGTGGTGGGCTGGGACGGGCCGTGGTGGGCTGTGGTGGGCTGGGACAGGCTGTGGTGGGCTGTGGTGGGTTCTGCTGAGCTTGAGACGGGCTGTGGTGGGCTGGGACGGGCTGAGACAAGTTCTGGTGGTCTGGAACGAGCTGGGACGTGCTGTGGTGGCCTGGGACGGGCTGTGGTGGGCGGGGACGGGCTGTGGTCGTCTGGAATGGTGTGTGGTGGGCTGGGACGGTCTGTAGTGGGCTTGGACGGGCTGCGGCAGGCTGCGACGGGCTGGGACGGGCTCTGACGGGCTGTGGTGGGCGGGGACGGGCTGTGCTGGTCTGTGGTGGGCTGGGACGGGCGGGGACGGGCTGTGGTGTGCTGGGACGGGCTGTGGTGGGCTGGAACAGGCTGTGGTGGGTTGGGACAGGCTGGGACATGCTGGGACGGTGTGTGGTGGACTGGGATGGTCTGTGGTGTGCTGGGACGGGCTGTGGTGGGCAGGGATGGGCTGTGGTGGTGCGTGGTGGGCTGGGACGGGCCGTGGTGAACCGTGGTGGGCTGTGGTGGGCCGTGGTGAGCTGTTTTGAGCCGGTATGGGAAGGGATGGGCTGTGGTGGGCCGTGGTGGGCTGGCACAGGTCATGGTGGTCTGAGATGGCCCGTGGTGAACTGTGGTGGGCTGTGGTGGGCCGTGGTTCGCTGTGGTCGGCCGTGGTGGGCTGGGACGGGCCATGGTGGGCTGTGGTGGGCCGTGGTGGGCCGGGACCGGCCGTGGTGGGCTGGGACGGGCTCTGGTGGGCTGTGGTGGGCTGGCACCGGCTGTAGTGGGCTGGGACAGGCTGTGGTCAGCCGTGGTGGGCTGGGACGGGCCGTGGTTGCTCGGGGCGGGCTCTGGTGGGCCGGGACGGGCTCTGGTGGGCTGTGGTGGGCTGTGCCGGGCTGTGGTGGGCTAGGACGGGCTGGGAAGGGCTGGGACAGGCTGGGACGGTCTGTGGTGGGCCTTGCCGGGCTGTGGTGGGCTGTGCCGAGCTGGGACGGGCTATGCCGGGCTGTGACGGGCTGTTGTGGGCTGTGACGGGCTGTTGTGGGCTGTGACGGGCTGTTGTGGGCCGGGACGGGCTGTGGTGGGCCGGGACGGCCTGTGGTGGGCTGGGACGAGTTGTGGTGGGCCGGGACGGGCTGTGGTGGGCTGTGGTGGGTTATGGTGAGCTTAGACGGGCTGTGGTGGGTTGGGACGGTCTGTGGTGGGTTGTGGTGGGCTGGGACGGGCTGTTGTGGTCAGGGACGGGCTGTGGTGGGCCGGGACGGGCTGTGGTGGGCTGTGACAGGCTGTGGTGGGCTGGGTCGGGCTGTGGCAGGCTGGGATGGGCTTTGGCGGGCCGGGACAGTCTGTGGCGGGCTGTGGCGGGCCGTCGTTGGCCGTGGTGAGCCGTGGTGGGCTGTGGTAGGCTGGGACGGGCTGTGGTGACCTGGGACGGGCTGTGGTGGGCTGTGGAGGGCTGGGACGGGCTGTGGAGGGCTGGGACTGGCTGTGGTGGGCTCGACGGGCTGTGGTTGGCTGAGACCGTCTGTTTTGGGCTGGGATGGCCTGCGGTGGCCTGTGGTGGGCTGTGGTGGGCTGTGGGGCCTGGGACCTGCTGTGGTGGGCTGGGAAGGGCTGGGACGAGCTGGGACAGGCTGGGACGGGTTGTGGTGGGCTTTGGTGGGCTGGGACGGGCTGTGGTGAGCTGGGACGGGCTGTGGTGAGCTGGGACGGGCTGTGGTGAGCTGGGACGGGCTGTGGTGAGCCAGGACGGGCTGTGGTGGCCTGTGGTGGGCTGGGACGGGCTGTGGTGGTCTGGGATGGGCTGGGACAGGCTGTGGTGGGCCGTGATAAGCCATGGTCGGCTGTGGTGGGCTGGGACGGGCTGTGGTGGGCTGTGGTGTGCCATGGTGGGCTGGGACAGGCTGCGGTGGGCTGGAACGGGCTGTGGTGGGCTGGGACAGGCTGTGGTTGGACGGGGACGGGCTGTGGTTTGTTGTGTTGGGCTGGGACGCCTTGGAAGGGCTGTGGTGGGCGGTGACGGGTTGTGGTGTTCTGTGACGGTCTGGGACTTTCTGTGGTGAGCTGCGACGGGCTGTGGTGGGCTGGAACGGGCTGTGGTGGGCTGGGATGGGCCGTGGTGGGCCGGGACGGGCCATGGTGGGCCGGGACGGGCCGTGCTGGGCTGGGACGGGCCGTGGCGAGCTGGGACGGGCTGTGGCGGGCTGGGACGGGTTGTGGCGGGCTGGGATGAACTGTGGTGGTCTGTGGTGGGCTGGGACGGGCCGTGGTGGGCTGGGACAGGCTGTGGTGGGCTGGGACGGGCCGTGGTGGACCGGGACAGGCCGTGGTGTGCCGGGACGGGCCGTGGTGGGCTGGGACGGGTTGTGGCGGGCTGGGACGAACTGTGGTGGTCTGTGGTGGGCTGGGACGGGCCGTGGTGGGCTGGGACGGGCTCTGGTGGTATGGACCGGGCTGTGGTGGGCTGGGAAGGGCTGGAATGGGCTGTGGTGGGTTGGCATGGGCTGTAGTGGGCTGGCACGGTGTGTGGTGGGCTGCGACAGGCTGTGGTGGGCTTGGACCTGCTGTTGTGGTCGGGGACGGGTTGTGGTAGGTCCGGGATGGGCTGTGGTGGGCTGGGAAGGCCTGGGACGGGCTGGGACGAGCTGGGACGGGCTGTGGTGGGCGGGGACGGGCTGTGGTGGGCGGGGACGGGCTGTGGTGGGCTGGGACGGGCTCTGGTGGTCTCAAAACGGCTGTGGTGGGTTGGGAAGGGCTGGAATGGGCTTTGTTGGGCTGGGACGGGCTGTGGTGGGCTGGGACAGGCTCTGGTGGTCAGGGACGGGTTCTGGTAGGTCCGGGACGGGCTGTGGTGGGCTGGGACGGGCTGTGGTGGGCTTCTATGGGCTGGTACTTTATGTGGTGGGCTGGGACGGGCCGTGATGGGCTGTGGTCGGCTGGTATGAGCTGGGACAAGCTGTGGTGGGCCGGGACGGGCTCTGGTGGGCTGGGACGGGCTGTGGTGAGCTGGGACGGGCTGTGGTGGCCTGTGGTGGGCTGGGACAGGCTGTGGTGGTCTGGGATGGGCTGGGACAGGCTGTGGTGATCCGTGGTAAGCCATGGTCGGCTGTGGTGGGCTGGGACGGTCTGTGGTGGGCTGGGACGGTCTGTGGTGGGCTGGGACGGGCTGTGGTGGGCTGGGATGGGCTGTGATAAGCTGTAACCGGCTGTGGTGGGCTGTGGTGGTCTGGGACGGGTTGTGGTGAGCTGAGATGGGCTGTGGTGGGCTTTGGTGGGCTGGGGTGGGCTCGGACGGGCCGTGGTGGGCTGGGACGGGCTGTGGTGGGCTTCTATGGGCTGGTACTTTATGTGGTTGCTGGGACGGGCTGGGACGGCCTGTGTAGGGCTGGGAGGGGCTGTGGTGGGCTGTGGGGGGCTGGGAAGGGCTGTGGTGGGCTGGGACGGGCTGTGGTGGGCTTGGATGGGCTGTGCTGTGCTGTGCTGGAACGGTCTGGGACGAGTTGTGGTCAGTGTGGTGGGCTGGGACGGGCTGGGACGGACTGTGTTTAGCTGGGACGGGCTGTGGTGGGCCGTGGTGGGCTGGGACAGGCTGTGGTGAGCTGAGACGGGCTGTGGTGGGCTGTGTCGGGCTAGTACGAGCTGTGACGGGGTGGGACGGGCTGTGGTGTGGTCTGCGCTAGGCTGTGGTGTGCTGTAGTGGCCTGTGATGGGCTGGGTGGGGCTGTGGTGGGCTGGGACGGGCTGTGGTGGGCTGGGACGGGCTGTGGTGGGCTGGGATAAGCTGTGTTGGGCTGGGACGGGCTGTGTTAGGCTGGGATGGGCTGTGGAGGATTGGGACGGGCTATGGAGAGCTGTGGAGAGCTGGGACGGTCTGTGGTGGGCTGGGACAGGCTGTGGCGGGCTGGGACGGGCTGTGGCGGGCTAAGACGGGTTGTGGCGGGCTGGGATGAACTGTGGTGGTCTGTGGTGGGCTGGGACGGGCCGTGGTGGGCTGGGACAGGCTGTGGTGGGCTGGGACGGGCCGTGGTGGACCGGGACGGGCCGTGGTGGACCGGGACGGGCCGTGGTGTGCCGGGACGGGCCGTGGTGGGCCGGGACGGGGCGTAGTGGGCTGGGTTAAACTGTGGTGGTCTGTGGTGGGCTGGGACGGGCTCTGGTGGTATGGACCGGGCTGTGGTGGGCTGGGAAGGGCTGGAATGGGCTGTGGTGGGTTGGCATGGGCTGTAGTGGGCTGGCACGGTGTGTGGTGGGCTGCGACAGGCTGTGGTGGGCTTGGACCTGCTGTTGTGGTCGGGGACGGGTTGTGGTAGGTCCGGGACGGGTTGTGGTAGGTCCGAGACGGGCTGTGGTGGGCTGGGAAGGCCTGGGACGGGCTGGGATGAGCTGGGACGGGCTGTGGTGGGCGGGGACGGGCTGTGGTGGGCGGGGACGGGCTGTGGTGGGCTGGGACGGGCTCTGGTGGTCTCAAACCGGCTGTGGTGGGTTGGGAAGGGCTGGAATGGGCTTTGTTGGGCTGGGACGGGCTGTGGTGGGCTGGGACAGGCTCTGGTGGTCAGGGACGGGTTCTGGTAGGTCCGGGACGGGCTGTGGTGGGCTGGGACGGGCTGTGGTGGGCTTCTATGGGCTGGTACTTTATGTGGTGGGCTGGGACGGGCTGTGATGGGCTGTGGTCGGCTGGTATGAGCTGGGACAAGCTGTGGTGGGCCGGGACGGGCTCTGGTGGGCTGGGACGGGCTGTGGTGAGCTGGGACGGGCTGTGGTGGCCTGTGGTGGGCTGGGACGGGCTGTGGTGGTCTGGGATGGGCTGGGACAGGCTGCGGTGATCCGTGGTAAGCCATGGTCGGCTGTGGTGGGCTGGGACGGGCTGTGGTGGGCTGGGATGGGCTGTGATAAGCTGTAACCGGCTGTGGTGGGCTGTGGTGGTCTGGGACGGGTTGTGGTGAGCTGAGATGGGCTGTGGTGGGCTTTGGTGGGCTGGGGTGGGCTCGGACGGGCCGTGGTGGGCTGGGACGGGCTGTGGTGGGCTTCTATGGGCTGGTACTTTATGTGGTGGGCTGGGACGGCCTGTGTAGGGCTGGGAGGGGCTGCGGTGGGCTGTGGGGGGCTGGGAAGGGCTGTGGTGGGCTGGGACGGGCTGTGGTGGGCTTGGATGGGCTGTGCTGTGCTGGAACGGTCTGGGACGAGTTGTGGTGAGTGTGGTGGGCTGGGACGGGCTGGGACGGACTGTGTTTAGCTGGGACGGGCTGTGGTGGGCCGTGGTGGGCTGGGACAGGCTGTGGTGAGCTGAGACGGGCTGTGGTGGGCTGTGTCGGGCTGGTACGAGCTGTGACGGGGTGGGACGGGCTGTGGTGGTCTGCGCTAGGCTGTGGTGTGCTGTAGTGGCCTGTGATGGGCTGGGTGGGGCTGTGGTGGGCTGGGACGGGCTGTAGTGGGCTGGGACGGGCTGTGGTGGGCTGGGACGGGCTGTGGTGGGCTGGGATAAGTTGTGTTGGGCTGGGACGGGCTGTGTTAGGCTGGGATGGGCTGTGGAGGATTGGGACGGGCTATGGAGAGCTGTGGAGAGCTGGGACGGTCTGTGGTGGGCTGGGACGGGCTGTGGTGGGCTGGGACAGGCACTGGTGGGCCGGGACGGGCTGTGGTGGGCTGTGGTGACCTGGGACGGGCTGTGGTGGGTTGTGGTGAGTTAAGACGGGCTATGGTGGGCTGTGGTGGGCCGGGACGGGCTGTGGTGGGCTGAAACGGGTGGTGGGCCGGGACAGTCTTTGGGGTGCCTAGACAGGCCGTGGTGGGCCAGGACGGGCCGTGGTGGGCTGTGGTGGGCTGTGGCGGTCTGGGACGGGCTATGGTCACTGGACAGGCTGTGGTGGACTGTGGTGTGCTGGGACGGGCTGAGACGGGCTGGGACGAGCTGTGGTGGTCGGGGACGGGCTGTGCCGGGCGGGGACGGGCTGTGGTGGGCTGGGACGGGATGGGACGGGCTGTGGTGGGCGGGGACAGTCTGTGGTGGGCTGTGGTGGGCTGGGACGGGCTGTGGTGTGCTGGGACGGGCTGTGGTGTGCTGGGACGGGCTGTGGTGGGCTAGGACGGGCTGTGGTGGGCCGGGATGGGCTGTGGTGGGCCGTGGTGGTCAGGGACGGGCCGTGGTGGGCTCTGGTGGGCCGTTTTGGGCCTGGATGGGAAGGGGTGGGCTGTGGTGGGCCGTGGTGGGATGTGGCAGGCTGTGGTGGGCTGGGACGGGCCGTGGTGGGCTGTGGTGGGCCGTGGCTCGCTGCGGTGGGCCGTGGTGGGCTGGGACGTGCTGTAATGGGCTGGGACGGGCTATGGTGGACTGGGACGTGCTGTGTTGGGCTGGGACGGGCTGGGACGGTCTGTGGTGGCCTGGGACGGTCTGTGGTGGCCTGGGACGGTCTGTGGTGAGTTGGGACAGGCTGTGACGGTCTGTGGTGGGCTGGGACAGTCTGTGGTGGGCTGGGACGGGCTGTGGTGGGCCGGTCTGTGGTGAGCTGGGACAGTCTGTGGTGGGCTGGGACGGGCTGTGGTGGGCGGGGACGGGCTTGGACAGACTGTGACGGGCTGTGGTCGGCTGGGACGGGCTGTGGTGGGCTGGGTCAGGCTGTGGTGGCCTGGGACATTCTGTGGTGGGCTGTGGTGGGCTCTGGTGGTCTGGAACGAGCTGTGGTTGGGCTGGGACGGGCTGGGACGGGCTGTGGTGGGCTGGGACAAGCTGTGGTTTGCGGGGACGGGCTGTGGTGGGCGGAGACGGGCTGTGGTGAGCTGGGACAGGCTGGGAAGGGCTGTGGTGGCTGTGGTGGGCTGGAACGGGCTGTGGTGGTCTGGAACGCGCTGTGGTGGGCTGGGACGGGCTGGGAGGAGCAGGGACGGGCCGTGGTGGGCTGGGACGGGCTGTGGTGGGCGGTGACGGTCTATGGTGAGCTGGGACAGGCTGGGAAGGGCTGCAGTGGCTGTGGTGGGCTGGAACGGGCTGTGGTGGTCTGGAACGGGCTGTGATGGGCTGGGACGGGCTGTGGTGGGACATGCTGGGACGGTCTGTGGTGGACTGGGACGGTCTGTGGTGTGCTAGGACGGGCTGGGATGGGCTGTTGTGTGCTGGGATGGGCTGTGGTGTGCTGGGACGGGCTGTGGTGTGCTGGGACGGGCTGTGGTGTGCTGGGACGGGCTGTGGTGGGCTGGGACAGTCTGTGGTGGGCTGTGGTGGACAGGGACGGTCTGTGGTGTGCTGGGACAGGCTGTGGTGGGCTGTAACAGGCTGCGATGGGCTGGGACGGGCTGGGACGTGCTGTGGTGTGCTGGGACGGGCTGGGACAGGCTGTGGTGGGCTGCGACGGGCTGTGGTGGGCTGGGACAGGCTGGGATAGGCTGAGACAGGCTGTGGTGGCCTGGGACATTCTGTGGTGGGCTGGGACGGGCTGTGGTGGGCGGGGACGGGCTGTGGTGGGCTGGGACGGGCTGTGGCTGGCGGTGACGGGCTGTGGTGGGCTGTGACAGGCTGGGAAGGGCTGTGGTGTGCGGTGACGGTCTGTAGTGAGCTGGGACAGGCTGAGAAGGGCTGTGGTGGGCTGTGGTGGGCTGGAACGATTTGTGGTGATCTGGAACGGGCTGTGATGGGCTGGGACGGGCTGGGACATGCTGGGACGGTCTGTGGTGGATTGGGACGGTCTGTGGTTTGGTGGGACGGGCTGGGACGGGCTGGGACGGGCTGTGGTGTGCTGGGACGGGCTGTGGTGGTCTGGGACGGGCTGGGACGGGCTGTGGTGGGCTGTGGTGGGTTCTGCTGAGCTTGAGACGGGCTGTGGTGGGCTGGAACGAGCTGGGACGGGCTGTGGTGGGCTGGGACGGGCTGTGGTGGGCTGGGACGGTCTGTGGTGGGCTGGGACGGGCTGCGGCTGGCTGGGACGGGCTGGGACGGGCTGTGGTGTGCTGGGACGGGCTGTGCTGGTCTGTGGTGGGCTGTGGTGGGCGGGGACGGGCTGTGGTGGGCTGGGATGGGCTGGCACGGGCTGGGACGGGCTGTGTTGGGCTAGGGACGGGCTGTGGTGTGCTGTGCCGAGCTGGGACGGGCTATGCCGGGCTAGGACGGGCTGGGACGGGCTGTGCCAGGCTGTGGTGGGCTGTGACGGGCTGTTGTGGGCCGGGACGGGCTGTGGTGGGCCGGGACGGCCTGTGGTGGGCTGGGACGAGTTGTGGTTGGCCGGGACGGGCTGTGGTGGGCTGTGATGGGTTATGGTGAGCTTAGACGGGCTGTGGTGGGTTGGGACAGTCTGTGGTGGGTTGTGGTGGGCTGGGACGGGCTGTTGTGGTCAGGGACGGGCTGTGGTGGGCCGGGACGGGCTGTGGTGGGCTGTGACAGGCTGTGGTGGGCTGGGTCGGGCTGTGGCAGGCTGGGATGGGCTTTGGCGGGCCGGGACAGTCTGTGGCGGGCTGTGGCGGGCCGTCGTTGGCCGTGGTGGGCCGTGGTGGGCTGTGGTAGGCTGGGACGGGCTGTGGTGACCTGGGACGGGCTGTGGTGGGCTGTGGAGGGCTGGGACGGGCTGTGGAGGGCTGGGACGGGCTGTGGTGGGCTCGACGGGCTGTGGTTGGCTGGGACCGTCTGTTTTGGGCTGGGATGGCCTGCGATGGCTTGTGGTGGGCTGTGGTGGGCTGGGACGGGCTGTGGTGGGTTGGGACGGGCTGGGACGGGCTGGGACGGGCAGTGGTGGGCTGGGACGGGCAGTGGTGGGCTGGGACGGTCTGTGGTGGGCTGGGACGGTCTGTGGTGGGCTGTGGTAAGCTGGGACGGGCTGTGGTGGGCTGTGATGGGCTGTGGTGGGCTGTGGTGTGCTGGGAAGGGCTGTGGTGGGCCGGGACGGGCCGTGGTGGGCTGTGGTGCGCCGTGTTTTTCTGGGACGAGCTGTGGTGGGCCATGGCGGGCCGTGGTGGGCTGGGACGGGCCGTGGTTTGCCGTGGTGGGCTGAAACAGGCTGTGGTGACCTGTGGTGGGCTGTGGTGACCGGTGGTGGGCTGTGGTGACCGGTGGTGGGCTGTGGTGACCTGTGGTGGGCTGTGGTGGGCTGGGACGGGTTGCGGTGGGCTGGGACGGGTTTCGGTGGGCTAGGACGGGCTGCGGTGGGCTGGGACGGGCTGCGGTGGGCTGGGATAAGCTGTGTTGGGCTGCGACGGGCTGTGGTAGGCTGGGATGAGCTGTGGAGGGTTGGGACGGGCTGTGGAGGGTTGTGGAGGGCTGTGCTGGGCTTGGACAGGCTGTGGTGGGCTGAGATGGGCCGTGGTGGTCCGTGGTGGGCTGGGACGGGCCGTGCTGGGCTAGGACGGGCTGTGGTGAACTGTGGTGGGCTGTGATGGGCCGTGGTGGGCTGGGACGGGCCGTGGTGGGCTGGGACGGGCCGTGGTGGGCTGGGACGGGCCGTGGTGGGCTGGGACAGGCTGTGGTGGGCTGTGGTGGACCGTGGTGGGCTGTGATGGGCTGTGGTAAGCTGGACAGGCTTTCACGGGCTGGGACGGTCTGGGACGGGCCGTGGTGAGCTGGGATGGGCCGTGGTGGGCTGGGACGGGCTGTGGTGGGCTGGGACGGGCTGTGGTGGGCTGGGACGGGCTGGGACAGGCCGTGGTGGGCTGGGACGGGCCGTGGTGGGTTGTGGTGAGCTGGGACGGGATGACACGGGCTGTGGTGGGCTGTGGTAAGCTGGGACGGGTTGTGGTGGGCTGGGATGGGCTGGGACTTTCTGTGGTGAGCTGCGACGGTCTGTGGTGGGCTGGAACGGGCTGTGGTGGGCTGGGACAGGCCGTGGTGGGCCGGGACGGGCCGTGGTTGGCTGGGACGGGGCGTAGTGGGCCGGGACGGGCCGTGGTGGGCCGGGATGGGCCATGGTGGGCTGGGACGGGCCGTGGCGGTTTGGGACGGGTTGTGGCGGGCTGGGACGAACTGTGGTGGTCTGTTGTGGACTGGGACGGGCCGTGGTGGGCTGGGACGGGCTGGGACGAGCTGTGACGGGCTGGGACGAGCTGTGACGGGCTGGGACGAGCTGTGACGGGCTGTGGTGGGCTGCGGTAGGCTGTGGTGTGCTGTAGTGGTCTGTGGTGGGCTGGGACGGGCTGTCGTGGGATGGGACGGGCTGTCGTGGGCTGGGACGGGCTGTCGTGGGCTGTGGGGGCCTGGGACATGCTGTGGTGGGCTGGGAAGGGCTGGGACGAGCTGTGACGGGCTGGGGCGAGCTGTGATGGGCTGTGGTCTGTTGTAGTGGCCTGTGGTGGGCTGGGGTAGGCTGTGGTGGGCTGGGACGAGCCGTAGTAGGCCGGGACAGGCCGTGGTGGGCCGGGACGGGCCATGGTGGGTTGTTATGGGCCATGGTGGGCTGGGACAGGCTGTGGTGGGCTGTGGTGGACCGTGGTGGGCTGTGATGGGCTGTGGTAAGCTGGACGGGCTTTCACGGGCTGGGACGGGCTGGGACGGGCCGTGGTGAGCTGGGACGGGCCGTGGTGGGCTGGGACAGCCCGCGGTGGGCTGTGACAGGCTGTGGTTGGCCGGGCCGGGACGTGGCGGGCTGGGACGGACTGTGGTGGGCTTGGATGAACTGTGGTGGTCAGTGGTGGGCTAGGACGGGCTGTGGTGAGCTGGGACGGGCTGTGGTGGGCTGGGACGGGCCGTGGTGGGCTGGGACGGGCCGTGGCGAGCTGGGAAGGGCCGTGGTGGGCTGGGACGGGCCGTGGCGGGCTGGGACGGGCCGTGGCGAGCTGGGACGGGCCGTGGGTGGCTGGGACGGGCCGTGGTGGGCTGGGACGGGCCCTGGTGGGCTGTGGTGGGCTGTGGTGGGCCGTAGTGGGCTGTGGTCGGCCGTGTTGGGCCGGGACGAGCTGTGGTGAGCCGGGACGGGCTGTGGTGGGCTGGGACGGGCTGGGACGGGTTGCGGTGGTCTGGGACGGGCTGCGCTGGGCTGGGACGGGCTGCGCTGGGCTGGGACGGGCTGTGCTGGGCTGGGACGGGCTGCGGTGGGCTGGGACGGGCTGCGGTGGGCTGGGACAGGCTGTGGTAGGCTGAGACAGGCTGGTACGTGCTGTGGTGAGCGGAGACGGGCCGTGGTGGGCTGGGACGGGCCGTGGTGGGCTAGGACGGACTGGTACTTGATGTGGTGGGCTGGTACGGGCTGTGGTGGGCTGGTACGGGCTGTGGTGGTCTGGGACAAGCTGGGACTGGCTGTTGTGGGCTGGGACGGGCTGTGGTGGGCTGGGACGGGCTGTGACGGGCTGTCGTGGGCTGGGCTGGGCTGGGATGGTCTGGGACGGGCTGTAGTGGGCTGTGGTGGTTTGTGGTGAGCTGTGGTGGGCTGGGATTGGCTTTGGTGGGCGGGGAGAGATTTTGCTGGGCGGGGACAGGCTGTGGTGGGTGAGGACAGGTTGTGGTGGGCGGAGACGGGCTGTGGTGGGCTGTGGTGGGCTGTGGTGGGCTGGGACGGGCTGTGGTGGGCTGTGGTGGGCTGGGACGGGCTGTGGTGGGCTGTGGTGGGCTGGGACGGGCTGTGGTGGGCTGTGGTGGGCTGTGGTGGGCTGGGACGGGCTGTGGTGGGCTGGGACGGGCTGTGGTGGGCTGTGGTGGGCTGGGACGGGCTGTGGTGGGCTAGGACGGGCTGTGGTGGGTAGGCACGGGCTGTGGTGGGCTGGGACGGGCTGGGACGGGTTGGCACGGGCTGGGACGGGCTGTGACGGGCTGTGGTGGGCTGGGACGGGCTGTGGTGGGCTAGGACGGGCTGGGAGGAGCAGGGACAGGCCGTGGTGGGCTGGGACGGGCTGTGGTGGGCGGTGACGGTCTGTGGTGAGCTGGGACAGGCTGGGAAGGGCTGCGGTGGCTGTGGTGGGCTGGAACGGGCTGTGGTGGTCTGGAACGGGCTGTGATGGGCTGGGATGGGCTGGGACATGCTGGGACGGTCTGTGGTGGACTGGGACGGTCTGTGGTGTGCTAGGACGGGCTGGGATGGGCTGTGGTGTGCTGGGATGGGCTGTGGTGTGCTGGGACGGGCTGTAGTGGGCTGTGGTGGTTTGTGGTGAGCTGTGGTGGGCTGGGATTGGCTTTGGTGGGCGGGGAGAGATTTTGCTGGGCGGGGACAGGCTGTGGTGGGCGAGGACAGGTTGTGGTGGGCGGAGACGGGCTGTGGTGGGCTGTGGTGGGCTGTGGTGGGCAGGGACGGGCTGTGGTGGGCTGGGACGGGCTGTGGTGGGCTGTGGTGGGCTGGGACGGGCTGTGGTGGGCTGTGGCAGGCTGGGATGGGCTTTGGCGGGCCGGGACAGTCTGTGGCGGGCTGTGGCGGGCCGTCGTTGGCCGTGGTGGGCCGTGGTGGGCTGTGGTAGGCTGGGACGGGCTGTGGTGACCTGGGACGGGCTGTGGTGGGCTGTGGAGGGCTGGGACGGGCTGTGGTGGTCTCGACGGGCTGTGGTTGGCTGGGACCGTCTGTTTTGGGCTGGGATGGCCTGCGATGGCTTGTGGTGGGCTGTGGTGGGCTGTGGTGGGCTGGGACGGGCTGTGGTGGGTTGGGACGGGCTGGGACGGGCAGTGGTGGGCTGGGACGGGCTGTGGTGGGCTGGGATGGTCTGTGGTGGGCTGGGACGGTCTGTGGTGGGCTGTGGTAAGCTGGGACAGGCTGTGGTGGGCTGTGATGGGCTGTGGTGGGCTGTGGTGTGCTGGGAAGGGCTGTGGTGGGCCGGGACGGGCCGTGGTGGGCTGTGGTGCGCCGTGTTTATCTGGGACGAGCTGTGGTGGGCCATGGCGGGCCGTGGTGGGCTGGGACGGGCCGTGGTTTGCCGTGGTGGGCTGAAACAGGCTGTGGTGACCTGTGGTGGGCTGTGGTGACCGGTGGTGGGCTGTGGTGACCGGTGGTGGGCTGTGGTGACCTGTGGTGGGCTGTGGTAAGCTGGGACGGGTTGTGGTGGGCTGGGATGGGCTGGGACTTTCTGTGGTGAGCTGCGACGGTCTGTGGTGGGCTGGAACGGGCTGTGGTGGGCTGGGACAGGCTGTGGTGGGCCGGGACGGGCCGTGGTGGGCCGGGACGGGCCGTGGTTGGCTGGGACGGGGCGTAGTGGGCCGGGACGGGCCGTGGTGGGCCGGGACGGGCCATGGTGGGCTGGGACGGGCCGTGGCGGTTTGGGACGGGTTGTGGCGGGCTGGGACGAACTGTGGTGGTCTGTTGTGGGCTGGGACGGGCTGGGACGGGCTGGGACGAGCTGTGACGGGCTGGGACGAGCTGTGACGGGCTGTGGTGGGCTGCGGTAGGCTGTGGTGTGCTGTAGTGGTCTGTGGTGGGCTGGGACGGGCTGTCGTGGGATGGGACGGGCTGTCGTGGGCTGGGACGGGCTGTCGTGGGCTGTGGGGGCCTGGGACATGCTGTGGTGGGCTGGGAAGGGCTGGGACGAGCTGTGACGGGCTGGGGCGAGCTGTGATGGGCTGTGGTCTGTTGTAGTGGCCTGTGGTGGGCTGGGGTAGGCTGTGGTGGGCTGGGACGAGCCGTAGTAGGCCGGGACAGGCCGTGGTGGGCCGGGACGGGCCATGGTGGGTTGTTATGGGCCATGGTGGGCTGGGACAGGCTGTGGTGGGCTGTGGTGGACCGTGGTGGGCTGTGATGGGCTGTGGTAAGCTGGACGGGCTTTCACGGGCTGGGACGGGCTGGGACGGGCCGTGGTGAGCTGGGACGGGCCGTGGTGGGCTGGGACAGCCCACGGTGGGCTGTGACAGGCTGTGGTTGGCCGGGCCGGGACGTGGCGGGCTGGGACGGACTGTGGTGGGCTTGGATGAACTGTGGTGGTCAGTGGTGGGCTAGGACGGGCTGTGGTGAGCTGGGACGGGCTGTGGTGGGCTGGGACGGGCCGTGGTGGGCTGGGACGGGCCGTGGCGAGCTGGGACGGGCCGTGGTGTGCCGGGACGGCCTGTGGTGGCCTGGGACGAGTTGTGGTTGGCCGGGACGGGCTGTGGTGGGCTGTGATGGGTTATGGTGAGCTTAGACGGGCTGTGGTGGGTTGGGACGGTCTGTGGTGGGTTGTGGTGGGCTGGGACGGGCTGTTGTGGTCAGGGACGGGCTGTGGTGGGCCGGGACGGGCCGTGGTGGGCTGTGACAGGCTGTGGTGGGCTGGGTCGGGCTGTGGCAGGCTGGGATGGGCTTTGGCGGGCCGGGACAGTCTGTGGCGGGCTGTGGCGGGCCGTCGTTGGCCGTGGTGGGCCGTGGTGGGCTGGGACGGGCTGTGGTGACCTGGGACGGGCTGTGGTGGGCTGTGGAGGGCTGGGACGGGCTGTGGAGGGCTGGGACGGGCTGTGGTGGGCTCGACGGGCTGTGGTTGGCTGGGACCGTCTGTTTTGGGCTGGGATGGCCTGCGATGGCTTATGGTGGGCTGTGGTGGGCTGTGGTGGGCTGGGACGGGCTGTTTTGGGTTGGGACGGGCTGGGACGGGCTGGGACGGGCAGTGGTGGGCTGGGACGGGTTGTGGTGGGCTGGGACGGTCTGTGGTGGGCTGGGACGGTCTGTGGTGGGCTGTGGTAAGCTGGGACGGGCTGTGGTGGGCTGTGATGGGCTGTGGTGGGCTGTGGTGTGCTGGGAAGGGCTGTGGTGGGCCGGGACGGGCTGTGGTTTGCCGTGGTGGGCTGAAACAGGCTGTGGTGACCTGTGGTGGGCTGTGGTGACCGGTGGTGGGCTGTGGTGACCGGTGGTGGGCTGTGGTGACCTGTGGTGGGCTGTGGTGGGCTGGGACGGGTTGCGGTGGGCTGGGACGGGTTTCGGTGGGCTAGGACGGGCTGCGGTGGGCTGGGACGGGCTGCGGTGGGCTGGGATAAGCTGTGTTGGGCTGCGACGGGCTGTGGTAGGCTGGGATGAGCTGTGGAGGGTTGGGACGGGCTGTGGAGGGTTGTGGAGGGCTGTGCTGGGCTTGGACAGGCTGTGGTGGGCTGAGATGGGCCGTGGTGGTCCGTGGTGGGCTGGGACGGGCCGTGCTGGGCTAGGACGGGCTGTGGTGAACTGTGGTGGGCTGGGACGGGCCGTGGTGGGCTGGGACGGGCCGTGGTGGGCTGGGACAGGCTGTGGTGGGCTGTGGTGGACCGTGGTGGGCTGTGATGGGCTGTGGTAAGCTGGACGGGCTTTCACGGGCTGGGACGGGCTGGGACGGGCCGTGGTGAGCTGGGACGGGCCGTGGTGGGCTGGGACGGGCTGTGGTGGGCTGGGACGGGCTGGGACGGGCCGTGGTGGGCTGGGACGGGCCGTGGTGGGTTGTGGTGAGCTGGGACGGGATGACACGGGCTGTGTTGGGCTGTGGTAAGCTGGGACGGGTTGTGGTGGGCTGGGATGGGCTGGGACTTTCTGTGGTGAGCTGCGACGGTCTGTGGTTGGCTGGGACAGGCCGTGGTGGGCCGGGACGGGCCGTGGTGGGCTGGGACGGGCCGTGGTTGGCTGGGACGGGGCGTAGTGGGCCGGGACGGGCCGTGGTGGGCCGGGACGGGCCATGGTGGGCTGGGACGGGCCGTGGTGGTTTGGGACGGGTTGTGGCGGGCTGGGACGAACTGTGGTGGTCTGTTGTGGGCTGGGACGGGCTGGGACGAGCTGTGACGGGCTGGGACGAGCTGTGACGGGCTGTGGTGGGCTGCGGTAGGCTGTGGTGTGCTGTAGTGGTCTGTGGTGGGCTGGGACGGGCTGTCGTGGGATGGGACGGGCTGTCGTGGGCTGGGACGGGCTGTCGTGGGCTGTGGGGGCCTGGGACATGCTGTGGTGGGCTGGGAAGGGCTGAGACGAGCTGTGACGGGCTGGGGCGAGCTGTGATGGGCTGTGGTCTGTTGTAGTGGCCTGTGGTGGGCTGGGGTAGGCTGTGGTGGGCTGGGACGAGCCGTGGTGGGCCGGGACGGGCCATGGTGGGTTGTTATGGGCCATGGTGGGCTGGGACGGGCTGTGGTGGGCTGTGGTGGACCGTGGTGGGCTGTGGTGGGCTGTGGTGGGTTGTGACGGGCTGGGACGGGCTTTCACGGGCTGGGACGGGCTGGGACGGGCCGTGGTGAGCTGGGACGGGCCGTGGTGGGCTGGGACAGCCCGCGGTGGGCTGTGACAGGCTGTGGTTTGGCCGGGCCGGGACGTAGTGGGCTGGGCCAAGCCATGGTGGGCCGGGCCGGGACGTGGCGGGCTGGGACGGACTGTGGTGGGCTTGGATGAACTGTGGTGGTCAGTGGTGGGCTAGGACGGGCTGTGGTGAGCTGGGACGGGCTGTGGTGGGCTGGGACGGGCCGTGGTGAGCTGGGACGGGCCGTGGCGGGCTGGGACGGGCCGTGGCGGGCTGGGACGGGCCGTGGCGAGCTGGGACGGGCCGTGGCGGGCTGGGACAGGCCCTGGTGAGCTGTGGTGGGCTGTGGTGGGCTGGGGCAGGCTGTGGTGGGCCGTAGTGGGCTGTGGTCGGCCGTGTTGGGCCGGGACGAGCTGTGGTGAGCCGGGACGGGCTGTGGTGGGCTGGGACGGGCTGGGACGGGTTGCGGTGGTCTGGGACGGGCTGCGCTGGGCTGGGACGGGCTGTGCTGGGCTGGGACGGGCTGTGCTGGGCTGGGACGGGCTGCGGTGGGCTGGGACGGGCTGTGCTGGGCTGGGACGGGCTGCGGTGGGCTGGGACGGGCTGCGGTGGGCTGGGACGGGCTGTGGTAGGCTGAGACAGGCTGGTACGTGCTGTGGTGAGCGGAGACGGGCTGTGGTGGGCTGGGACGGGCCGTGGTGGGCTAGGACGGACTGGTACTTGATGTGGTGGGCTGGTACGGGCTGTGGTGGGCTGGTACGGGCTGTGGTGGTCTGGGACGAGCTGGGACGGGCTGTGGTGGGCTGGGACGGGCTGTGGTGGGCTTGGACGGGCTGTGGTGGGCTGGGACGGGCTGTGGTGGGCCGTAGTGGGCTGTGGTGGGCTGGGATGGGCTGTGGTGGTCTGTGACAAGCTCTTGTGGGCTGTGGTGGGCTGGGACGAGCTGTGGTGGGCTCTGGTGGGCTCTGGTGGGCTGGGACGGGCTGGGACGGGCCGTGGTGGGCTGAGACGGGCTGTGGTGGGCTGGGACGATTCATGGTGGGCTGGGACGGGCCGTGGTGGGCTGGGACGGGTTGGGATAGGCTGCGGTGGGCCGTGGTGTGCTGTGGTGGGCTGTGGTGGGCTGGAACGGGCTGTGGTGAGCTGAGACGGGCTCTGGAGGTCTGTGGTGGGCTAGGACGGCTTGTGGTGGCCTGGGACGGGTTGTGGTGGGCTGGGACGGGCTGTGGTGGGCTGGGACGGGCTGTGGTGGGCTTGGACGGGCTGTGGTGGGCTGGGACGGGCTGTGGTGGGCTGTGGTGGGCTGTGGTGGGCTGTGACGGGCTGTGACGGGCTGTGACGGGCTGTGACGGGCTGTGACGGGCTGTGAGAGGCTGTGGTGGTCTGGGACGAGCTGGGACGGGCTGTGGTGGGCTGGGACGGGCTGTGGTGGGCCGTAGTGGGCTGTGGTGGGCTGGGACGGGCTGTGGTGGTCTGTGACAAGCTCTTGTGGGCTGTGGTGGGCTGGGACGTGCTGTGGTGGGCTCTGGTGGGCTGGGACGGGCTGTCGTGGGCTGGGACGGGCTGTCGTGGGCTGGGACGGGCTGGGACGGGCCGTGGTGGGCTGGGACGGGTTGGGATAGGCTGCGGTGGGCCGTGGTGTGCTGTGGTGGGCCGTGGTGGGCTGGGATAGGCTGTGGTGAGCTGAGACGGGCTCTGGAGGTCTGTGGTGGGCTGGGACGGGCTGTGGCGGGCTGGGACGGTCTGTGGTGGGCTGGGACGGGCTGTGGTGGGCCGTAGTGGGCTGTGGTGGGCTGGGACGGGCTGTGGTGGTCTGTGACAAGCTCTTGTTGGCTGTGGTGGGCTAGGGACGAGCTGTGGTGGGCTCTGGTGGGCTGGGACGGGCTGTCGTGGGCTGGGACGGGCTGTCGTGGGCTGGGACGGGCTGGGACGGGCCGTGGTTGGCTGGGACGGGCCGTGGTGGGCTGGGACGGGCCGTGGTGGGCTGGGACGGGTTGGGATAGGCTGCGGTGGGCCGTGGTGTGCTGTGGTGGGCCGTGGTGGGCTGGGATAGGCTGTGGTGAGCTGAGACGGGCTCTGGAGGGCTGTGGTGGGCTGGGACAGGCTGTGGTGGGCTGGGACGGGCTGTGGTGGGTTGTGGAGAGCTGGGACGGGCTGTGACGGGCTGTGGTGGGCTGCGACGGGCTCTGGGGGTCTGGGACAGGCTTGGACGAGCTGGGACAGGCTGGGACAGGCTGTGGTGGGCTGACACGGGCTGGGAGGGACTGGGACGGGCTGTGTTGGGTGGGGACGGGCTGTCGTGGGCTGGGACGGGCTGTCGTGGGCTGGGACGGGCTGTCGTGGGCTGGGACGGGCTGTCGTGGGCTGTGGGGGCCTGGGACATGCTGTGGTGGGCTGGGAAGGGCTGGGACGAGCTGTGACGGGCTGGGACGAGCTGTGACGGGCTGTGGTGTGCTGTAGTGGCCTGTGGTGTGCTGTAGTGGCCTGTGGTGGGCTGGGACAAACTGTGGTGGGCTATGGTGGGCTGGGATGAGCTGGGACAGGCTGGGACGGGTTGTGGTGGGCTGTGGTGGGCTGGGACGAGCTGTGGTGGGCTGTGGTGTGCTGTGGAGGGCTGGGACGGGCTGTGATGTGCCGTGGTGTGCTGGGACGGGCCGTGGTGGGCTGGGATGGGCTAGGACGGGCTGTGGTGGGCTGGGACGGGCTGGGACTGGCTGTGGTGGGCTGGGACACGCTGTGGTGGGCTGCGACAAGCTGGGACGGGCCGTGGTGGGATGGCACGGGCTGTGGTGGGCTGGGACAAGCTGTGGTGGGCTGGTACGGGCTGGGACGAGCTGTGACGGGCTGGGACGAGCTGTGACGGGCTGGGACGGGCTGTGGTGGGCTGCGGTAGGCTGTGGTGTGCTGTAGTGGTCTGTGGTGGGCTGGGACGGGCTGTCGTGGGCTGTGGGGGCCTGGGACATGCTGTGGTGGGCTGGGAAGGGCTGGGACGAGCTGTGACGGGCTGTGGTCTGTTGTAGTGGCCTGTGGTGCGCTGGGGTAGGCTGTGGTGGGCTGGGACGAGCCGTAGTAGGCCGGGACGGGCCGTGGTGGGCCGGGACGGGCCATGGTGGGTTGTTATGGGCCATGGTGGGTTGGGACAGGCTGTGGTGGGCTGTGGTGGACCGTGGTGGGCTGTGATGGGCTGTGGTAAGCTGGGACCGGCTTTCACGGGCTGGGACGGGCTGGGACGGGCCGTGGTGAGCTGGGACGGGCCGTGGTGGGCTGGGACAGCCCACGGTGGTCTGTGACAGGCTGTGGTTGGTCGGGACGGGACGTGGTGGGCTGGGCCGGGCTGTGGTGGGCCGGGCCGGGCCGTGGCGGGCTGGGACGAACTGTGGTGGGCTGGGATGAACTGTGGTGGTCAGTGGTGGGCTGGGACGGGCCGTGGTGAGCTGGGACGGGCTGTGGTGGGCTGGGACTTGCCGTGGCGGGCTGGGACGGGCCGTGGCGAGCTGGGACGGGCTGTGGTGGGCTGGGACGGGCCGTGGCGGGCTGGGACGGGCCGTGGCGAGCTGGGACGGGCCGTGGCGGGCCGGGCCGGGCCGTGGTGGGCCGGGCCGGGCCGTGGTTGGCTGGGACGGGGCGTAGTGGGCCGGGCCGGGCCGTGGTGGGCCGGGCCGGGCCACGGTGGGCTGGGACGGGCCGTGGCGGTTTGGGACGGGTTGTGGCGGGCTGGGACGAACTGTGGTGGTCTGTTGTGGGCTGGGACGGGCCGTGGTGGGCTGGGACGAGCTGTGACGGGCTGGGACGAGCTGTGACGGGCTGGGACGAGCTGTGACGGGCTGTGGTGGGCTGCGGTAGGCTGTGGTGTGCTGTAGTGGTCTGTGGTGGGCTGGGACGGGCTGTCGTGGGATGGGACGGGCTGTCGTGGGCTGGGACGGGCTGTCGTGGGCTGTGGGGGCCTGGGACATGCTGTGGTGGGCTGGGAAGGGCTGGGACGAGCTGTGACGGGCTGGGGCGAGCTGTGATGGGCTGTGGTCTGTTGTAGTGGCCTGTGGTGGGCTGGGGTAGGCTGTGGTGGGCTGGGACGAGCCGTAGTAGGCCGGGACAGGCCGTGGTGGGCCGGGACGGGCCATGGTGGGTTGTTATGGGCCATGGTGGGCTGGGACAGGCTGTGGTGGGCTGTGGTGGACCGTGGTGGGCTGTGATGGGCTGTGGTAAGCTGGACGGGCTTTCACGGGCTGGGACGGGCTGGGACGGGCCGTGGTGAGCTGGGACAGGCCGTGGTGGGCTGGGACAGCCCACGGTGGGCTGTGACAGGCTGTGGTTGGCCGGGCCGGGACGTGGTGGGCTGGGCCATACCATGGTGGGCCGGGCCGGGACGTGGCGGGCTGGGACGGACTGTGGTGGGCTTGGATGAACTGTGGTGGTCAGTGGTGGGCTAGGACGGGCTGTGGTGAGCTGGGACAGGCTGTGGTGGGCTGGGACAGGCCGTGGTGGGCTAGGACGGACTGGTACTTGATGTGGTGGGCTGGTACGGGCTGTGGTGGGCTGGTACGGGCTGTGGTGGTCTGGGACAAGCTGGGACTGGCTGTTGTGGGCTGGGACGGGCTGTGGAGGGCTGTGACGGGCTGTGACGGGCTGTCGTGGGCTGGGATGGGCTGGGATTGTCTGGGACGGGCTGTAGTGGGCTGTGGTGGTTTGTGGTGAGCTGTGGTGGGCTGGGATGGGCTTTGGTGGGCGGGGAGAGATTTTGCTGGGCGGGGACAGGCTGTGGTGGGCGAGGACAGGTTGTGGTGGGCGGAGACGGGCTGTGGTGGGCTGTGGTGGGCTGGGACGGGCTGTGGTGGGCTAGGACGGGCTGTGGTGGGTAGGCGCGGGCTGTGGTGGGCTGGGACGGGCTGGGACGGGTTGGCACGGGCTGGGACGGGCTGTGACGAGCTGGGACGGGCTGGGACGGGTTGTGGTGGGCGGGGACGGGCTGTGGTGGGCTGGGATGGCCTTGGACGGGCTGTGGTGGGCGGGGACGGGCTGTGGTGGGCTGGGACGGGTTGTGGTGTGCTGCGACGGGCTGTGGTGAGCTTTGGTAAGCTGGGACGGGCTGTGGTGGGCTAGGACGGGTTGTGGTGGGCTGAGACGGGCTATGGTGGGCTGGGACGAGCTGTGGTGGGTTGTGGAGAGCTGGGATGGGCTGTGACGGCCTGTGGTTGGCTGGGACGGGCTCTGGTGGTCTGGGACGGGCTGGGACGAGCTGGGACGGGCTGGGACGGGTTGTGGTGGGCTGGGACGGGCTGTGGTGGGCTGGGATGGCCTTGGACGAGCTGTGGTGGGCGGGGACGGGCTGTGGTGGGCTAGGACGGGTTGTGGTGGGCTGCGACGGGCTGTGGTGAGCTTTGGTAAGCTGGGACGGGCTGTGGTGGGCTAGGACGGGTTGTGGTGGGCTGAGACGGGCTATGGTGGGCTGGGACGGGCTGTGGTGGGTTGTGGTGAGCTGGGAGAGGCTGGGACGGGATCTGGTGGGCCGGGACGTGCTGTGGTAGGCTGGGACGGGCTCTGGTGGGCCGGGACGGGCTCTGGTGCACTGTGGTGGGCTGTGGTGTGCTGTGGTGGGTTGTGGTGAGCTGAGACGGGCTGTGGTGGGTTGTGGTGGGCTGGGACGAGCTCTGGTGGGCTGGGACGGACTGTGGTGGGATGGGACAGGCTGTGGTGGGCTGTGGTAAGCTGGGACGGGCTCTGGTGGGCTGAGACGGGCTGTGGTGGGCTGCGACGGGATGTGGTGGGCTGTGGTGGGCTGGGACGGGCTGTGGTGGGTTGTGGTGAGCTGAGACGGGCTGTGGTGAAATTGGACGGGCTGTGGTGGGCTGTGGTGTGCTGGGACATGCTGTGGTGAACTGGGAAGGGCTCTGGTGGTCTGGAATGGGCTGTGGTGGGCTGGGACGGGCCGTGGCGGGCTGCGGTGGGCTGGGACGGGCTGTGGTGGGCTGGGACAGGCTCTGGTGGGCCGGGACAGACTCTGGTGCGCTGTGGTGGGTTGTGGTGGGCTATGGTGCGCTGTGGTGGGTTGTGGTGAGCTAGAACGGGTTGTGGTGGGCTGGGACGGGCTATAGTGGGCTGGGACAGGATTGTGGTGGGCTGGGACGGGCTCTGATGGTCTGCGGCGGCCGTGGTGGGCTGGGACGGGCTGTGGTGGGCTGGGATGGGCTGGGACGGGCTGTGCTGAGCTGGGACGCCCTCTGGTGGGCTGGGACGGGCTGTGACGGGCTGTGGTGGGCTGTGGTAAGCTGGGACGGGCTCAGGTGGGTTGGGACGGGCTGTGGTGCGCTGTGGTTGGCTGGGACGGGCTGTGGTGGGCGGGGACGGGCTTTGGTGGGTTAGTGGTGGGCTGGGACGACCTCTTGTGGTCTGGGACGGGCTGTGGTGGGCTGTGGTGAGCTGGGACGGGCTCTGGTGGGTTGGCACGGGGCGTGGTGGGCTGTGGTGGGCTGGGACGGGCTGTGGTGGGCTGGGACGGGCTCTGGTGGTCTGGGACATACTGTGGTGGGCTGGGACGGGCTGTGGTGCTCTGTGGTGGGCTGGGACGTGCCGTGGTGGACCGTGGTGGGCTTGGATGGGCCGTGGTGGGCTTGGATGGGCCGTGGTGGGCTGTGGTCTGCCGTGGTGGGCTGTGGTCGGCCGTGGTGGGCTGTGGTGGGCTGTGGTCGGTTGTGGTGGGCTGGGACGGGCTGTGGTGGGCTGAGATGGGATGTGGTGGTCTGGGACAGGCTGTAATGGGCTGGGATGGGCTGTGGTGCGCCTTGGTGGGCTGTGTTGGGCCCGGATGGGCCGTGGTGGGCTGTGGTGGGCCGTGGTGGGCTGGGACGGGCTGTGGTGGGCTGGGACGGGCCGTGGTTGGCTGGGACGGGCTGTGGTGGGCTGTGGTGTGATGGAACGGGCTGTGGTGGGCTGGGATTGGCTGGGATAGGCTGTGGTTGGTTATGGTGGGCTGGGAAGAGCTGTGGTGGTCTGGGACAAGCTGTGGTGGGCTGTGGTGGGCTGAGACGGGCTGTGTTGGGCTGGGACGGGCTGTAGTGGGCTGAGGCGGGCTATGGTGGGCTGGCACGGGCTGTGGTGGGCTGTGGTGGTCTGTGGTGGGCTGGGACGTGCTGTGGTGGGCTGGGACGGGCTGTGGTGGGCTGTGGTGGGTTCTGAAGGGCTGTGGTGGGCTGTGGTGGGTTGGGACACGCTGTGGTGGGTAGGGACGGGCTGTGGTGGGCTGTGGTGTGTTGTGACGGGTTGGCACGGGCTGGGACGGGCCGTGGTGGGCTGGGCTGGGCTGCGGTGGGCTGTGGTGGGCTGGGACGGGCTGTGGTGGGTTGGGACGGGCTGGGACGGGCAGTGGTGGGCTGGGACGGGCTGTGGTGGGCTGGGACGGGCTGTGGTGGGCTGGGACGGTCTGTGGTGGGCTCTGGTAAGCTGGGACGGGCTGTGGTGGGCTGGGATGGGCTGTGGTGGGCTGTGGTGTGCTGGGACGGGCTTTGGAGGGTTGGGACGGGCTGGGACGGGCAGTGGTGGGCTGGGACGGGCAGTGGTGGGCTGGGACGGGCTGTGGTGGGCTGGGACGGTCTGTGGTGGGCTGGGACGGTCTGTGGTGGGCTGTGGTAAGCTGGGACCGGCCGTGTTTATCTGGGACGGGCTGTGGTGGGCCATGGCGGGCCGTGGTGGGCTGGGACGGGCCGTGGTTTGCCGTGGTGGGCTGAAACAGGCTGTGGTGACCTGTGGTGGGCTGTGGTGACCGGTGGTGGGCTGTGGTGACCTGTGGTGGGCTGTGGTGGGCTGGGACGGGTTGCGGTGGGCTGGGACGGGTTTCGGTGGGCTAGGACGGGCTGCGGTGGGCTGGGACGGGCTGCGGTGGGCTGGGATAAGCTGTGTTGGGCTGCGACGGGCTGTGGTAGGCTGGGATGAGCTGTGGAGGGTTGGGACGGGCTGTGGAGGGCTGTGCTGGGCTTGGACAGGCTGTGATGAACTGAGACGGGCTGTGGTGGGCCGTGTTGGGATGGGACAGGCCCTGGTGGGCTGTGGAGTGCTGGGACGGGCTGCGGTGGGCTGTGGAGTGCTGGGACGGGCTGCGGTGGGCTGTGGTGGGCTGGGACGGGCTGCGGTGGGCTGTGGTGGGCTGGGACGGGCTGCGGTGGGCTGTGGTGGGCTGGGACCGGCTGCGGTGGGCTGTGGTGTGCTGGGACGGGCTGTGGTGGGCTGGAATGGGCTGTGCTGTGCTGGAACGGTCTGGGACGAGTTGTGGTGAGTGTGGTGGGCTGGGACAGGCTGGGACGGACTGTGTTTGGCTGGGACGGGCTGTGGTGGGCCGTGGTGGGCTGGGACAGGCTGTGGTGAGCTGAGACGGGCTGTGGTGGGCTGTGTCGGGCTGGTACGAGCTGTGACGGGGTGGGACGGGCTGCGGTGGTCTGCGGTAGGCTGTGGTGTGCTGTAGTGGCCTGTGGTGGGTGGGGACGGGCTGTGGTGGGCGGGGACGGGCTGTGGTGGGCGGGGACGGGCTGTGGTGGGCGGGGACGGGCTGTGGTGAGCTGTGGAGAGCCGTGGTGGGCGGGGACGGGCCGTGGTGGGCTGGGACGGGCTCTGGTGGTGAGCAGAAACGGCCTGTGTTGGGCTGGGACGGGCTGTGATAAGCTGTGGTGGGCTGTGGTGGGCTGTGTTGGGCTGGGACGGGCCGTGGTGGGCTGGGGCGGTTTGGGACGGGCTGGGACTGGTTTTGGTGGGCTGGGACGGGCTGTGGTGGGCTGGGACGGGCTGGGAGGGGCCGTGGCGAGCTGGGACAGGCCGTGGCGGGCTGGGACGGGCCGTGGCGAGCTGGGACGGGCCGTGGCGGGCTGGGACGGGCCGTGGCGGGCTGGGAAGGGCCGTGGCGGGCTGGGATGGGCCGTGGAAAGCCGTGGTGGGCCGTGGTAAGCTGTGACGGGCCGTTGTGGGCTGGGATGGAATCTGGTGTGGTGGGACGGGCTGCGGAGGGGTGTGGTGGGCTGGGACCGGCTGCGGTTGGCTGTGGTGGGTTGTGGTGAGCTGGGACAGGCTGTGGTGGGCTGGAATGGGCTGGGACGGGCTGTGGTGGGTGTGGTGGACTGGGACGCACTGTAGTGAGCTGAGACGGGCTGTGGTGGGCTGGGATTTGCTGGGACGGCTGGGACGGGCTGTGGTGGGCGGGGACGGGCTGTGGTGGGCGGGGACGGGCTGTGGTGGGCGGGGACGGGCTGTGGTGGGTGGGGACGGGCTGTGGTGGGCTGTGATAAGCTGTGTTGGGCTGGGACGGGCTGTGTTGGGCTGGGACGGGCTGTGGAGGATTGGACCGGGCTATGGAGAGCTGTGGAGAGCCGTGGTGGGCTGGGACGGGCCGTGGTGGGCTGGGACGGGTCGTGGTGGGCTGGGACGGGCCGTGGTGGGCTGGAGCGGGTTG
Source organism: Falco biarmicus (assembly GCF_023638135.1). Classification (NCBI taxonomy): domain Eukaryota; kingdom Metazoa; phylum Chordata; class Aves; order Falconiformes; family Falconidae; genus Falco; species Falco biarmicus. The sequence continues at coordinate 208,219 of NW_026611713.1, forward strand.
GGACGGGCTGGGACTGGCTGTGGTGGGCCGTGGTGGGCTGGGACGGGCCGTGGTGGGCTGCGACGGGCCGTGGTGGGCTGCGACGGGCCGTGGTGGGCTGCGACGGGTTGGGACGGGCTCTGGTGGGCCGGGACGGGCTCTGCTAGGCCGGGACGAGCCGTGTTAGGCCGGGACGGGCTGTGGTGGGTTGTTATGGGCCGTGGTGGGATGGGACAGTCTGTGGTGGGCTGTGGTAGACCGTGGTGGGCTGTGATGGGCTGTGGTAAGCTGGGACGGGATATGGTAAGCTGGGACGGGCTTTCATGGGCTGGGACAGGCCGTCGTGGGCCGTGGTGGGCCGGGACAAGCCGTGGGGGGCCGGGACGGGCCGTGGCGGGCTGGGACGAACTGTGGTGGGCTGGGATGAACTGTGGTGGTCTGTGGTGGGCTGGGACGGGCTGTGGTGAGCTGGGACGGGCCGTGGCGGGCTAGGACGGGCCGTGGCGGGTTGGGACGGGCCGTGGCAGTTTGGGACGGCCTGTGCTGGGCTGGGACGGGCCGTGGTGGGCTGGGCTGGGCCGTGGAAAGCCGTGGTGGGCCGTGGTAAGCTGGGACGGGCCGTTGTGGGCTGGGATGGACTCTGCTGTGGTGGGACGGGCTGCGGTGGGCTGTGGTGGACTGGGACCGGCTGTGGTGGGCTGGGACCGGCTGCGGTTGGCTGTGGTGGGTTGTGGTGAGCTGGGACAGGCTGTGGTGGGCTGGAATGGGCTGGGACGCGCTGTGGTGGGTGTGGTGGACTGGGACGCGCTGTAGTGAGCTGAGACGGGCTGTGGTGGGCTGGGATTTGCTGGGACGGCTGGGATGGGCCGTGGTGGGCTGGGACGGGCCGTGGTGGGCTGGGACGGGCCGTGGTGGGCTGGGACGGGCCATGGTGGGCTGGGACGGGCCGTGGTGGGCTGCGACGGGCCGTGGGGGGCCGGGACGGGCCGTGGCGGGTCGGGACGAACTGTGGCGGGCTGGGACGAACTGTGGTGGTCTGTGGTGATCTGGGACGGGCTGTGGTGGGCTGGGATTTGCTGGGACGGCTGGGACGGGCTGCGGTGGGCTGGGACGGGCTGCGGTGGGCTGGGGCGGGCTGCGGTGGGCTGGGGCGGGCTGCGGTGTACTGGGAAGTGCTGGGACGGGCTGTGGTGGGCGGGGACGGGCTGTGGTGGGCTGGTACGGGCTATGGCCAGCTGGAGCGGGCTGTGGTGGGTTGTGGTGAGCTGGGACGGGCTGACACGGGCTGTGGTGGGCTGTGGTAAACTGGGACGGGCTGTGTTGGGCTGGGACGGATGTTTTGGGCTGGGACGGGCTGTGGTGGGCTGGGACGAGCTGTGATGAGCTGAGACGGGCTGTGATGGGCCGGGGTGGGCCGGGACAGGCTCTGGTGGGCTGTGGAGGGCTGGGACGGGCTCTGGTGGGCTGGGACGGGCTCTGGTGGGCTGGGACGGACATGGACGCACTGTGGTGGGATGGGACGGGCTGGGACGGCCTGTGTAGGGCTGGGAGGGGCTGTGGGGGGCTGGGACGGGCTGTGGTGGGCTATGGTTGGCTGGGACGGGCTGTGGTGGGCTTGGATGGGCTGTGCTGTGCTGGAACGGTCTGGGACGAGTTGTGGTGAGTGTGGTGGGCTGGGACGGGCTGTGGTGGGCCGTGGTGGGCTGGGACAGGCTGTGGTGAGCTGAGACGGGCTGTGGTGGGCTGTGTCGGGCTGGTACGAGCTGTGACGGGGTGGGACGGGCTGTGGTGGTCTGCGCTAGGCTGTGGTGTGCTGTAGTGGCCTGTGATGGGCTGGGTGGGGCTGTGGTGGGCTGGGACGGGCTGTAGTGGGCTGGGAGAGCTGTGGTGGGCTGGGACGGGCTGTGGTGGGCTGGGACGGGCTTTGGTGGGCTGGGACGGGCTGTGGTGAATGGGACGGGCTGTGGTAAGCTGTAACGGGCTGTGTTGGGCTGGGACTGACTGTGGTTAGCTGGGACGGGGTGGGATGAGCTGGGATTGGCTGGGACGGGCTGGGAAGGGCTGTGGTGGGCTGGGACGGGCTGTGGTGGGCCGTGGTGGGCGGGGACGGGCCGTGGTGAATTGTGGTGCGCCGTGGTGGGCCGTTTTCGGCCGGGATGGGAAGGGGTGGGCTGTGGTGGGCCGTGCTTGGCTGGGACAGGTCGTGGTGGGCTGGGACGGGCTGTGATGGGCTGTGGCGGACCGTGGTGGGCTGTGGCGGGCTGGAACAAGCTGTGGCGAGCTGGGACGGGCTGTGGTAAGCTGGGACGGGCTGTGGTGGGCTGGGACGGGCTGTGTTAAACTGGGACGGGTTGGGACGGGCTGGGACAGGCTGGGACGGGCTATTGTGGAATGGGACTGGCTGTGGTGGGCTGGGACTGGCTGTGGTGGGCTGGGACGGGCTGGGACGAGCTGGGACTGGATGGGACGGGCTGGGATGGGCTGTGGTGGGCTGGGACGGGCTGTGTTGGGCCGTGGTGGGCGGGGACGGGCCGTGGTGAGCCGTGGTGGGCTGTGTTGGGCCGTTTTGGGCTGGGATGGGAAGGGGTGGGCTGTGGTGGTCCGTGGTGGGCTGGGACAGGTCGTGGTGGGCTGGGACGGGCCGTGGTTATCTGTGGTGGGCCGTGGTGGTCTGGTACGGGCTATGGTGGGCTGTGGTGGGTTCTGGTGAGCTTGAGACGGGCTGTGGTGGGCTGGGACAGGCTGGGACGAGCTCTGGTGGTTTGGGACAGGCTGTGGTGGGCTCGGACGGGGGGGACGGGCTGTGGTGGGCCGTGGTGGGCTGGGACGGGCCGTGGTGGGCTGGGACGTGCTGGGATGGACTGGGACGGGCTGTGGTGGGCTGGAACGGGCTGTGGTGTGGTGGGACGGGCTGTGGTGGGGTGTGGTGGGCTGGGACGGGCCGTGGTGAACCGTGGTGGGCTGTGGTGGGCCGTGGTGGGCCGTTTTGGGCCGGTATGGGAAGGGATGGTCTATGTTGGGCTGTGGTGGGCTGGGACAGGTCATGGTGGGCTGAGACGGCCCGTGGTGAACTGTGGTGGGCTGTGGTGGGCCGTGGTGGGCTGGGACAGGCCGTGGTGGGCTGTGGTGGGCCGTGGTGGTCTGGGACAGGCTGTGGTGGGCTTTGGTGGGTTCTTGTGAGCTTGAGATGGGCTGTGGTGGGCTGGGATGGGCTGGGACGGGCTCTGGTGGTCTGGAACGAGCTGTGATGTGCTGCAATGGGCTGTGGTGGGCTGGGACGGGCTCTGTTGTGGGCTGGGACGGGCTGGGACGGGCTCTGGTGGGCTGTGGTGGGCTGGGACGGGCTGTGGTGTGCTGGGACGTGCTGGGACGGGCTGTGGTGGGCGGGGACCGGCCGTGGTGGGCTATGGTGGGCCGTGGTGGGCTAGGAAGGGTCCTGGTGGGCTGGGACGGGCTGTGGCAAGCTGGGACGGGCCGTGGTGGACTGGGACGGGCTGTGGTGGGCTGGCATGGGCTATGGTGGGCGGGGATGGGCTGTGGTGGTCTGGAACGGTCTGTGGTTGGCTGGGACGGTCTGTGGTGGGCTGGGACGGGCGGGGACGGGCTGTGGTGGGGTATGACGGACTGTGGTGGGCTAGGGACGGACTGTGGTGGGCTAGGGACGGGCTGTGGTGGGCTAGGGACGGGCTGTGGTGTGCTGGGACGGGCTGTGGTGGTCTGGGACAAGCTGGGACTGGCTGTGGTGGGCTGTGACGGGCTGTGGTGGGCTGGGATGGGCTGGGACAGGCTGTGGTGGGTTGGGACAGGCTGGGACATGCTGGGCGGTGTGTGGTGGACTGGGATGGTCTGTGGTGGGGCGTGGTGGTCTGAGATGGCCCGTGGTGAACTGTGGTGGGCTGTGGTGGGCTGTGGTGGGCTGGTATGGGCCGTGGTGGGCCGTTTTGCGCCGGTATGGGAAGGCATGGGCTGTGGTGGGCCGTGGTGGGCTGGGACAGGTCATGGTGGGCTGAGACGGCCCGTGGTGAACTGTGGTGGGCTGTGGTGGGCCGTGGTGGGCTGGGATGGGCCGTGGTGGGCTGTGGTGGGCCGTGGTGGTCTGGGACAGGCTGTGGTGGGCTGTGGTGTGCTGTGAGAGGCTGTAGTGGTCTGGGACGAGCTGGGACGGGCTGTGGTGTGCTGGGACGGGCTGTGGTGGGCCGTAGTGGGCTGTGGTGGGCTGGGACGGGCTGTGGTGTGCTGGGACGTGCTGGGACGGGCTGTGGTGGTCTGGAACGGTCTGTGGTTGGCTGGGACGGTCTGTGGTGGGCTGGGACGGGCTGCGGCAGGCTGCGACGGGCTGGGAGGGGCTGTTCTGGTCTGTGGTGGGCTGGGACGGGCGGGGACGGGCTGTGGTGGGCTGGGACGGGCTTTGGTGGGCTAGGGACGGACTGTGGTGGGCTAGGGACGGGCTGTGGTGGGCTGGGACGGGCTGTGGTGGTCTGGAACAGGCTGTGGTGGGTTGGGACAGGCTGGGACATGCTGGGACGGTGTGTGGTGGACTGGGATGGTCTGTGGTGGGGCGTGGTGGTCTGAGATGGCCCGTGGTGAACTGTGGTGGACTGTGGTGGGCCGTGGTGGGCTGGTATGGGCCGTGGTGGGCTGTGGTGGGCCGTTTTGCGCCGGTATGGGAAGGGATGGGCTGTGGTGGGCCGTGTTGGGCTGGGACAGGTCATGGTGGGCTGAGACGGCCCGTGGAGAACTGTGGTGGGCTGTGGTGGGCCGTGGTGGGCTGGGATGGGCCGTGGTGGGCTGCGACGGGCTGTGGTGGGCGGTGACGGGCTGTGGTGGGCGGGGACGGGCTTTGGTGGGCGGGGACGGGCTGGAACGGGCTGTGGTGGGCTGGGACGGGCTGTGGTGTGCTGGGCCGGGCTGTGGTGTGCTGGGCCGGGCTGTGGTGTGCTGGGACGGGCTGTGGTGTGCTGCAATGGGCTGTGGTGTGCTGGGACGGGCTGTGGTGTGCTGGGACAGGCTGTGGTGGGCTGCGACGGGCTGGGCCGTGCTGGGACGGGCTGTGGTGTGCTGGGACGGGCCGTGGTGGGCTGGGACGGTCTGTGGTGGGCTGGGACGGTCTGTGGTGGGCTGGGACGGGCTGTGGTGGGCTGGGACGGGCTGTGGTGGGCTGGGACGGGCTGTGTTGTGTGGGGACGGGCTGTGGCTGGCGGTGAAGGGCTGTGGTGGGCTGGGAGAGGCTGGGAAGGGCTGTGGTGTGCGGTGACGGTTGTGGTGAGCTGGGACAGGCTGGAAAGGGCTGTGGTGGGCTGTGGTGGGCTGGAACAGGCTGTGGTGGTCTGGAACGGGCTGTGATGGGCTGGGATGGGCTGGGACATGCTGGGACGGTCTGTGGTGTGCTGGGACATTCTGTGGTGTGCTGGGACGGGCTGTGGTGGGCTGCGACGTGCTGGGATGGGCTGGGACGGGCTGTGGTGTGCTGGGACGGGCTGTGGTGGGCTGGGACCGGCTCTGGTGGGCTGTAGTGTGATGGGACGGGCTGTGGTGGGCTGGGACAGGCTCTGGTGTGCTGGGACGGGCTGTGGTGTGCTGGGACGGGCTGTGGTGTGCTGGGACGTGCTGGGACGGGCTGGGACAAGCTGTAGTGTGCTGGGACGGGCTGCGGTGGGCAGGGACGGGCTGTGGTGGGCAGGGACGGGCTGTGGTGGGCTGGGACGTGCTGTGGTGTGCTGGGACGGGCTGGGACGGGCTGTGGTGGGCTGTGGTGGGCTGGGACAGGCTGTGGTGGGCTGGGACAGGCTGGGATAGGCTGAGACAGGCTGTGGTGGCCTGGGACATTCTGTGGTGGGCTGGGACGGGCTCTGGTGGTCTGGAACGGGCTGTGGTGGGCCGGGACAGGCTGTGGTGGGCGGGGATGAACTGTGGTGGGCGGGGATGGGCTGTGGTGGGCTAGGATGGGTTGTGGTGGGCTGGGACGGTCTGTGGTGAGCTAGGCCGGGCTGTGGTGGGCTGGGACATTCTGTGGCAGGCTGGGACATGCTGTGGTGGGCTGTGACGGGCTGTGACGGGCTGTGGTGGGCCGGGATGGGCTGTGGTTGGCCGGGACGGGCTGTGGTGGGCCGGGGCGGGCTGTGGTGGGCTGGGACATTCTGTGGTGGGCTGGGACGGGCTGGGACAGGCCTGTGGTGGGCTGGGACGGGCTGTGGTGGGCTGGGACGGGCTGTGGCTGGCGGTGACGGGCTGTGGTGGGCTGGGAGAGGCTGGGAAGGGCTGTGGTGTGCGGTGACGGTTGTAGTGAGCTGGGACAGGCTGGGAAGGGCTGTGGTGGGCTGTGGCTGGCTGGAACGGGCTGTGATGGGCTGGGATGGGCTGGGACATGCTGGGACGGTGTGTGGTGGACTGGGACGGTCTGTGGTGTGCTGGGACTGGCTGGGATGGGCTGCGACGGGCTGGGATGGGCTGGAACGGGCTGTGGTGTGCTGGGACGGGCTGTGGTGGGCTGTGGTTGACAGGGACGGTCTGTGTTGTGCTGGGACGGGCTGTGGTGGGCTGCGACGGGCTGCGATGGGCTGGGCCGTGCTGGGCCGTGCTGTGGTGTGCTGGGACAGGCTGGGACGAGCTGGGACGGGCTGGGACAAGCTGTAGTGTGCTGGGACGGGCTGCGGTGGGCGGGGACGGGCTGTGGTGGGCTGGGACGGGCTGTGGTGGGCTGGGACGGGCTGTGGTGGGCTGGGACGGTCTGTGGTGGGCTGTGGTGAGTTCTGGTGAGCTTGAGACGGGCTGTGGTGGGCTGGGACGGGCTGTGGTGGGCTCTGGTGGTCTGGAAAAGGCTGTGGCATGCTGGGACGGGCTGTGGTGGGCTGGGCTGGGCTGGCACGGGCTGTGGTGTGCTGGGACGGGCTGTGGTGTGCTGGGACGGGCTGTGGTGTGCTGGGACGGGCTGTGGTGGGCTGGGACGGGCTGTGGTGGGCTGGGACGGGCTGTGGTGTGCTGGGACGGGCTGTAGTGGGCCGTAGTGGGCTGTGGTGTTCTGGGACGGGCTGTGGTGGGCTGGGACGGGCTGGGACGAGCTGTGGTGTGCTGGGACGGGCTGTGGTGTGCTGGGACGGGCTGTGGTGGGCTGTGGTGGTCTGGGACGGGCTGTGGTGGGTTCTGCTGAGCTTCAGACGGGCTGTGGTGGGCTGTGATGGGCTGTGGTGTGCTGGGACGGGCTGTGGTGGGCTGGGACGGGCTGTGGTGGGCTGGCACGGGCTGTGGTGTGCTTGGACGGGCTGGGACGGGCTGGGACGGGCTGTGGTGGGCGGAGACGGGCTGTGGTGGGCAGGGATGGGCTGTGGTGGGCGGGGACGGGCTGTGGTGGGCTGGTACGGGCTTTGGTAAGCTGTAACGGGCTGTGGTGGGCGGGGACGGGCTGTGGTGGGCGGGGACGGGCTGTGGTGGGCTGGGACGGGCTGTGGTGGGCGGGGACGGGCTTTGGTGGGCTGTGGTGGGCTGGGACGGGCTGTGGTAAGCTGTAACGAGCTGTGGTGGGCTGGGACTGGCTGTGGTTAGCTGGGACGGGCTGGGATGAGCTGGGATTGGCTGTGATGGGCTGTGGTGGGCTGGGACGGGCTGTGGTGGGCCGTGGTGGGCGGGGACGGGCCGTGGTGAATTGTGGTGCGCCGTGGTGGGCCGTTTTCGGCCGGGATGGGAAGGGGTGGGCTGTGGTGGGCCGTGCTTGGCTGGCACGGGCCGTGGTGGGCTGTGGCGGACCGTGGTGGGCTGTGGCAGGCTGGAACAAGCTGTGGCGAGCTGGGACGGGCTGTGGTAAGCTGGGACGGGCTGTAGTGGGCTGGGACGGGCTGTGGTAAACTGGGACGGGCTGGGACGGGCTGGGACAGGCTGGGACGGGCTATTGTGGAATGGGACTGGCTGTGGTGGGCTGGGACTGGCTGTGGTGGGCTGGGACGGGCTGGGACGAGCTGGGACTGGATGGGACGGGCTGGCATGGGCTGTGGTGGGCTGGGACGGGCTGTGTTGGGCCGTGGTGGGCGGGGACGGGCCGTGTTGGGCCGTGTTGGGCCGTTTTGGGCCGGGATGGGAAGGGGTGGGCTGTGGTGGTCCGTGGTGGGCTGGGACGGGCCGTGGTGGGCTGGGACAGGCCGTGGTGGGCTGTGGTGGGCCGTGGTTCGCAGTGGTGGGCCGTGGTGGGCTGGGACGGGCCGTGGTTATCTGTGGTGGGCCGTGGTGGTCTGGTACGGGCTATGGTGGGCTGTGGTGGGTTCTGGTGAGCTTGAGATGGGCTGTGGTGGGCTGGGACAGGCTGGGACGAGCTCTGGTGGTCTGGGACGGGCTGTGGTGGGCTCGGACGGGCTGGGACGGGCCGTGGTGGGCCGTGGTGGGCTGGGACGGGCCATTGTGGGCTGGGACGTGCTGGGATGGACTGGGACGGGCTGTGGTGTGCTGGAACGGGCTGTGGTGAGCTGGGACGGGCTGTGGTGGGGCGTGGTGGGCTGTGACGGGCCGTGGTGAACCGTGGTGGGCTGTGGTGGGCCGTGGTGGGCCGTTTTGAGCCGGTATGGGAAGGGATGGGCTGTGGTGGGCCGTGGTGGTCTGGGACAGGTCATGGTGGGCTGAGATGGCCCGTGGTGAACTGTGGTGGGCTGGGACAGGCTGTGGTGGGCGGGGAGGGATTTTGTTGGGCGGGGACAGGCTGTGGTGGGCGGGGACGGGCTGTGGTGGGCGGGGACGGGCTGTAGTGGGCGGGGACGGGCTGTTGTAAGCTGTGACGGACTGTGACGAGCTGAAGACGGCCTGTGGTGGGCCGTGTTGGGCCGGGACAGGCCCTGGTGGGCTGTGGAGCGCTGGGACGGGCTGTGGTGGGCTGGGACTGACTTGGACGCACTGTGGTGTGATGAGACGGGCTGGGACGGCCTGTGTTGGGCTGGGACGGGCGGTGGTGGGCTGTGGTGGGCTGGGACGGGCCGTGGAGGGCTAAGACGGGCCGTGGTGGGCTGGGACAGGCTGTGGTGGGCCTTAGTGGGCTGTGGTGGGCCTTAGTGGGCTGCGGTGGGCCGGGACGAGCTGTGGTGAGCCGTGGTGGGCTGGGACGGGCTGGGACGGGCTGCACTGGGCTGGGACGGGCTGCGCTGGGCGGGGACGGGCTGCGCTGGGCGGGGACGGGCTGTGGTAGGCTGAGAAAAGCTGGTACGTGCTGTGGTGACCGGAGACGGGCTGCGGTGGGCTGGGACGGGCCGTGGTGGGCTGGGACGGACTGGTACTTCATGTGGTGCGGTGGGACGGGCTGTGGTGGGGTGGGACGGGCTGTGACGGGCTGTCGTGGGCTGGGATGGGCTAGGATAGGCTGTGGTGGGCTGTGACCAGATGTGGTGGGCTGGGACGAGCTGGGAGGGACTGTGGTGGGCTGGGACGGGCTCTGGTGGGCTGGGACAGGCTCTGGTGGGCGGGGATGGGCTCTGGTGGGCGGGGACGGGCTGTGGTGGGCGGGGACGGGCTCTGGTGGGCAGGGACGGGCTGTGGTGGGCTGGGACGGTCTGTGGTGGGCTGGGACAGGCTGGCACGTGCTGAGACGGGTTGGGACGTGCTGGGACGGTCTGTAGTGGGCTGGGGTGGGCTGTGGTGGGCTGGGACGGGCCGTGGTGGGCTGGGACGGGCCGCGGTGGGCTGGGACGGGCCGCGGTGGGCTGGGATGGGCTCTGGTGGGCGGGGACGGGCTGTGGTGGGCGGGGACGGGCTCTGGTGGGCAGGGACGGGCTTTGGTGGTCTGGAATGGGCTGTGGTGGGCTGGGACAGGCTGGCACGTGCTGAGACGGGTTGGGACGTGCTGGGACGGTCTGTAGTGGGCTGGGACGGGCTGTGGTGGGCTGGGACGGGCTGTGGTGGGCTGGGACAGGCTGCGGTGGGCTGGGACGGGCTGGGACGGTCTGGGACGGGCCGTGGTGGGCTGGGACGGGCCGTGGTGGGCTGGGACGGGCTGGGACGGGCCGTGGTGGGCTGGGACAGGCTGTGGTGGGCCGTAGTGGGCTGTGGTGGGCCGTTTTGGGCCGGGACGAGCTGCGGTGGGCGGGGACGGGCTGCGGTGGGCGGGGACGGGCTGCGGTGGGCGGGGACGGGCTGTGGTGGGTTGGTACTTCATGTGGTGGGCTGGGACGGGCTGTGGTAAGCTGTAACCGGCTGTGGTGGCCTGTGGTGGTCTGGGACAGGTTGTGGTGAGCTGAGATGGGCTGGGACGGGCTGCGCTGGGCTGGGACGGGCTGTTGTAGGCTGAGACAGGCTGGTACGTGCTGTGGTGAGCGGAGACGGGTCGTGGTGGGCTGGGACGGACTGGTACTTGATGTGGTGGGCTGGTACGGGCTGTGGTGGGCTGTGACGGGCTGTGGTGGTCTGGGATGAGCTGGGACTGGCTGTGGTGGGCTGGGACGGGCTGTGGTGGGCTGGGACGGGCTGTGATGGGCCGTGGTGGTCCGGGACAGGCTCTGGTGGGCTGTGGAGGGCTGGGACGGGCTGTGAAAGATTAGGACGAGCTGTGGAGAGCTGTGGTGGGCTGGGACGGGCCGTGGTGGGCTGGGACGGGCCGTGGTGGGCTGGGACGGGCTCTGGTGGTGAGCGGAGACAGCCTGTGTTGGGCTGGGACGGGCTGTGATAAGCTGTAACCGGCTGTGGTGGGCTGTGGTGGGCTGGGACGGGCCGTGGTGGGCTGGGTCGAGCTGGGACTGGCTGTGGTGGGCTGTGGTGGGCTGTGGTGGGCTGGGACGGGCCGTGGTGGGCTGGGACGGGCCGTGGTGGGCTGGGACGGGCCGTGGTGGGCTGGGACGGACCGTGGTGGGCTGGGACAGGCTGTGGTGGGCCGTAGTGGGCTTTGGTGGGCTGTGGTGGGCTGGGACGGGCTGCAGTGGGCTGGGACGGGCTGTGGTGGGCGGGGACGGGCTGCGGTGGGCGGGGACGGGCTGCGGTGGGCGGGGATGGGCTGCGGTGAGCGGGGACGGGCTGTAGTGGGCGGGGACGGGCTGCGGTGGGCGGGGACGGTCTGCGGTGGGCTGGGACGGGCTGGGACGGGCCGTGGTGGGCTGGGACAGGCTGTGGTGGGCCGTGTTGGGCCGGGACGAGCTGCGGTGAGTCGGGATGGGCTGTGGTGGGCCCGGACGGGCTGCGGTGGGCCGGGACGGGCTGCGGTTGGCGGGGACGGGCTGCGGTGGGTGGGGACGGGCTGTGGTGGGTTGGTACTTCATGTGGTGGGCTGGGACGGGCTGTGATAAGCTGTAACCGGCTGTGGTGGGCTGTGGTGGTCTGGGACAGGTTGTGGTGAGCTGAGATGGGCTGTGATGGGCTTTTGTGGGCTGGGACGGGCTGCGCTGGGCTGGGACGGGCTGCGGTGGGCGGGGACGGGCTGCGGTGGGCGGGGACGGGCTGTTGTAGGCTGAGACAGGCTGGTACGGGCTGTGGTGAGCGGAGACGGGTCGTGGTGGGCTGGGACGGCCCGTGGTGGGCTGGGACGGACTGGTACTTGATGTGGTGGGCTGGTACGGGCTGTGGTGGGCTGGGACGGGCTGTGGTGGTCTGGGACGAGCTGGGACGGGCTGTGGTGGGCTGGGACGGGCTGTGATGGGCCGTGGTTGGCCGGGACAGGCTCTGGTGGGCTGTGGAGGATTGGGACGGGCTGTGGAGAGCTGTGGTGGGCTGGGACGGGCCGTGGTAAGCTGGGACAGGCTTTCGTGGGCTGGGACGGGCTGTGGTAAACTGGGACGGGCTGTGGTGGGCTGGGACGGCCTGGGACGGGCTGTGGAGGGCTGGGACGGGCTGGGACGGGCTGTGGTGGGCTTCTATGGGCTGGTACTTTATGTGGTGGGCTGGGACGGGCTGTGGTGGGCTGGGACGGGCTGTGGTGAATTGTGGTGCGCCGTGGTGGGCCGTTTTGGGCCGGGATGGGAAGGGGTGGGCTGTGGTGGGCCGTGGTGAGCTGTGGCGGACCGTGGTGGGCTGTGGCGGGCTGGAACAAGCTGTGGCGAGCTGGGACGGGCTGTGGTAAGCTGGGACGGGCTGTGGTGGGCTGGGACTGGCTGTGGTGGGCTGGGACGGGCTGGGACGAGCTGGGACTGGATGGGACGGGCTGGCATGGGCTGTGGTGGGCTGGGACGGGCTGTGTTGGGCCGTGGTGGGCGGGGACGGGCCGTGGTGAGCCGTGGTGGGCCGTTTTGGGCCGGGATGGGAAGGGGTGGGCTGTGGTGGGCCGTGGTGGGCTGGGACGGGCCGTGGTGGGCTGGGACGGGCCGTGGTGGGACGTGGTTCGCTGTGGTGGGCCGTGGTGGGCTGGGACGGGCCGTGGTTATCTGTGGTGGGCCGTGGTGGTCTGGTACGGGCTATGGTGGGCTGTGGTGGGTTCTGGTGAGCTTGAGACGGGCTGTGGTGGGCTGGGACAGGCTGGGACGAGCTCTGGTGGTCTGGGACAGGCTGTGGTGGGCTCGGACGGGCTGGGACGGGCCGTGGTGGGCCGTGGTGGGCTGGGACGGGCCGTGGTGGGCTGGGACGGGCTGTGGTGGGCTGGAACGGGCTGTGGTGAGCTGGGACGGGCTGTGGTGGGGCGTGGTGGGCTGGGACGGGCCGTGGTGAACCGTGGTGGGCTGTGGTGGGCCGTGGTGGGCCGTTTTGGGCCGGTATGGGAAGGGATGGGCTGTGGTGGGCCGTGGTGGGCTGGGACAAGTCATGGTGGTCTGAGATGGCCCGTGGTGAACTGTGGTGGGCTGGGACAGGCTGTGGTGGGCGGGGACGGGCTGTGGTAGGCAGGGACGGGCTGTGGTGGGCTGTGGAGGGCTGTGGTGGGCGGGGACGGGCCGTGGAGGGCTAAGACGGGCCGTGGTGGTCTGGGACAGGCTGTGGTGTTCCTTAGTGGGCTGTGGTGGGCCTTAGTGGGCTGTGGTGGGCCGTGGTGGGCCGGGACGAGCTGTGGTGAGCCGGGACGGGCTGTGGTGGGCTGGGACGGGCTGGGACGGGTTGCGGTGGGCTGGGACGGGCTGCGCTGGGCGGGGACAGGCTGTGGTAGGCTGAGAAAGGCTGGTACGTGCTGTGGTGAGCGGAGATGGGCTGCGGTGGGCTGGGACGGGCCGTGGTGGGCTGGGACGGACTGGTACTTGATGTGGTGGGGTGGGACGGGCTGTGGTGGGCTGGGACAAGCTGGGACTGGCTGTGGTGGGCTGGGACGGGCTGTGACGGGCTGTCATGGGCTGGGATGGGCTAGGATAGGCTGTGGTGGGCTGTGACCAGCTGTGGTGGGCTGGGACGAGCTGGGAGGGACTGGGACGGGCTGTGGTGGGCTAGGACAGGCTGTGGTGGGCGGGGATGGGCTCTGGTGGGCGGGGACGGGCTGTGGTGGGCGGGGACGGGCTCTGGTGGGCAGGGACGGGCTTTGGTGGTCTGGAGTGGGCTGTGGTGGGCTGGGACAGGCTGGCACGTGCTGAGACGGGTTGGGACGTGCTGGGACGGTCTGTAGTGGGCTGGGACGGGCTGCGGTGGGCTGGGACGGGCCGCGGTGGGCTGGGACGGGCTACGGTGGGCTGGGACGGGCCGCGGTGGGCTGGGACGGGCTGTGGTGGGCGGGGACGGGCTGTGGTGGGCGGGGACGGGCTCTGGTGGGCGGGGACGGGCTTTGGTGGTCTGGAATGGGCTGTGGTGGGCTGGGACAGGCTGGCACGTGCTGAGACGGGTTGGGACGTGCTGGGACGGTCTGTAGTGGGCTGGGACGGGCTGTGGTGGGCTGGGACGGGCTGTGGTGGGCTGGGACAGGCTGCGGTGGGCTGGGACGGGCTGGGACGGTCTGGGACGGGCCGTGGTGGGCTGGGACGGGCCGTGGTGGGCTGGGACGGGCCGTGGTGGGCCATAGTGGGCTGTGGTGGGCCCTGTTGGGCCGGGACGAGCTGCGGTGAGCCGGGACGGGCTGCGGTGGGCTGGGACGGGCAGTGGTTGTCTGGGATGGGCTGCGGTGGGCGGGGACGGGCTGCGGTGGGCGGGGACGGGCTGTGGTGGGTTGGTACTTCATGTGGTGGGCTGGGACAGGCTGTGATAAACTGTAACCGGCTGTGGTGGGCTGTGGTGGTCTGGGACAGGTTGTGGTGAGCTGAGATGGGCTGGGACGGGCTGCGCTGGGCTGGGACGGGCTGCGCTGGGCTGGGACGGGCTGCGGTGGGCGGGGACGGGCTGTGGTGGGCGGGGACGGGCTGCGGTGTGCAGGGACGGGCTGTTGTAGGCTGAGACAGGCTGGTACGGGCTGTGGTGGGCTGCGACGGGCTGTGGTGGGCTGCGACGGGCTGTGGTGGGCTGCGACGGGCTGTGGTGGGCTGCGACAGGCTGTGGTGGGCTGCGATGGGCTGTGGTGGGCTGCGACGAGCTGTGGTGGGCTGGGACAGGCTGCGGTGAGCTGGGACGGGCTGGGACGGTCTGGGACGGGCCGTGGTGGGCTGGGACGGGCCGTGGTGGGCCGGGACGGGCTGTGGTGAGCCGGGACGGGCTGCGGTGGGCGGGGACGGGCTGCGGTGGGCGGGGACGGGCTGCGGTGGGCGGGGACGGGCTGCGGTGGGCTGGGACGGGCTGTGGTGGGCTGTGGTGGGCTGTGGTGGGCTGGGACGGGCTATGGTGGATTGGGACGTGCTGTGTTGGGCTGGGACGGGCTGGGACGGGCTGTGGTGTGCTGGGACGGGCTGTGGTGGCCTGGGACGGTCTGTGGTGGGCTGGGACAGGCTGTGACGGTCTGTGGTGGGCTGGGACGGGCTGTGGTGGGCCGATCTGTGGTGGGCTGGGACGGGCTGTGGTGGGCTGGGACGGGCTGTGGTGGGCGGGGACGGGCTGGGACAGGCTGGGACGGGCTGTAGTGGGCTGGGACGGGCTGTGGTTGGCTGGGACGGGCTGCTGTGGGCTGGGACGGGCTGGGACAGGCTGGGATAGGTTGAGACAGGCTGTGGTGGCCTGGGACATTCTGTGGTGGGCTGTGGTGGGCTCTGGTGGTCTGGAACGAGCTGTGGTTGGGCTGGGACGGGCTGGGACGGGCTGTGGTGGGCTGGGACAAGCTGTGGTTTGCGGGGACGGGCTGTGGTGGGCGGGGACGGGCTGTGGTGGGCGGGGATGGGCTGTGGTGGGCGGAGACGGCCTGGGACGGTCTGTGATGGGCTGGGACATTCTGTGGTGGGCTGGGACGGGCTGGGAGGAGCAGAGACGGTCTGTGGTGGCCTGGGACAGGCTGTGGTGGGCGGTGACGGGCTGTGGTGGGCGGTGACGGTCTGTGGTGAGCTGGGACAGGCTGGGAAGGGCTGCGGTGGCTGTGGTGTGCTGGGACGGGCTGTGGTGGTTTGGGAAGGGCTGGGATGGGCTGGGACGGGCTGGGACGGGCTGTGGTGGGCTGGGACGGGCTGTGCTGGGCTGGGACGGGCTGGGACAGGCTGTGGTGGGCTGTGGTGGGCTGGGACGGGCTGTGGTGGGCTGGGACAGGCTGGGATAGGCTGAGACAGGCTGTGGTGGCCTGGGACATTCTGTGGTGGGCTGGGATGGGCTCTGGTTGTCTGGAACGGGCTGTGGTGGGCCGGGACGGGCTGTGGTGGGCGGGGATGAACTGTGGTGGGCGGAGACGGGTTGTGGTGGGCTGGGACGGGCTGTGGTGGGCTGGGCTGGGCTGTGGTGGGCTGCGGTGAGTAGGGACGGGCTCTGACGGGCTGTGGTGGGCTGGGACAGGCTGGGAAGGGCTGTGGTGTGCGGTGACGGTCTGTAGTGAGCTGGGAAAGGCTGGGAAGGGCTGTGGTGGGCTGTGGTGCGCTGGAACGGTTTGTGTTGATCTGGAACGGGCTGTGATGGGCTGGGACGGGCTGGGACATGCTGGGACGGTCTGTGGTGGACTGGGACGGTCTGTGGTTTGGTGGTACGGGCTGGGACGGGCTGGGATGGGCTGTGGTGTGCTGAGACGGGCTGTGGTGGGCTGTGGTGGTCTGGGACGGGCTGGGACGGGCTGTGGTGGGCTGTGGTGGGCTCTGCTGAGCTTGAGACGGGCTGTGGTGGGCTGGAACGAGCTGGGACGGGCTGTGGTGGGCTGGGACGGGCTGGGACGGGCTGTGGTGGGCGGGGACGGGCTGTGGTGGGCGGGGACGGGCTGTGGTGGGCGGGGACGCGCTGTGGTGGGCGGGGACGGGCTGTGGTGGTCTGGAACGGTCTGTGGTGGGCTGGGACGGTCTGTGGTGGGCTGGGATGGGCCGTCGTGGGCTGGGACGGGCCGTGGCGGGCTGGGACGGGTTGTGGAGGACTGGGACGAACTGTGGTGGACCGTGGTGGGCTGTGATGGGCTGTGGTAAGCTGGGACGGGCTTTCGTGGGCTGGGACAGGCCGTCGTGGGCTGGGACGGGCCGTGGTGGGCTGGGACAGCCCGTGGTGGGCTGGGACAGGCTGTGGTGAGCTGGGACGGGTCCTGGTGGACCAGGACGGGCCGTGGCGGGCTGGGGCGAACTGTGGTGGGCTGGAATGAACTGTGGTGGTCTGTGGTGGGCTGGGACGGGCTGTGGTGGGCTGGGACAAGCTGTGGTGGGCTGGGACGGGCTGTGGTGGGCTGGGATGGGCTGTGATAAGCTGTAACCGGCTGTGGTGGGCTGTGGTAAGCTGGGACGGGGTGTGGTGGGTTGTGATGGGCTGTGGTGGGCTGTGGTGGGCTGGGGTGGGTTCGGACGGGCCGTGGTAGACTGGGACGGGCTGTGGTGGGCTTCTATGGGCTGGTACTTTATGTGGTGGGCTGGGACGAGCTGTGACGAGTTGTGGTGAGTGTGGTGGGCTGGGATGGGCTGGGACGGACTGTGTTTAGCTGGGACGGGCTGTGGTTGGCCGTGGTGGGCTGGGACAGGCTGTGGTGAGCTGAGACAGGCTGTGGTGGGCTGTGTCGGGCTGGTACGAGCTGTGACGGGGTGGGACGGGCTGTGGTGGTCTGCGCTAGGCTGTGGTGTGCTGTAGTGGCCTGTGATGGGCTGGGTGGGGCTGTGGTGGGTTGGGACAAGCTGTGGTGGGCTGGGACGGGCTGTGGTGGGCTGGGACGGGCTGTGTTGGGCTGGGACAGGCTGTGGTGGGCTGGGATAAGCTGTGTTGGGCTGGGACGGGCTGTGGTGGGCCGGTCTGTGGTGGGCTGGGACGGGCTGTGGTGGGCGGGGACGGGCTGGGACAGGCTGGGACGGGCTGTGGTGGGCTGTGGTGGGCTGGGACGGGCTGTGGTTGGCTGGGACGGGCTGCTGTGGGCTGGGACGGGCTGGGACGGGCTGGGACAGGCTGGGATAGGCTGAGACAGGCTGTGGTGGGCGGTGACGGTCTGTGGTGAGCTGGGACAGGCTGGGAAGGGCTGCGGTGGCTGTGGTGGGCTGGAACGGGCTGTGGTGGTCTGGAACGGGCTGGGATGGGCTGGGACATGCTGGGACGGTCTGTGGTGGACTGGGACGGTCTGTGGTGTGCTGGGACGGGCTGTGGTGGTTTGGGACGGGCTGGGATGGGCTGTGGTGTGCTGGGACGGGCTGTGGTGGGCTGGGACGAGCTGGGACGGGCTGTGGTGGGCTGTGGTGGACAGGGACGGTCTGTGGTGTGCTGGGACAGGCTGTGGTGGGCTGTGACGGGCTGTGGTGGGCTGGGACGGGCTGTGATGTGCTGGGAAGGGCTGTGGTGTGCTGGGACGGGCTGTGGTGTGCTGGGACGGGCTGTGGTGTGCTGGGACGGGCTGTGGTGGGCTGGGACGGGCTGTGGTGTGCTGGGACGGGCTGTGGTGGGCTGGGACGGGCTGTGGTGTGCTGGGACGGGCTGTGGTGGGCTGGGACGGGCCGTGGTGGGCTGGGACGGGCCGTGGTGGGCTGCGACGGGCCGTGGTGGGCTGGGACGGGCTGTGGTGGGCTGGGACAGGCTGTGGTGGGCTGTGGTGGACTGGGAAGGGCCGTGGTGTGCCGTGGTGTGCTCTGGTGGGCCATGGTGGACCGTGGTTGGCCGTGGTGGGCCGGGACAGGCCGTGGTTAGCCGTGCTGGGCTGAAACAGGCTGGGACAGGCTCTGGTGGGCTGGGACGGGCTCTGGTGGGCTGGGACGGGCTGTGGTGGGCTGGGACGGGCTGTGGTGGGCTGTGGTGGGCTGGGACGGGCTGTGGTCGTCTGGGACGGGCCGTGGTGGGCTGAGACGGGCCGTGGTTGGCTGAGACGGGCCGTGGTGGGCTGAGACGGGCCGTGGTGGGCTGGGACGGGCTGGTACTTGCTGTGGTGGGCTATAACGGGCTGTGGTGTGCTGTGAGAGGCTGTGGTGGTCTGGGACGAGCTGGGACGGGCTGTGGTAAGCTGGGACGGGCTGTGGTGGGCTGGGACGGGCTGTGGTGGGCTGGGACGGGCTGTGGTGGGCCGTAGTGGGCTGTGGTGTGCTGGGACGGGCTCTGGTGGGCTCTGGTGGGCTCTGGTGGGCTGGGACGGGCTGTCGTGGGCTGGGACGGGCTGTGGTGTGCTGGGACGGGCTGGGACGGGCCGTGGTGGGCTGGGACGGGCCGTGGTGGGCTGGGATGGGTTGGGATAGGCTGCGGTGGGCCGTGGTGTGCTGTGGTGGGCCGTGGTGGGCTGGGATAGGCTGTGGTGAGCTGAGACGGGCTCTGGAGGTCTAGTGGTGGGCTGGGACGGGCTGTGGAGGGCCGGGAAGGGCTGTGGTGGGCTCGACGGGCTGTGGTTGGCTGGGACCGTCTGTTTTGGGCTGGGATGGCCTGCGGTGGCCTGTGGTGGGCTGTGGTGGGCTGGGACGGGCTGTGGTGGGTTGGGACGGGCTGGGACGGGCTGGGATGGGCAGTGGTGGGTTGGGACGGGCAGTGGTTGTCTGGGACGGGCTGTGGTGGGCTGGGACGGTCTGTGGTGGGCTGGGACGGTCTGTGGTGGGCTGTGGTAAGCTGGGACGGGCTGTGGTGGGCTGTGGTGTGCTGGGACGGGCTGTGGTGGGCTGGGACGGGCCGTGGTGGGCTGTGGTGCGCCGTGTTTATCTGGGACGAGCTGTGGTGGGCCATGGCAGGCCGTGGTGGGCTGGGACGGGCCGTGGTTTGCCGTGGTGGGCTGAAACAGGCTGTGGTGACCGGTGGTGGGCTGTGGTGACCGGTGGTGGGCTGTGGTGACCTGTGGTGGGCTGTGGTGTGCTGGGACGGGTTGCGGTGGGCTGGGACGGGTTTCGGTGGGCTAGGACGGGCTGCGGTGGGCTGGGATAAGCTGTGTTGGGCTGCGACGGGCTGTGGTAGGCTGGGATGAGCTGTGGAGGGTTGGGACGGGCTGTGGAGGGTTGTGGAGGGCTGTGCTGGGCTTGGACAGGCTGTGGTGGGCTGAGATTGGCTGTGGTGGTCCGTGGTGGGCTGGGACGGGCCGTGCTGGGCTAGGACGGGCTGTGGTGAACTGTGGTGGGCTGGGACGGGCCGTGGTGGGCTGGGACGGGCCGTGGTGGGCTGGGGTGGGCCGTGGTGGGCTGGGACGGGCCGTTGTGGGCTGGGACAGGCTGTGGTGGGCTGTGGTGGACTGGGAAGGTCCGTGGTGGGCCGTGGTGTGCTCTGGTGGGCCATGGTGGACCGTGGTTGGCCGTGGTGGGCCGGGACAGGCCGTGGTTAGCCGTGCTGGGCTGAAACAGGCTGGGACGGGCTCTGGTGGGCTGGGACGGGCTCTAGTGGGCTGGGACGGGCTGTGGTGGGCTGGGATGGGCTGTGGTGGGCTGTGGTGGGCTGGGACGGGCTGTGGTCGTCTGGGACGGGTTGTGGTGAGCTGAGACGGGCCGTGGTGGGCTGAGACGGGCCGTGGTGGGCTGGGACGGGCTGGTACTTGCTGTGGTGGGCTGTTACGGGCTGTGGTGTGCTGTGAGAGGCTGTGGTGGTCTGGGACGAGCTGCAACGGGCTGTGGTGGGCTGGGACGGGCTGTGGTGGGCTGGGACGGGCTGTGGTGGGCTGGGACGGGCTGTGGTGGGCCGTAGTGGGCTGTGGTGGGCTGGGACGGGCTGTGGTGGTCTGTGACAAGCTCTTGTGGGCTGTGGTGGGCTGGGACGAGCTCTGGTGGGCTGGGACGGGCTGTCGTGGGCTGGGACGGGCTGTCGTGGGCTGGGACGGTCTGGGATGGGCCGTGGTGGGCTGGGACGGGCCGTGGTGGGCTGGGACGGGTTGGGATAGGCTGCGGTGGGCCGTGGTGTGCTGTGGTGGGCCGTGGTGGGCTGGGATAGGCTGTGGTGAGCTGAGACGGGCTGTGGAGGTCTGTGGTGGGCTAGGACGGCTTGTGGTGGGCTGGGACGGGCTGTGGTGGGCTGTGGTGGGCTTTCGTGGGCCGCGGTGGGCTGGGACGGGCTGTGGTGGTCTGGGACGGGCTGCGGTGGGTTGTGGAGAGCTGGGACGGGCTGTGACGGGCTGTGGTGGGCTGCGACGGGCTCTGGGGGTCTGGGACAGGCTTGGACGAGCTGGGACAGGCTGGGACAGGCTGTGGTGGGCTGAGACGGGCTGGGAGGGGCTGGGACGGGCTGTGGTGGGCTGGGATGGGCTGTGGTGGGCTGTGGTAAGCTGGGACGGGCTGTGGTGGGCTGACACGGGCTGGGAGGGGCTGGGACGGGCTGTGGTGGGCTGTGGTGGGCTGGGACGAGTTGTAGTGGGCCGGGACGGGCTGTGGTGGGCTGTGGTAAGCTGGGACGGGCTGTGGTGTGCTGGGATTGTCTGTGGGGGGCTGGGAGGGGCTGTGGTGGGCTGGGACGGGCTGTGGTGGGCTGGGATGGGCTGTGGTGGGCTGGGACGGGCTGTGGTGGGCTGGGACGAGCTGTGGTGTGCAGGGACAGGCTGGGACGGGCTGGGACGGGCTGGCACGTGCTGGGACGGTCTGTGGTGGGCTGGGACTCGGTGTGGTGGAATGGGACGGGCTGGGACAGGCTGTGGTGGGCTGGGACAGGCTGTGGTGGGCTGGGACGGGCTGGGACGGGCTGTGACGGGCTGTGGTGAGCTGGGACGGGCTGTGGTGGGCTGTGGTGAGCTGAGACCGGCTGTGGTGGGCTGGGACCGGCTGTGGTGGGCGGGGATGGGCTGTGGTGGGCGGGGACGGGCTGTGGTGGGCGGGGACGGGCTGTGGTTGGCGGGGACGGGCTGTGGTGGGCTGGGACGGGCTGTGGTGGGCTGGGACGGGCTGTGGTTGGCGGGGACGGGCTGTGGTGGGCTAGGCCGGGCTGGGACGGGCTATGGTGGATTGTGGTCAGCTGGGACGGGCTATGGTGGGCTGGGACAAGCCGTGGTTGGCTGGGACGAGCTGGGACGTGCTGTGATGGGCTGTGGTGGGCTGGGACAGGCTGGGATGCACTGTGGTGGGCTGTGGTGGGCTGTGGTGGGCTGTGGTCGGCGGGGACGTGCTGTGGTGGGCAGGGACGTGCTGTGGTGGGCTTGGACGGGCTGTGGTGGGCTGGGACGGGCTGTGGTCAGCCGTGGTGGGCTGGGACAGGCCGTTGTGGCTCCGGACGGGCTCTGGTGGGTTGGGACGGGCTGTGGTGGGCTGTGGTGGGCTGTGGCGGTCTTTGTTGGGCTAGGACGGGCTGGGAAGGATTGGGACGGTCTGGGACGTGCTGTGGTGGGCTGTGGAGGGCTGTGGCTGGCTGGGGTGGGCTGGGATGGGCTGCGGTGGGCTGTGGCTGGCTGGGACGGGCTGTGATGTGCTGGGACAAGCTGTGGTGGGCTGGGACGGTCTGTGGTGGTCTGGGATGGGCTGTGGTGGGCTGGGACAGGCCGTGGTGAACTGGGACGGGCCGTGGTGGGCTGCGGTGGTCCGTGGTGGGCCGGGAAGGGCCGTGGTGAACTGTGATGGGCTGTGGTGGGCCGTGGTGGCCTGGCACGGGCTGTGGTCAGCCGTGGTGGGCTGGCACGGGCTGTGGTGGGCTGGGACGAGCTGTGGTGGGCTGGGACAGGCTGTGATGTGCTGGGACGGGCTGTGGTGGGCCGTGGTGGGCCGGGACCGGCCGTGGTGGGCTGGGACGGGCTCTGGTGGGCTGTGGTGGGCTGGCAGCGGCTGTAGTGGGCTGGGACAGGCTGTGGTCAGCTGTGGTGGGCTGGGACGGGCCGTGGTGGCTCGGGGCGGGCTCTAGTGGGCCGGGACGGGCTCTGGTGGGCTGTGGTAGGCTGTGGTGGGCTGTGCCGGGCTGTGGTGGGCTAGGACGGGCTGGGAAGGGCTGGGACAGGCTGGAACGGTCTGTGGTGGGCCTTGCCGGGCTGTGGTGGGCTGTGCTGAGCTGGGACGGGCTAGGACGGGCTGGGACGGGCTGTGCCAGGCTGTGGTGGGCTGTGATGGGCTGTTGTGGGCCGGGACGGGCTGTGGTGGGCCGGGACGGCCTGTGGTGGGCTGGGACGAGTTGTGGTGGGCCGGGACGGGCTGTGGTGGGCTGTGGTGGGTTATGGTGAGCTTAGACGGGCTGTGGTGGGTTGTGGTGGGCTGGGACGGGCTGTTGTGGTCAGGGACGGGCTGTGGTGGGCTGTGACAGGCTGTGGTGGGCTGGGTCGGGCTGTGGCAGGCTGGGATGGGCTTTGGCGGGCCGGGACAGTCTGTGGCGGGCTGTGGCGGGCCGTCGTTGGCCGTGGTGGGCCGTAGTGGGCCGTGGTGAGCCGTGGTGGGCTGTGGTAGGCTGGGACGGGCTGTGGTGACCTGGGACGGGCTGTGGTGGGCTGTGGAGGGCTGGGACGGGCTGTGGAGGGCTGGGACGGGCTGTGGTGGGCTCGACGGGCTGCGGTTGGCTGGGACCGTCTGTTTTGGGCTGGGATGGCCTGCAGTGGCCTTTGGTGGGCTGTGGTGGGCTGTGACGGGCTGTGGTGGGTTGGGACGGGCCGGGACGGGCTGGGACGGGCAGTGGTGGGCTGGGACGGGCAGTGGTGGGCTGGGACGGGCTGTGGTGGGCTGGGACGGTCTGTGGTGGGCTGGGACGGTCTGTGGTGTGCTGGGACGGGCTGTGGTGGGCTGTGATGGGCTGTGGTGGGCTGTTGTGTGCTGGGACGGGCTGTGGTGGGCTGTGGTGTGTTGTGACGGGTTGGCACGGGCTGGGTCGGGCCGTGGTGGGCTGGGATGGGCTGTGGTGGGCTGTGGTGGGCTGGGACGGGCTGTGGTGGGCTGGGACGGGCTGTGGTGGGTTGGGACGGGCTGGGACGGGCTGTGGTGGGCTGGGACGGGCTGTGGTGGGCTGGGACAGTCTGTGGTGGGCTGGGACGGTCTGGTGTGGGCTGTGGTAAGCTGGGACGGGCTGTGGTGGGCTGTGATGGGCTGTGGTGGGCTGTGGTGTGCTGGGACGGGCTGTGGTGGGCCGGGACGGGCCGTGGTGGGCTGTGGTGCGCCGTGTTTATCTGGGACGAGCTGTGGTGGGCCATGGCGGGCCGTGGTGGGCTGGGACGGGCCGTGGTTTGCCGTGGTGGGCTGAAACAGGCTGTGGTGACCTGTGGTGGGCTGTGGTGACCGGTGGTGGGCTGTGGTGACCGGTGGTGGGCTCTGGTGTGCTGGGACGGGTTGCGGTGGGCTGGGACGGGTTTCAGTGGGCTAGGACGGGCTGCGGTGGGCTGGGACGGGCTGCGGTGGGCTGGGATAAGCTGTGTTGGGCTGGGATAGGCTGTGGTAGGCTGGGATGAGCTGTGGAGGGTTGGGACGGGCTGTGGTGGGCTGGGACAGGCTGTGGTGGGCTGTGGTGGACTGGGAAGGGCCGTGGTGGGCCGTGGTGTGCTCTGGTGGGCCATGGTGGACCGTGGTTGGCCGTGGTGGGCCGGGACAGGCCGTGGTTAGCCGTGCTGGGCTGAAACAGGCTGGGACGGGCTCTGGTGGGCTGGGACGGGCTGTGGTGGGCTGGTACTTGCTGTGGTGGGCTGGTACTTGCTGTGGTGGGCTGGTACTTGCTGTGGTGGGCTGGGACGGGCTGTGGTGGGCTGTGGTGGGCTGGGACGGATTGTGGTGAGCTGAGACGGGCCGTGGTGGGCTGAGACGGGCCGTGGTGGGCTGGGACGGGCTGGTACTTGCTGTGGTGGGCTGTTACGGGCTGTGGTGTGCTGTGAGAGGCTGTGGTGGTCTGGGACGAGCTGGGACGGGCTGTGGTGGGCTGGGACGGGCTGTGGTGGGCTGGGACGGGCTGTGGTGGGCCGTAGTGGGCTGTGGTGGGCTGGGACGGGCTGTGGTGGTCTGTGACAAGCTCTTGTGGGCTGTGGTGGGCTGGGACGAGCTGTGGTGGGCTCTGGTGGGCTGGGACGGGCTGTCGTGGGCTGGGACGGGCTGGGACGGGCCGTGGTGGGCTGGGACGGGCCGTGGTGGGCTGGGACGGGCCGTGGTGGGCTGGGACGGGTTGGGATAGGCTGCGGTGGGCCGTGGTGTGCTGTGGTGGGCCGTGGTGGGCTGGGATAGGCTGTGGTGAGCTGAGACGGGCTGTGGTGGGCTGGGACGGGCTGTGGTGGTCTGTGACAAGCTCTTGTGGGCTGTGGTGGGCTGGGATGAGCTGTGGTGGGCTCTGGTGGGCTCTGGTGGGCTGGGACGGGCTGTCGTGGGCTGGGACGGGCTGGGACGGGCCGTGGTGGGCTGGGACGGGCCGTGGTGGGCTGGGACGGGCCGTGGTGGGCTGGGACGGGTTGGGATAGGCTGCGGTGGGCCGTGGTGTGCTGTGGTGGGCTGTGGTGGGCTGGGATAGGCTGTGGTGAGCTGAGACGGGCTCTGGAGGTCTGTGGTGGGCTAGGACGGCTTGTGGTGGGCTGGGACGGGCTGTGGTGGGCCGTGGTGGGCTGTGGTGGGCTTTCGTGGGCCGTGGTGGGCTGGGACGGGCTGTGGTGGGCTGGGACGGGCTGCGGTGGGTTGTGGAGAGCTGGGACGGGCTGTGACGGGCTGTGGTGGGCTGCGACGGGCTGTGGGGGTCTGGGACAGGCTTGGACGAGCTGGGACAAGCTGGGACAGGCTGTGGTGGGCTGAGACAGGCTGGGATGGCCTTGGACGGGCTGTGGTGGGCTGGGACGGTCTGTGGTGGGCTGTGGTGGGCTGGGACGGGCTGTGGTGGGCTGGGACGGGTTGCGGTGGGCTGGGACGGGCTGTGGTGGGCTGGGACGGGCTGTGGTGGGTTGGGACGGGCTGGGACGGGCTGTGGTGGGCTGGGACGGGCTGTGGTGGGCTGGGACAGTCTGTGGTGGGCTGGGACGGTCTGGTGTGGGCTGTGGTAAGCTGGGACGGGCTGTGGTGGGCTGTGATGGGCTGTGGTGGGCTGTGGTGTGCTGGGACGGGCTGTGGTGGGCCGGGACGGGCCGTGGTGGGCTGTGGTGCGCCGTGTTTATCTGGGACGAGCTGTGGTGGGCCATGGCGGGCCGTGGTGGGCTGGGACGGGCCGTGGTTTGCCGTGGTGGGCTGAAACAGGCTGTGGTGACCTGTGGTGGGCTGTGGTGACCGGTGGTGGGCTGTGGTGACCGGTGGTGGGCTGTGGTGTGCTGGGACGGGTTGCGGTGGGCTGGGAAGGGTTTCAGTGGGCTAGGACGGGCTGCGGTGGGCTGGGACGGGCTGCGGTGGGCTGGGATAAGCTGTGTTGGGCTGCGACGGGCTGTGGTAGGCTGGGATGAGCTGTGGAGGGTTGGGACGGGCTGTGGAGGGTTGTGGAGGGCTGTGCTGGGCTTGGACAGGCTGTGGTGGGCTGAGATGGGCCGTGGTGGTCCGTGGTGGGCTGGGACGGGCCGTGCTGGGCTAGGACGGGCTGTGGTGAACTGTGGTGGGCTGTGATGGGCCGTGGTGGGCTGGGACGGGCCGTGGTGGGCTGGGACGGGCCGTGGTCGGCTGGGGTGGGCCGTGGTGGGCTGGGACGGGCCGTGGTGGGCTGGGACAGGCTGTGGTGGGCTGTGGTGGACTGGGAAGGGCCGTGGTGGGCCGTGGTGTGCTCTGGTGGGCCATGGTGGACCGTGGTTGGCCGTGGTGGGCCGGGACAGGCCGTGGTTAGCCGTGCTGGGCTGAAACAGGCTGGGACGGGCTCTGGTGGGCTGGGACGGGCTGTGGTGGGCTGGTACTTGCTGTGGTGGGCTGGGACGGGCAGTGGAGGGCTGGGACGGGCTGTGGTGGGCTGTGGTGGGCTGGGACGGGTTGTGGTGAGCTGAGACGGGCCGTGGTGGGCTGAGACGGGCCGTGGTGGGCTGGGACGGGCTGGTACTTGCTGTGGTGGGCTGTTACGGGCTGTGGTGTGCTGTGAGAGGCTGTGGTGGTCTGGGACGAGCTGGGACAGGCTGTGGTGGGCTGGGACGGGCTGCGGTGGGCTGGGACGGGCTGTGGTGGGCTGGGACGGGCTGTGGTGGGCCGTAGTGGGCTGTGGTGGGCTGGGACGGGCTGTGGTGGTCTGTGACAAGCTCTTGTGGGCTGTGGTGGGCTGGGACGAGCTGTGGTGGGCTCTGGTGGGCTGGGACAGGCTGTCGTGGGCTGGGACGGGCTGGGACGAGCCGTGGTGGGCTGGGATGGGCTGGGAGGGGCTGGGACGGGCTGTGGTGGGCTGGGACGGTCTGTGGTGGGCTGTGATAAGCTGGGACGGGCTGTGGTGGGCTGGGACGGGCTAAGAAGGGCTGTGGTGGGTTGTGGTGAGCTGGGGCGACCTCTGGTGGGCTAGGACGGGCTGTGACGGGTTGTGGTGGGCTGTGGTAAGCTGGGACGGGCTCAGGTGGGTTGGGACGGGCTGTGGTGCGCTGTGGTTGGCTGGGACGGGCTTTGGTGGGCGGGGACGGGCTTTGGTGGGTTAGTGGTGGGCTGGGACGACCTCTTGTGGTCTGGGTCGGGCTGTGGTGGGCTGTGGTGAGCTGGGACGGGCTCTGGTGGGTTGGCACGGGGCGTGGTGGGCTGTGGTGGGCTGGGACGGGCTGTGGTGGGCTGGGACGGGCTCTGGTGGTCTGGGACATACTGTGGTGGGCTGGGACGGGCTGGGACGGGCTGTGGTGCTCTGTGGTGGGCTGGGACGTGCCGTGGTGGACCGTGGTGGGCTTGGATGGGTCGTGGTGGGCTTGGATGGGCCGTGGTGGGCTGTGGTCTGCCATGGTGGGCTGTGGTCGGCCGTGGTGGGCTGTGGTGGGCTGTGGTCGGTTGTGGTGGGCTGGGACGGGCTGTTGTGGGCTGAGATGGGATGTGGTTGTCTGGGACAGGCTGTAATGGGCTGGGATGGGCTGTGGTGCGCCTTGGTGGGCTGTGTTGGGCCCGGATGGGCCGTGGTGGGCTGTGGTGGGCCGTGGTGGGCTGGGACGGGCTGTGGTGGGCTGGGACGGGCCGTGGTTGGCTGGGACGGGCAGTGGTGGGCTGTGGTGTGATGGGACGGGCTGTGGTGGGCTGGGATCGGCTGGGATAGGCTGTGGTTGGTTATGGTGGGCTGGGAAGAGCTGTGGTGGTTTGGGACAAGCTGTGGTGGGCTGTGGTGGGCTGGGACGGGCTGTGACGGGCTGTGGTGGGCCGGGACGGGCCGTGGTGGGCTGTGGTGCGCCGTGTTTATCTGGGACGAGCTGTGGTGGGCCATGGCGGGCCGTGGTGGGCTGGGACGGGCCGTGGTTTGCCGTGGTGGGCTGAAACAGGCTGTGGTGACCTGTGTTGGGCTGTGGTGACCGGTGGTGGGCTGTGGTGACCTGTGGTGGTCTGTGGTGGGCTGGGACGGGTTGCGGTGGGCTGGGACGGGTTTCGGTGGGCTGGGATAAGCTGTGTTGGGCTGCGACGGGCTGTGGTAGGCTGGGATGATCTGTGGAGGGTTGGGACGGGCTGTGGAGGGTTGTGGAGGGCTGTGCTGGGCTTGGACAGGCTGTGGTGGGCTGGGACGGGCCGTGCTGGGCTAGGACGGGCTGTGGTGAACTGTGGTGGGCTGTGATGGGCCGTGGTGGGCTGGGACGGGCCGTGGTGGGCTGCGACGGGCCGTGGTGGGCTGGGGTGGGCCGTGGTGGGCTGGGACGGGCCGTGGTGGGCTGGGACAGGCTGTGGTGGGCTGTGGTGGACTGGGAAGGGCCGTGGTGGGCCGTGGTGTGCTCTGGTGGGCCATGGTGGACCGTGGTTAGCCGTGGTGGGCCGGGACAGGCCGTGGTTAGCCGTGGTGGGCTGAAACAGGCTGGGACGGGCTGTGGTGGGCTGGGACGGGCTCTGGTGGGCTGGGACGGGCTGTGGTGGGCTGGGACGGGCTGTGGTGGGCTGTGGTGGGCTGGGATGGGCTATGGTCATCTGGGACGGGTTGTGGTGGGCTGAGACGGGCCGTGGTGGGCTGGGACGGGCCGTGGTGGTCTGAGACGTGCCGTGGTGGGCTGGGACGGGCTGGTACTTGCTGTGGTGGGCTGTTACGGGCTGTGGTGTGCTGTGAGAGGCTGTGGTGGTCTGGGACGAGCTGGGACGGGCTGTGGTGGGCTGGGACGGGCTGTGGTGGGCTGGGACGGGCTGTGGTGGGCCGTAGTGGGCTGTGGTGGGCTGGGACGGGCTGTGGTGGTCTGTGACAAGCTCTTGTGAGCTTTGGTGGGCTGGGACGAGCTGTGGTGGGCTCTGGTGGGCTGTGGTGGGCTGGGACGGGCTGTCGTGGGCTGGGACGGGCTGGGACGGGCCGTGGTGGGCTGGGACAGGCCGTGGTGGGCTGGGACGGGCTGCGCTGGGCTGGGACCGGTTGGGATAGGCTGCGGTGGGCTGGGACGGGCTGTGGTGGGTTGTGGTGTGCTGGGACATGCTGTGGTGAACTGGGAAGGGCTCTGGTGGTCTGGAATGGGCTGTGGTGGGCTGGGACGGGCCGTGGCGGGCTGCGGTGGGCTGGGACGGGCTGTGGTGGGCTGGGACAGGCTCTGGTGGGCCGGGACAGACTCTGGTGCGCTGTGGTGGGCTGTGGTGGGCTATGGTGCGCTGTGGTGGGTTGTGGTGAGCTAGAACGGGTTGTGGTGGGCTGGGACGGGCTATAGTGGGCTGGGACGGGATTGTGGTGGGCTGGGACGGGCTAAGAAGGGCTGTGGTGGGTTGTGGTGAGCTGGGACGGGCTGTGGTGGGCTAGGACGGGCTGTGACGGGCTGTGGTGGGCTGTGGTAAGCTGGGACGGGCTCAGGTGGGTTGGGACGGGCTGTGGTGCGCTGTGGTGGGCAGGGACGGGCTTTGGTGGGTTAGTGGTGGGCTGGGACGACCTCTTGTGGTCTGGGTCGGGCTGTGGTGGGCTGTGGTGAGCTGGGACGGGCTCTGGTGGGTTGGCACGGGGCGTGGTGGGCTGTGGTGGGCTGGGACGGGCTGTGGTGGGCTGGGACGGGCTGTGGTGGTCTGGGACATACTGTGGTGGGCTGGGACGGGCTGGGACGGGCTGTGGTGCTCTGTGGTGGGCTGGGACGTGCCGTGGTGGACCGTGGTGGGCTTGGATGGGCCGTGGTGGGCTTGGATGGGCCGTGGTGGGCTGTGGTCTGCCGTGGTGGGCTGTGGTCGGCTGTGGTGGGCTGTGGTGGGCTGTGGTCGGTTGTGGTGGGGTGGGACGGGCTGTGGTGGGCTGTGGTGGGTTGGGACACGCTGTGGTGGGTAGGGACGGGCTGTGGTGGGCTGTGGTGTGTTGTGACGGGTTGGCACGGGCTGGGACGGGCCGTGGTGGGCTGGGATGGGCTGCGGTGGGCTGTGGTGGGCTGTGGTGGGCTGGGACGGGCTGTGGTGGGTTGGGACGGGCTGGGACGGGCAGTGGTGGGCTGGGACGGGCAGTGGTGGGCTGGGACGGGCTGTGGTGGGCTGGGACGGTCTGTGGTGGGCTGTGGTGTGCTGGGACTGGCTTTGGTGGGCTGTGGTGGGCTGTGGTGTGTTGTGACGGGTTGGCAAGGGCTGGGTCGGGCCGTGGTGGGCTGGGATGGGCTGCGGTGGGCTGTGGTGGGCTGGGACGGGCTGTGGTCGGTTGGGACGGGCTGGGACGGGCTGGGACGGGCAGTGGTGGGCTGGGACGGGCTGTGGTGGGCTGGGACGGGCTGTGGTGGGCTGGGACGGTCTGGTGTGGGCTGTGGTAAGCTGGGACGGGCTGTTGTGGGCTGTGATGGGCTGTGGTGGGCTGTGGTGTGCTGGGACATGCTGTGGTGAACTGGGAAGTGCTCTGGTGGTCTGGAATGGGCTGTGGTGGGCTGGGACGGGCCGTGGCGGGCTGCGGTGGGCTGGGACGGGCTGTGGTGGGCCGGGACAGGCTCTGGTGGGCCGGGACAGACTCTGGTGCGCTGTGGTGGGCTATGGTGCACTGTGGTGGGTTGTGGTGAGCTAGAACGGGTTGTGGTAGGCTGGGACGGGCTATAGTGGGCTGGGACGGGATTGTGGTGGGCTGGGACGGGCTCTGATGGTCTGCGGCGGCCGTGGTGGGCTGGGACGGGCTGTGGTGGGCTGGGACGGGCTGGGAAGGGCTGTGGTGGGTTGTGGTGAGCTGGGACGACCTCTGGTGGGCTGGGACGGGCTGTGACGGGCTGTGGTGGGCTGTGGTAAGCTGGGACGGGCTCAGGTGGGTTGGGACAGGCTGTGGTGCGCTGTGGTTGGCTGGGACGGGCTGTGGTGGGCGGGGACGGGCTTTGGTGGGTTAGTGGAGGGCTGGGACGACCTCTTGTGGTCTGGGACGGGCTCTGGTGGGTTGGCACAGGGTGTGGTGGGCTGTGGTGGGCTGGGACGGGCTGTGGTGGGCTGGGACGGGCTCTGGTGGTCTGGGACATACTGTGGTGGGCTGTGGTGGGCTGGGACGGGCTGTGGTGCTCTGTGGTGGGCTGGGACGTGCCGTGGTGGACCGTGGTGGGCTTGGATGGGCCATGGTGGGCTTGGATGGGCCGTGGTGGGCTGTGGTCGGCCGTGGTGGGCTGTGGTCGGCCGTGGTGGGCTGTGGTCGGCCGTGGTGGGCTGTGGTGGGCTGTGGTCGGTTGTGGTGGGCTGGGACGGGCTGTGGTGGGCTGGGACGGTCTGTGGTGGGCTGGGACGGTCTGTGGTGGGCTGTGGTAAGCTGGGACGGTCTGTGGTGGGCTGTGGTAAGCTGGGAAGGGCTGTGGTGGGCTGTGATGGGCTGTGGTGGGCTGTGGTGTGCTGGGACGGGCTGTGGTTGGCTGGGACGGGCCGTGGTGGGCTGTGGTGCGCCGTGTTTATCTGGGACGAGCTGTGGTGGGCCATGGCGGGCCGTGGTGTGCTGGGACGGGCCGTGGTTTGCCGTGGTGGGCTGAAACAGGCTGTGGTGACCTGTGTTGGGCTGTGGTGACCGGTGGTGGGCTGTGGTGACCTGTGGTGGGCTGTGGTGGGCTGGGACGGGTTGCGGTGGGCTGGGACGGGTTTCGGTGGGCTAGGACGGGCTGCGGTGGGCTGGGACGGGCTGCGCTGGGCTGGGATAAGCTGTGTTGGGCTGTGACGGGCTGTGGTAGGCTGGGATGAGCTGTGGAGGGTTGGGACGGGCTGTGGAGGGTTGTGGAGGGCTGTGCTGGGCTTGGACAGGCTGTGGTGGGCTGAGATGGGCCGTGGTGGTCCGTGGTGGGCTGGGACGGGCCGTGGTGGGCTGGGACGAGCCGTGGTGGGCTGGGACGGGCCGTGGTGGGCTGCGACGGGCTGTGGTGGGCTGGGACAGGCTGTGGTGGGCTGTGGTGGACTGGGAAGGGCCGTGGTGGGCCGTGGTGTGCTCTGGTGGGCCATGGTGGACCGTGGTTGGCCGTGGTGGGCCGGGACAGGCCGTGGTTAGCCGTGCTGGGCTGAAACAGGCTGGGACGGGCTCTGGTGGGCTGGGACGGGCTCTGGTGGGCTGGGACGGGCTGTGGTGGGCTGTGGTGGGCTGGGACGGGCTGTGGTCGTCTGGGACAGGTTCTGGTGAGCTGAGACGGGCCGTGGTGGGCTGAGACGGGCCGTGGTGGGCTGGGACGGGCTGGTACTTGCTGTGGTGGGCTGTTACGGGCTGTGGTGTGCTGTGAGAGGCTGTGGTGGTCTGGGACGAGCTGGGACGGGCTGTGGTGTGCTGTTACGGGCTGTGGTGGGCTGGGACGGGCTGTGGTGGGCCGTAGTGGGCTGGGAAGGGCTGGGACGGGCTGTGGTGGGCTGTGGTAAGCTGGGACGGTCTGTGGTGGGCTGTGATGGGCTGTGGTGGGCTGTGGTGTGCTGGGACGGGCTGTGGTGGGCCGGGACGGGCCGTGGTGGGCTGTGGTGCGCCGTGTTTATCTGGGACGAGCTGTAGTGGGCCATGGCGGGCCCTGGTGTGCTGGGACGGGCCGTGGTTTGCCGTGGTGGGCTGAAACAGGCTGTGGTGACCTGTGGTGGGCTGTGGTGACCGGTGGTGGGCTGTGGTGACCTGTGGTGGTCTGTGGTGGGCTGGGACGGGTTGCGGTGGGCTGGGACGGGCTGTCGTGGGCTGGGACGGGCTGGGACGGGCCGTGGTGGGCTGGGACGGGCCGTGGTGGGCTGTGGTGGGCCGTGGTGGGCTGGGACGGGTTGGGCTAGGCTGCGGTGGGCCGTGGTGTGCTGTGGTGGGCCGTGGTGGGCTGGGATAGGCTGTGGTGAGCTGAGACGGGCTCTGGAGGTCTGTGGTGGGCTAGGACGGCTTGTGGTGGGCTGGGACGGGCTGTTGTGGGCCGTGGTGGGCTGTGGTGGGCTTTTGTGGGCCGTGGTGGGCTGGGACGAGCTGTGGTGCGCTGGGACGGGCTGCGGTGGGTTGTGGAGAGCTGGGACGGGCTGTGACGGGCTGTGGTGGGCTGCGACGGGCTCTGGGGGTCTGGGACAGGCTTGGACGAGCTGGGACAGGCTGGGACAGGCTGTGGTGGGCTGAGACGGGCTGGGAGGGGCTGGGACGGGCTGTGGTGGGCTGGGACGGTCTGTGGTGGGCTGTGGTAAGCTGGGACGGGCTGTGGTGGGCTGTGATGGGCTGTGGTGGGCCGTGGTGGGCAGGGACGGGCCGTGGTGGGCTCTGGTGGGCCGTTTTGGGCCTGGATGGGAAGGGGTGGGCTGTGGTGGGCCGTGGTGGGATGTGGCAGGCTGTGGTGGGCTGGGACGGGCCGTGGTGGGCTGTGGTGGGCCGTGGCTCGCTGCGGTGGGCCGTGGTGGGCTGGGACGTGCTGTGATGGGCTGGGACAGGCTATGGTGGACTGGGACGTGCTGTGTTGGGCTGGGACGGGCTGGGACGGGCTGTGGTGTGCTGGGACGGGCTGTGGTGGCCTGGGACGGTCTGTGGTGGGCTGGGACAGGCTGTGACGGTCTGTGGTGGGCTGGGACAGTCTGTGGTGGGCTGGGACGGGCTGTGGTGGGCCGGTCTGTGGTGGGCTGGGACGGGCTGTGGTGGGCTGGGACGGGCCGTGGTGGGCCGTGGTGTGCTCTGGTGGGCCATGGTGGACCGTGGTTGGCCGTGGTGGGCCGGGACAGGCCGTGGTTAGCCGTGCTGGGCTGAAACAGGCTGGGACGGGCTGTGGTGGGCTGGGACGGGCCGTGGTGGGCCGGTCTGTGGTCGGCTGGGACAGTCTGTGGTGGGCTGGGACGGGCTGTGGTGGGCCGTGGTGTGCTCTGGTGGGCCATGGTGGACCGTGGTTGGCCGTGGTGGGCCGGGACAGGCCGTGGTTAGCCGTGCTGGGCTGAAACAGGCTGGGACGGGCTCTGGTGGGCTGGGACGGGCCGTGGTGGGCTGGGACGGGCCGTGGTGGGCTGTGGTGGGCTGGGACGGGCTGTGGTCGTCTGGGACGGGTTGTGGTGAGCTGAGACGGGCCGTGGTGGGCTGAGACGGGCCGTGGTGGGCTGGGACGGGCTGGTACTTGCTGTGGTGGGCTGTTACGGGCTGTGATGTGCTGTGAGAGGCTGTGGTGGTCTGGGACGAGCTGGGACAGGCTGTGGTGGGCTGGGACGGGCTGTGGTGGGCTGGGACGGGCTGTGGTGGGCTGGGACGGGCTGTGGTGGGCTGGGACGGGCTGTGGTGGTCTGTGACAAGCTCTTGTGGGCTGTGGTGGGCTGGGACGAGCTGTGGTGGGCTCTGGTGGGCTCTGGTGGGCTGTGGTGGGCTGGGACGGACTGTCGTGGGCTGGGACGGGCTGTCGTGGGCTGGGACGGGCTGGGACGGGCCGTGGTGGGCTGGGACGGGCCATGGTGGGCTGGGACGGGCCATGGTGGGCTGGGACGGGCCGTGGTGGGCTGAGACGGGTTGGGATAGGCTGCGGTGGGCTGGGACGGGCTGTGGTGGGTTGTGGTGAGCTGAGACGGGCTGTGGTGAAATTGGACGGGCTGTGGTGGGCTGTGGTGAACTGGGAAGGGCTCTGGTGGTCTGGAATGGGCTGTGGTGGGCTGGGACGGGCCGTGGCGGGCTGCGGTGGGCTGGGACGGGCTGTGGTGGGCTGGGACAGGCTCTGGTGGGCCGGGACAGACTCTGGTGCGCTGTGGTGGGCTGTGGTGGGCTGTGGTGGGCTGTGGTGGGCTATGGTGCACTGTGGTGGGTTGTGGTGAGCTAGAACGGGTTGTGGTAGGCTGAGACGGGCTATAGTGGGCTGGGACGGGATTGTTGTGGGCTGGGACGGGCTCTGATGGTCTGCGGCGGCCGTGGTGGGCTGGGACGGGCTGTGGTGGGCTGGGACGGGCTGGGAAGGGCTGTGGTGGGTTGTGGTGAGCTGGGACGACCTCTGGTGGGCTGGGACGGGCTGTGACGGGCTGTGGTGGGCTGTGGTAAGCTGGGACGGGCTCAGGTGGGTTGGGACAGGCTGTGGTGCGCTGTGGTTGGCTGGGACGGGCTGTGGTGGGCGGGGACGGGCTTTGGTGGGTTGGCACAGGGCGTGGTGGGCTGTGGTGGGCTGGGACGGGCTGTGGTGGGCTGGGACGGGCTCTGGTGGTCTGGGACATACTGTGGTGGGCTGGGACGGGCTGGGACGGGCTGTGGTGCTCTGTGGTGGGCTGGGACGTGCCGTGGTGGACCGTGGTGGGCTGGGACGGGCTGTGGTGGGCTGGGACGGGCTGTGGTGGTCTGGGACATACTGTGGTGGGCTGGGACGGGCTGGGACGGGCTGTGGTGCTCTGTGGTGGGCTGGGACGTGCCGTGGTGGACCGTGGTGGGCTTGGATGGGCCATGGTGGGCTTGGATGGGCCGTGGTGGGCTGTGGTCTGCCGTGGTGGGCTGTGGTCGGCCGTGGTGGGCTGTGGTGGGCTGTGGTCGGTTGTGGTGGGCTGGGACGGGCTGTGGTGGGCTGGGACGGTCTGTGGTTGGCTGGGATGGGCTGTGGTGGGCTGTGGTAAGCTGGGACGGTCTGTGGTGGGCTGTGGTAAGCTGGGACGGGCTGTGGTGGGCTGTGATGGGCTGTGGTGGGCTGTGGTGTGCTGGGACGGGCTGTGGTGGGCCGGGACGGGCCGTGGTGGGCTGTGGTGCGCCGTGTTTATCTGGGACGAGCTGTGGTGGGCCATGGCGGGCCGTGGTGGGCTGGGACGGGCCGTGGTTTGCCGTGGTGGGCTGAAACAGGCTGTGGTGACCTGTGGTGGGCTGTGGTGACCGGTGGTGGGCTGTGGTGACCTGTGGTGGTCTGTGGTGGGCTGGGACGGGTTGCGGTGGGCTGGGACGGGTTTCGGTGGGCTAGGACGGGCTGCGGTGGGCTGGGACGGGCTGCAGTGGGCTGGGATAAGCTGTGTTGGGCTGTGACGGGCTGTGGTAGGCTGGGATGAGCTGTGGAGGGTTGGGACGGGCTGTGGAGGGTTGTGGAGGGCTGTGCTGGGCTTGGACAGGCTGTGGTGGGCTGAGATGGGCCGTGGTGGTCCGTGGTGGGCTGGGACGGGCCGTGCTGGGCTAGGACGGGCTGTGGTGAACTGTGGTGGGCTGTGATGGGCCGTGGTGGGCTGGGACGGGCCGTGGTGGGCTGGGACGGGCCGTGGTGGGCTGGGGTGGGCCGTGGTGGGCTGGGACGGGCCGTGGTGGGCTGGGACAGGCTGTGGTGGGCTGTGGTGGACTGGGAAGGGCCGTGGTGGGCCGTGGTGTGCTCTGGTGGGCCATGGTGGACCGTGGTTGGCCGTGGTGGGCCGGGACAGGCCGTGGTTAGCCGTGCTGGGCTGAAACAGGCTGGGACGGGCTGTGGTGGGCTGGGACGGGCTGTGGTGGGCTGGGACGGGCTGTGGTGGGCTGTGGTGGGCTGGGACGGGCTGTGGTCGTCTGGGACGGGTTCTGGTGAGCTGAGACGGGCCGTGGTGGGCTGAGACGGGCCGTGGTGGGCTGGGACGGGCTGGTACTTGCTGTGGTGGGCTGTTACGGGCTGTGGTGTGCTGTGAGAGGCTGTGGTGGTCTGGGACGAGCTGGGACGGGCTGTGGTGTGCTGTTACGGGCTGTGGTGGGCTGGGACGGGCTGTGGTGGGCCATAGTGGGCTGTGGTGGGCTGGGACGGGCTGTGGTGGGCTGTGGTAAGCTGGGACGGTCTGTGGTGGGCTGTGATGGGCTGTGGTGGGCTGTGGTGTGCTGGGACGGGCTGTGGTGGGCCGGGACGGGCCGTGGTGGGCTGTGGTGCGCCGTGTTTATCTGGGACGAGCTGTGGTCGGCCATGGCGGGCCGTGGTGTGCTGGGACGGGCCGTGGTTTGCCGTGGTGGGCTGAAACAGGCTGTGGTGACCTGTGGTGGGCTGTGGTGACCGGTGGTGGGCTGTGGTGACCTGTGGTGGTCTGTGGTGGGCTGGGACGGGTTGCGGTGGGCTGGGACGGGCTGTCGTGGGCTGGGACGGGCTGGGACGGGCCGTGGTGGGCTGGGACGGGCCGTGGTGGGCTGGGACGGGCCGTGGTGGGCTGGGACGGGTTGGGCTAGGCTGCGGTGGGCCGTGGTGTGCTGTGGTGGGCCGTGGTGGGCTGGGATAGGCTGTGGTGAGCTGAGACGGGCTCTGGAGGTCTGTGGTGGGCTAGGACGGCTTGTGGTGGGCTGGGACGGGCTGTTGTGGGCCGTGGTGGGCTGTGGTGGGCTTTTGTGGGCCGTGGTGGGCTGGGACGGGCTGTGGTGGGCTGGGACGGGCTGCGGTGGGTTGTGGAGAGCTGGGACGGGCTGTGACGGGCTGTGGTGGGCTGCGACGGGCTCTGGGGGTCTGGGACAGGCTTGGACGAGCTGGGACAGGCTGGGACAGGCTGTGGTGGGCTGAGACGGGCTGGGAGGGGCTGGGACGGGCTGTGGTGGGCTGGGACGGTCTGTGGTGGGCTGTGGTAAGCTGGGACGGGCTGTGGTGGGCTGTGATGGGCTGTGGTGGGCCGTGGTGGGCAGGGACGGGCCGTGGTGGGCTCTGGTGGGCCGTTTTGGGCCTGGATGGGAAGGGGTGGGCTGTGGTGGGCCGTGGTGGGATGTGGCAGGCTGTGGTGGGCTGGGACAGGCCGTGGTGGGCTGTGGTGGGCCGTGGCTCGCTGCGGTGGGCCGTGGTGGGCTGGGACGTGCTGTGATGGGCTGGGACGGGCTATGGTGGACTGGGACGTGCTGTGTTGGGCTGTGTTGGGCTGGGACGGGCTGTGGTGTGCTGGGACGGGCTGTGGTGGCCTGGGACGGTCTGTGGTGGGCTGGGACAGGCTGTGACGGTCTGTGGTGGGCTGGGACAGTCTGTGGTGGGCTGGGACGGGCTGTGGTGGGCCGGTCTGTGGTCGGCTGGGACAGTCTGTGGTGGGCTGGGACGGGCTGTGGTGGGCGGGGACGGGCTGGGACAGGCTGGGACGGGCTGTGGTCGGCTGGGACGGGCTGTGGTGGGCTGGGACGGGCTGTGGTTGGCTGGGACGGGCTGCTGTGGGCTGGGACGGGCTGGGACGGGCTGGGACAGGCTGGGATAGGCTGAGACAGGCTGTGGTGGCCTGGGACATTCTGTGGTGGGCTGTGGTGGGCTCTGGTGGTCTGGAACGAGCTGTGGTTGGGCTGGGACGGGCTGTGGTGGGCTGGGACAAGCTGTGGTTTGCGGGGACGGGCTGTGGTGGGTGGAGACGAGCTGTGGTGGGCGGAGACGGCCTGGGACGGTCTCTGGTGGGCTGGGACATTCTGTGGTGGGCTGGGACGGGCTGGGAGGAGCAGGGATGGGGTGTGGTGGGCTGGGACGGGCTGTGGTGGGCGGTGACGGTCTGTGGTGAGCTGGGACAGGCTGGGAAGGGCTGCGGTGGCTGTGGTGGGCTGGAACGGGCTGTGGTGGTCTGGAACGGGCTGGGATGGGCTGGGATGGGCTGGGACATGCTGGGACGGTCTGAGGTGGACTGGGACAGTCTGTGGTGTCCTGGGACGGGCTGGGATGGGCTGCGACGGGCTGGGATGGGCTGGGACGGGCTGGGATGGGCTGTGGTGTGTTGGGACGGGCTGTGGTGGGCTGGGACGGGCTGGGACGGGCTGTGGTGGGCTGTGGTGGACAGGGACGGTCTGTGGTGTGCTGGGACAGGCTGTGGTGGGCTGTGACGGGCTGCGATGGGCTGGGACGGGCTGGGACGTGCTGTGGTGTGCTGGGACGGGCTGGGACGGGCTGTGGTGGGCTGTGGTGGGCTGGGACGGGCTGTGGTGGGCTGGGACAGGCTGAGACAGGCTGTGGTGGCCTGGGACATTCTGTGGTGGGCTGGGACGGGCTCTGGTGGTCTGGAACGGGCTGTGGTGGGCCGGGACGGGCTGTGGTGGGCGGGGATGAACTGTGGTGGGCGGGGATGGGCTGTGGTGGGCGGAGACGGGTTGTGGTGGGCGGAGACGGGTTGTGGTGGGCTGGGACGGGCTGTGGTGGGCTGGGACGGGCTGTGGTGGGCTGGGACATTCTGTGGTGGGCTGGGACATTCTGTGACGGGCTGTGGTGGGCCGGGACGGGCTGTGGTGCGCCGGGGCGGGCTGTGACATTCTGTGGTGGGCTAGGACGGGCTGGGACAGGCTGTGGTGGGCTGGGACGGGCTGTGTTGTGCAGGGACGGGCTGTGGCTGGCGGTGACGGGCTGTGGTGGGCTGGGAGAGGCTGGGAAGGGCTGTGGTGTGCGGTCACGGTCTGTAGTGAGCTGGGACAGGCTGGGAAGGGCTGTGGTGGGCTGTGGTGGGCTGGAACGGTTTGTGGTGATCTGGAACGGGCTGTGATGGGCTGGGACGGGCTGGGACATGCTGGGACGGTCTGTGGTGGACTGGGACGGTCTGTGGTTTGGTGGGACGGGCTGGGACGGACTGGGACGGGCTGTGGTGTGCTGGGACGGGCTGTGGTGGGCTGTGGTGGTCTGGGACGGGCTGGGACGGGCTGTGGTGGGCTGTGGTGGGTTCTGTTGAGCTTGAGACGGGCTGTGGTGGGCTGGAACGAGCTGGGACGGGCTGTGGTGGGCTGGGACGGGCTGTGGTGGGCGGGGACGCGCTGTGGTGGGCGGGGGCGGGCTGTGGTGGTCTGGAACGGTCTGTGGTGGGCTGGGACGGTCTGTGGTGGGCTGGGATGGGCCGTCGTGGGCTGGGACGGGTTGTGGTGGGCTGGGACGGGTTGTGGAGGACTGGGACGAACTGTTGTGGTCTGTGGTGGGCTCTGGTGGACCGTGGTGGGCTGTGATGGGCTGTGGTAAGCTGGGACGGGATGTGGTAAGCTCGGACGGGCTTTCGTGGGCTGGGACGGGTTGTCGTGGGCTGGGACGGGCTGGGACGGGCCGTGGTGAGCTGGGACGGGCCGTGGTCGGCTGGGACAGCCCGTGGCGGGCTGGGACAGGCCGTGGTGAGCTGGGACGTGCCGTGGTGGGCCGGGACGGGCCGTGGTGGGCCGGGACGGGCCGTGGCGGGCTGGGACGAACTGTGGTGGGCTGGGATGAACTGTGGTGGGCTGTGGTGGCCTGGGACGGGCTGTGGTGATCTGGGACGGGCTGTGGTAGGCTGGGACAAACTGTGGCGGGCTGGGACGGGCCGTGGCGGGCTGGGACGGGCCGTGGCGGGTTGGGACGGGCCGTGGTGGGCTGGGACGGGCCGTGGTGGGCTGGGACGGGCCGTGGTGGGCTGGGACGGGCTGTGGTGGGCTCGGCTGGGCCGTGGCAAGCTGTGATGGGCTGTGGTGGGCTGGGACGGGCTGTGGTGGGCTGGGACAGGCTGTGGTGGGCTGGGACGGGCCGTGGTGGGCCGGGACGGGCCATGGCGGGCCGGGACTGGCCGTGGCGGGCTGGGACGGGCCATGGTGGGCTGGGATAGGCTGTGGTGGGCTGTGGTGGACCGTGGTGGGCTGTGATGTGCTGTGGTAAGCTGGGACAGGATGTGGTAAGCTGGGACGGGCTTTCATGGGCTGGGACGGGCTGTCGTGGGCTGGGACGGGCTGGGACGAGCTGTGACGGGCTGGGACGAGATGCGGTGGGCTGGGAAGGCCTCGGATGGGACGGGACGAGCTGGGACGGGACGGGACAGGCTGGGACGGGCTGTTCTGGGACGGGACGGGACGGGCTGGGACGGGACGGGACAGGCTGGGATGGGCCGGGACTGGCTCTGGTGGGCCGTGATGGGCCGGGACGGGCCGGGACGGGCCGTGGTGGTTGTGGTGCGCTGGGAAGAGCTGTGGTGAGCTGAGACGGGCTGTGGTGGGCTGCGATGGAAAAGATGGTGGCAGACCTGGTAAGGAGGTCTGCCTGCTCTTCCCTTCTACGTGCCTGGATAACCCTGGGGCAAAGCAGAGCTCTACTGGCTTGGGTAGAGCTAAAACACCTCAAGAGGAGGGAGCTGTCGGCGCTGTTTTGGCTGAATGGAGGCAGGGGGTAGTACCTGTTATGTGAAGGCTATAGGGGAACGTCCTTGCCTTTGTTTAGTCTTACAAAAGTCCCTCGTATAGAGAACTTCCTTGAGTCTGTTTTCAAAAGCTCGTTTATCAGAGCTCCTGAAGTCGGGCCTCCCTTGCCACGACAGTGTAATCTTCATGTCTCCCTTCCTTTCTCCCTTAGGTTGAAAACAGCTTTTCTATTTCTGTCCCCATCTGCAAACAGTTCCACAAGAACATCGTAGGGAAAGGAGGTGCCAACATGAAGAAGGTGAGATATTCTTCCTAACACAGGTGGGCTGGGACGGGCTGTGCTGGGCCGGGCCGGGCCCTGGTGGGCCGCGGTGGTCCGGGACGGGCCGCGGTGGTCCGGGACGGGCCGTCGTGGTCCGGGACGGGCCGCGGTGGTCCGGGACGGGCCGTGGTGGTCCGGGACGGGCCGCGGTGGTCCGGGACGGGCCGCGGTGTGCTGGGACGGGCCGTGGTGTGCTGGGACGGGCCATGGTGTGCTGGGACGGGCTGTGGTGGGCTGGGACGGGCTGTGGTGGGCTGGGACGGGCTGTGGTGGGCTGGGACGGGCTGTCGTGGTCCGGGACGGGCTGTGGTGGGCTGGGATGGGCTGTCGTGGGCTGGGATGGGCTGTGGTGTTCTGGGACGGGCTGTCGTGGTCCAGGACGGGCTGTGGTGTGCTGGGACGGGCTGTGGTGGGCGGGGACGCGCTGGGACGGGCTGGGTCGGGCTGTGGTGGGCTGGGACAGGCTGTGGTGGGCGGGGACGGGTTTTGTTGGGTGAGGACGGGCTGTGGTGGGCGGGGGACGGGCGTTGGTGGGCTGGGACGGGCTCTAGTGGTCTGGAATGGGCTGTACTGGGCTGGGACGGGCTGGGACGTGTTGGGACGGGCTGAGGTGGGCCGTGGTGGGCCGGGACGGGCCGTGGTGGGCTATGGTGGGCCGTGGTGGGCTGGGATGGGCTGTGGTGGCCTGGGACGGGCTGTGGTGGAGTGTGGTGGGCTGGGACGGGCTATCGTGGGCTGGAACGGGCTGTGGTGGGCTGGGATGGGCCGTGGTTGGCCAGGATGGACCGTGGTGGGCCGTGGTGGGCCGGGACGGGCCCTGGTAGGTGGGGACGGGCCGTGGTGGGTCGTGGTGGGCTGGGACAGGCTGTTATGGGTCGGAACGTGCTGTGGTGGGCCGGGACGGGCTCTGGTGGGCTGGGACAGGCACTGGTGGGCCGGGACGGGCTGTGGTGGGCTGTGGTGACCTGGGACGGGCTGTGGTGTGCTGTGGTGGGTTGTGGTGAGTTGAGACGGGCTATGGTGGGCTGTGGTGGGCCGGGACGGGCTGTGGTGGGCTGAAACGGGTGGTGGGCCGGGACGGTCTTTGGGGGGCCTAGACGGGCCGTGGTGGGCCGGAACGGGCCGTGGTGGGCTGTGGTCGGCTGTGGCGGTCTGGGACGGGCTATGGTCACTGGGACAGGCTGTGGTGGACTGTGGTGTGCTGGGACGGGCTGAGACGGGCTGGGACGAGCTGTGGCGGGCGGGGACGGGCTGTGGTGGTCGGGGACGGGCTGTGCCGGGCGGGGACGGGCTGTGGTGTGCTGGGACGGGCTGTGGTGTGCTGGGACGGGATGGGACGGGCTGTGGTGGGCGGGGACAGTCTGTGGTGGGCTGTGGTGTGCTGGGACTGGCTGTGGTGGGCTGGGACGGGCTGTGGTGGGCCGGGACGGGCTGTGGTGGGCCGTGGTGGGCAGGGACGGGCCGTGGTGGGCTCTGGTGGGCCATTTTGGGCCTGGATGGGAAGGGGTGGGCTGTGGTGGGCCGTGGTGGGATGTGGCAGGCTGTGGTGGGCTGGGACGGGCCGTGGTGGGCTGTGGTGGGCCGTGGCTCGCTGCGGTGGGCCGTGGTGGGCTGGGACGTGCTGTGATGGGCTGGGACAGGCTATGGTGGACTGGGACGTGCTGTGTTG
Organism: Falco biarmicus; assembly: GCF_023638135.1. Classification (NCBI taxonomy): domain Eukaryota; kingdom Metazoa; phylum Chordata; class Aves; order Falconiformes; family Falconidae; genus Falco; species Falco biarmicus. Next base: position 250,707 of record NW_026611713.1, read on the forward strand.
GGCTGGGACGGGCTGGGACGGGCTGTGGTGGGCCGGGACGGGCCGTGGTGGGCTGTGGTGCGCCGTGTTTATCTGGGACGAGCTGTGGTGGGCCATGGCGGGCCGTGGTGTGCTGGGACGGGCCGTGGTTTGCCGTGGTGGGCTGAAACAGGCTGTGGTGACCTGTGGTGGGCTGTGGTGACCGGTGGTGGGCTGTGGTGACCTGTGGTGGTCTGTGGTGGGCTGGGACGGGCTGTCGTGGGCTGGGACGGGCTGTCGTGGGCTGGGACGGGCTGGGACGGGCCATGGTGGGCTGGGACGGGCCGTGGTGGGCTGGGACGGGCCGTGGTGGGCTGGGACGGGTTGGGCTAGGCTGCGGTGGGCCGTGGTGTGCTGTGGTGGGCCGTGGTGGGCTGGGATAGGCTGTGGTGAGCTGAGACGGGCTCTGGAGGTCTGTGGTGGGCTAGGACGGCTTGTGGTGGGCTGGGACGGGCTGTTGTGGGCTGGGACGGGCTGCGGTGGGTTGTGGAGAGCTGGGACGGGCTGTGACGGGCTGTGGTGGGCTGCGACGGGCTCTGGGGGTCTGGGACAGGCTTGGACGAGCTGGGACAGGCTGGGACAGGCTGTGGTGGGCTGAGACGGGCTGGGAGGGGCTGGGACGGGCTGTGGTGGGCTGGGACGGTCTGTGGTGGGCTGTGGTAAGCTGGGACGGGCTGTGGTGGGCTGTGATGGGCTGTGGTGGGCCGTGGTGGGCAGGGACGGGCCGTGGTGGGCTCTGGTGGGCCGTTTTGGGCCTGGATGGGAAGGGGTGGGCTGTGGTGGGCCGTGGTGGGATGTGGCAGGCTGTGGTGGGCTGGGACGGGCCGTGGTGGGCTGTGGTGGGCCGTGGCTCGCTGCGGTGGGCCGTGGTGGGCTGGGACGTGCTGTGATGGGCTGGGACGGGCTATGGTGGACTGGGACGTGCTGTGTTGGGCTGGGACGGGCTGGGACGGGCTGTGGTGTGCTGGGACGGGCTGTGGTGGGCTGGGACGGTCTGTGGTGGGCTGGGACAGGCTGTGACGGTCTGTGGTGGGCTGGGCCGGGCTGTGGTGGGCCGGTCTGTGGTCGGCTGGGACAGTCTGTGGTGGGCTGGGACGGGCTGTGGTGGGCGGGGACGGGCTGGGACAGGCTGGGACGGGCTGTGGTCGGCTGGGACGGGCTGTGGTGGGCTGGGACGGGCTGTGGTTGGCTGGGACGGGCTGCTGTGGGCTGGGACGGGCTGGGACGGGCTGGGACAGGCTGGGATAGGCTGAGACAAGCTGTGGTGGCCTGGGACATTCTGTGGTGGGCTGTGGTGGGCTCTGGTGGTCTGGAACGAGCTGTGGTTGGGCTGGGACGGGCTGAGACGGGCTGTGGTGGGCTGGGACAAGCTGTGGCTTGCGGGGACGGGCTGTTGTGGGCGGAGACGGGCTGTGGTGGGCGGAGACGGCCTGGGACGGTCTGTGGTGGGCTGGGACATTCTGTGGTGGGCTGGGACGGGCTGGGAGGAGCAGGGATGGGGTGTGGTGGGCTGGGACGGGCTGGGATGGGCTGGGACGGGCTGTGGTGTGCTGGGACGGGCTGTGGTGGGCTGTGATGGTCTGGGACGGGCTGGGACGGGCTGTGGTGGGCTGTGGTAGGTTCTGCTGAGCTTGAGACGGGCTGTGGTGGGCTGGAACGAGCTGGGACGGGCTGTGGTGGGTGGGGACGGGCTGTGGTGGGTGGGGACGCGCTGTGGTGGGCGGGGACGGGCTGTGGTGGTCTGGAACGGTCTGTGGTGGGCTGGGACGGTCTGTGGTGGGCTGGGCTGGGCCGTCGTGGGCTGGGACGGGTTGTGGCGGGCTGGGACGGGTTGTGGAGGACTGGGACGAACTGTGGTGGTCTGTGGTGGGTTCTGGTGGACCGTGGTGGGCTGTGATGGGCTGTGGTAAGCTGGGACGGGATGTGGTAAGCTGGGACGGGCTTTCGTGGGCTGGGACGGGTTGTCGTGGGCTGGGACGGGCTGGGACGGGCCGTGGTGAGCTGGGACGGGCCGTGGTCGGCTGGGACAGCCCGTGGCGGGCTGGGACAGGCCGTGGTGAGCTGGGACGTGCCGTGGTGGGCCGGGACGGGCCGTGGTGGGCCGGGACGGGCCGTGGCGGGCTGGGACGAACTGTGGTGGGCTGGGATGAACTGTGGTGGGCTGTGGTGGCCTGGGACGGGCTGTGGTGATCTGGGACGGGCTGTGGTAGGCTGGGACAAACTGTGGCGGGCTGGGACGGGCCGTGGCTGGCTGGGACGGGCCGTGGCGGGTTGGGACGGGCCGTGGCGGGCTGGGACGGGCTGTGTTGGGCTGGGACGGGCCGTGGTGGGCTGGGACGGGCTGTGGTGGGCTGGGCTGGGCCGTGGCAAGCTGTGATGGGCCGTGGTGGGCTGGGTCGGACTGTGGTGTGATGGGACGGGCTGTGGTGGGCTGGGACGGGCTGCGGTGGGCTGGGACAGGCTGGGGTGGGCTGGGACGGGCCGTGGTGGGCCGGGACGGGCCATGGCGGGCCGGGACGGGCCGTGGCGGGCTGGGACGGGCCATGGTGGGCTGGGACAGGCTGTGGTGGGCTGTGGTGGACCGTGGTGGGCTGTGATGGGCTGTGGTAAGCTGGGACGGGATGTGGTAAGCTGGGACGGGCTTTCATGGGCTGGGACGGGCTGTCGTGGGCTGGGACGGGCTGGGACGAGCTGTGACGGGCTGGGACGAGATGCGGTGGGCTGGGAAGGCCTCGGACGGGACGGGACGAGCTGGGACGGGACGGGACAGGCTGGGACGGGCTGTTCTGGGACGGGACGGGACGGGCTGGGACGGGACGGGACAGGCTGGGATGGGCCGGGACTGGCTCTGGTGGGCCGTGATGGGCCGGGACGGGCCGGGACGGGCCGTGGTGGTTGTGGTGCGCTGGGAAGAGCTGTGGTGAGCTGAGACGGGCTGTGGTGGGCTGCGATGGAAAAGATGGTGGCAGACCTGGTAAGGAGGTCTGCCTGCTCTTCCCTTCTACGTGCCTGGATAACCCTGGGGCAAAGCAGAGCTCTACTGGCTTGGGTAGAGCTAAAACACCTCAAGAGGAGGGAGCTGTCGGCGCTGTTTTGGCTGAATGGAGGCAGGGGGATAGTACCTGTTATGTGAAGGCTATAGGGGAACGTCCTTGCCTTTGTTTAGTCTTACAAAAGTCCCTCGTATAGAGAACTTCCTTGAGTCTGTTTTCAAAAGCTCGTTTATCAGAGCTCCTGAAGTCGGGCCTCCCTTGCCACGACAGTGTAATCTTCAGTTCTCCCTTCCTTTCTCCCTTAGGTTGAAAACAGCTTTTCTATTTCTGTCCCCATCTGCAAACAGTTCCACAAGAACATCGTAGGGAAAGGAGGTGCCAACATGAAGAAGGTGAGATATTCTTCCTAACACAGGTGGGCTGGGACGGGCTGTGCTGGGCCGGGACGGGCCCTGGTGGGCCGCGGTGGTCCGGGACGGGCCGCGGTGGTCCAGGACGGGCCGCGGTGGTCCGGGACGGGCTGTCGTGGGCTGGGACGGGCCGCGGTGGTCCGGGACGGGCCGCGGTGGTCCGGGACGGGCCGCGGTGGTCCGGGACGGGCTGTGGTGTGCTGGGACGGGCTGTGGTGGGCTGGGACGGGCTGTGGTGGGCTGGGACGGGCTGTGGTGGGCTGGGACGGGCTGTGGTGGGCTGGGACGGGCTGTGGTGGGCTGGGACGGGCTGTCGTGGTCCGGGACGGGCTGTGGTGGGCTGGGATGGGCTGTCGTGGGCTGGGATGGGCTGTGGTGTTCTGGGACGGGCTGTCGTGGTCCGGGACGGGCTGTGGTGTGCTGGGACGGGCTGTGGTGGGCGGGGACGCGCTGGGATGGGCTGGGTCGGGCTGTGGTGGGCTGGGACAGGCTGTGGTGGGCGGGGAGGGGTTTTGTTGGGTGAGGACGGGCTGTGGTGGGCGGGGACGGGCGTTGGTGGGCTGGGACGGGCTCTAGTGGTCTGGAATGGGCTGTACTGGGCTGGGACGGGCTGGGACGTGTTGGGACGGGCTGAGGTGGGCCGTGGTGGGCCGGGACGGGCCGTGGTGGGCTATGGTGGGCCGTGGTGGGCTGGGATGGGCTGTGGTGGCCTGGGACGGGCTGTGGTGGAGTGTGGTGGGCTGGGACGGGCTATCGTGGGCTGGAACGGGCTGTGGTAGGCCGGGATGGGCCGTGGTTGGCCGGGATGGACCGTGGTGGGCCGTGGTGGGCCGGGACGGGCCCTGGTAGGTGGGGACGGGCCGTGGTGGGTCGTGGTGGGCTGGGACAGGCTGTTATGGGTCGGAACGTGCTGTGGTGGGCCGGGACGGGCTCTGGTGGGCTGGGACAGGCACTGGTGGGCCGGGACGGGCTGTGGTGGGCTGTGGTGACCTGGGACGGGCTGTGGTGTGCTGTGGTGGGTTGTGGTGAGTTGAGACGGGCTATGGTGGGCTGTGGTGGGCCGGGACGGGCTGTGGTGGGCTGAAACGGGTGGTGGGCCGGGACGGTCTTTGGGGGGCCTAGACGGGCCGTGGTGGGCCGGAACGGGCCGTGGTGGGCTGTGGTCGGCTGTGGCGGTCTGGGACGGGCTATGGTCACTGGGACAGGCTGTGGTGGACTGTGGTGTGCTGGGACGGGCTGAGACGGGCTGGGACGAGCTGTGGCGGGCGGGGACGGGCTGTGGTGGTCGGGGACGGGCTGTGCCGGGCGGGGACGGGCTGTGGTGTGCTGGGACGGGCTGTGGTGTGCTGGGACGGGATGGGACGGGCTGTGGTGGGCGGGGACAGTCTGTGGTGGGCTGTGGTGTGCTGGGACTGGCTGTGGTGGGCTGGGACGGGCTGTGGTGGGCCGGGACGGGCTGTGGTGGGCCGTGGTGGGCAGGGACGGGTCGTGGTGGGCTGTGGTGGGCCGTTTTGGGCCTGGATGGGAAGGGGTGGGCTGTGGTGGGCCGTGGTGGGATGTGGCAGGCTGTGGTGGGCTGGGACGGGCCGTGGTGGGCTGTGGTGGGCCGTGGCTCGCTGCGGTGGGCCGTGGTGGGCTGGGACGTGCTGTGATGGGCTGGGACGGGCTATGGTGGGCTGTGGTAAGCTGGGACGGGCTGGGACGGGCTGTGGTGGTCTGGGACGGGCTGGGACTGGCTGTGGTGGGCTGTGGTGGGCTGGGACGCGCTGTGGTGGGCTGCGACAAGCTGGGACGGGCCGTGGTGGGATGGCACGGGCTGTGGTGGGCTGGGACGGGCTGTGGTGGGCCGGGACGGGCTGTGGTGGGCCGGGGCGGGCTGTGACATTCTGTGGTGGGCTGGGACGGGCTGTGGTGGGCTGGGACGAACTGTGGTGGGCTGGGACGGGCTGTGTTGTGCAGGGACGGGCTGTGGCTGGCGGTGACAGGCTGTGGTGGGCTGGGACAGGCTGGGACGGGCTGTGGTGTGCGGTGACGGTCTGTAGTGAGCTGGGACAGGCTGGGAAGGGCTGTGGTGGGCTGTGGTGGGCTGGAACGGTTTGTGGTGATCTGGAACGGGCTGTGGTGGGCTGGGACGGGCTGGGACATGCTGGGATGGTCTGTGGTGGACTGGGACGGTCTGTGGTTTGGTGGGACGGGCTGGGACGGGCTGGGACGGGCTGTGGTGTGCTGGGACGGGCTGTGGTGGGCTGTGGTGGGCTGGGACGGGCTGTGGTGGGCTGTGGTGGGTTCTGCTGAGCTTGAGACGGGCTGTGGTGGGCTGGAACGAGCTGGGACGGGCTGTGGTGGGCTGGGACGGGCTGTGGTGGGCTGGGACGGGCTGTGGTAGGCTGGTACGGGCTGTGGTGGGATGGGACGGGCTGTGGTGGGCGGGGACGGTCTGTGGTGGTCTGGAACGGTCTGTGGTGGGCTGGGACGGTCTGTGGTGGGCTGGGACGGTCTGTGGTGGGCTGGGATGGGCTGCGGCGGGCTGGGACGGGCTGGGACGGGCTGTGGTGTGCTGGGACGGGCTGTGCTGGTCTGTGGTGGGCTGGGACGGGCGGGGACGGGCTGTGGTGGGCTGGGACGGGCTGTGGTGGGCTGGCACGGGCTGGGATGGGCTGGCACGGGCTGGGACGGGCTCTGTTGGGCTAGGGACGGGCTGTGGTGTGCTGGGACGGGCTGTGGTTCGCTGGGACGGGCCATGGTAATCCGGGACGGGCTCTGGTAGACCGGGACGGGCTGTGGTGGGCTGTGGTGAGTTGGGACGGGCTGTGGTCGACTGTGGTGGGCTGGGATGGGCTGCGGTGGGCTGGGACGGGATGTGGTGGACAGGGACGGGCTGTGGTGGGTGGGCACGTGCTGTGGTGGGCTTGGACGGGCTGGGACGGGCTGGGACGGTCTGTAGTGGGCTGTGGTGGGCTGGCAAGGTCTGGGACGGGATGTGGTGAGCTGGGACGGGCTGTGGGCTGGGACGGGCCGGGACGGGCCGTGGTGGGCCGGGACGGGCCGTGGTGGGCCGGGACGGGCTGTGGTAAGCCGGGATGGGCTCTGGTGGGCCGGGACGGGCTGTGGTGGGCTGTGGTGGGTTGGGACTGGCTGTGGTGGGCTGTGGTGGGCTGTGGTGGGCTGGGACCGGCTGCGGTGGGCTGTGGTGGGCTGGAATGGGCTGGGACGGGCTGTGGTGGGTGTGGTGGCCTGGGACGCGCTGTGGTGAGCTGAGACGGGCTGTGGTGGGCTGGGATTTGCTGGGACGGCTGGAAGGGGCTGTGGTGGGCTGGGACGGGCTGCGGTGGGCTGGGACGGTCTGCGGTGGGCTGGGACGGGCTGGGATTGGCTGCGGTGGGCTGGGACAGGCTGTGGTTGGCTGGGACGAGCTGCGGTGGGCAGGGACGGGCTGCGGTGGGCTGGGACGGGCTGCGGTGGGCTGGGACGGGCCGTGGTGGGCCGGGACGGGCCGTGGTGGACCGGACCGGGCCGTGGTGGGCCGGGACGGGCCTTGGTGGGCTGGGACAGGCCGTGGTGGGCCGGGACGGGCCGTGGTGGGCCGGGACCGGCCGTGGTGGGCTGGGACGGGTTGTGTTTGGCTGGGACAGGCTGTGGTGGGCTGGGACGGGCCGTGGTGGGCCGGGCCGGGCCGTGGTGTGCCGGGATGGGCCGTGGTGGGCTGGGATGGGCCGTGGCGGGCTGGGATGGGTTGTGGAGGACTGGGACGAACTGTGGTTGTCTGTGGTGGGCTGGTACGGGCCGTGGTGGGCTGGGACGGGCTGTGGTGGGCTGGGACGGACTGTCGTGGGCTGGGACGGGCTGTCGTGGGCTGGGACGGGCTGTCGTGGGCTGTGGGGGCCTGGGACATGCTGTGGTGGGCTGGGAAGGGCTGGGACGAGCTGTGACGGGCTGGGACGAGCTGTGACGGGCTGTGGTGTGCTGTAGTGGCCTGTGGTGTGCTGTAGTGGCCTGTGGTGGGCTGGGACGGGCTGTGGTGGGCTGGGACAAACTGTGGTGGGCTATGGTGGGCTGGGATGAGCTGAGACAGGCTGGGACGGGTTGTGGTGGGCTGTGGTGGGCTGGGACGGGCTGTGGTGCGCTGGGATGGGCTGTAGTGGGCTGTGGTGTGCTGTGGAGGGCTGGGACGGGCTGTGATGTGCTGTGGTGGGCTGGGACGGGCCGTGGTGGGCTGGGATGGGCTAGGACGGGCTGTGGTGGGCTGGGACGGGCTGGGACTGGCTGTGGTGGGCTGTGGTGGGCTGGGACGCGCTGTGGTGGGCTGCGACAAGCTGGGACGGGCCGTGGTGGGCTGGGACGGGCTGTGGTGGGCTGTGGCGGGCTGGAGCGGGCTGTGGTGGGTTGTGGTGAGCTGGGACGGGCTGACACGGGCTGTGGTGGGCTGTGGTAAGCTGGGACGGGTTGTGGTGGGCTGGGATGGGCTGGGACTTTCTGTGGTGAGCTGCGACGGTCTGTGGTGGTCTGGGACGGGCTGTGGTGGGCTGGGAAAGGCTGTGGTGGGCCGGGACGGGCCGTGGTGGACCGGGACGGGCCGTGGTGGGCCGGAACGGGCCATGGTGGGCTGGGACGGGCCGTGGCGGTTTGGGACGGGTTGTGGCGGGCTGGGACGAACTGTGGTGGTCTGTTGTGGGCTGGGACGGGCCGTGGTGGGCTGGGACAGGCTGGGACGAGCTGTGAAGGGCTGGGACGAGCTGTGACGGGCTGCGGTAGGCTGTGGTGTGCTGTAGTGGTCTGTGGTGGGCTGGGACGGGCTGTCGTGGGATGGGACGGGCTGTCGTGGGCTGGGACGGGCTGTCGTGGGCTGTGGGGGCCTGGGACATGCTGTGGTGGGCTGGGAAGGGCTGGGACGAGCTGTGCCGGGCTGGGGCGAGCTGTGATGGGCTGTGGTCTGTTGTAGTGGCCTGTGGTGGGCTGGGGTAGGCTGTGGTGGGCTGGGACGAGCCGTAGTAGGCCGGGACAGGCCGTGGTGGGCCGGGACAGGCCATGGTGGGTTGTTATGGGCCATGGTGGGCTGGGACAGGCTGTGGTGGGCTGTGGTGGACCGTGGTGGGCTGTGATGGGCTGTGGTAAGCTGGGACGGGCTTTCACGGGCTGGGACGGGCTGGGACGGGCCGTGGTGAGCTGGGACGGGCCGTGGTGGGCTGGGACAGCCCACGGTGGTCTGTGACAGGCTGTGGTTGGCCGGGACGGGACGTGGTGGGCTGGGCCGGGCTGTGGCGGGCCGGGCCGGGCCGTGGCGGGCTGGGACGAACTGTGGTGGGCTGGGATGAACTGTGGTGGTCAGTGGTGGGCTGGGACAGTCTGTGGTGAGCTGGGACGGGCTGTGGTGGGCTGGGACGGGCCGTGGCGGGCTGGGACGGGCCGTGGCGAGCTGGGACGGGCCGTGGTGGGCTGGGACGGGCCGTGGCGGGCTGGGACGGGCCGTGGTGGGCTGTGGTGGGCTGTGGTGGGCTGGGACAGGCTGTGGTGGGCCGTAGTGGGCTGTGGTCGGCCGTGTTGGGACGGGACGAGCTGTGGTGAGCCGGGACGAGCTGTGGTGAGCCGGGACGGGCTGTGGTGGGCTGGGACGGTCTGGGACGGGTTGCGGTGGTCTGGGACGGGCTGCGCTGGGCTGGGACGGGCTGCGCTGGGCTGGGACGGGCTGCGCTGGGCTGGGACGGGCTGCGGTGGGCGGGGACGGGCTGCGCTGGGCTGGGACATGCTGGGACGGGCTGTGGTAGGCTGAGACAGGCTGGTACGTGCTGTGGTGAGCGGAGACGGGCTGTCGTGGGCTTGGACGGGCTGTGGTGGGCTTCTATGGGCTTGTACTTTATATGGTGGGCTGGGACGGGCTGTGACGGGCTCTGGTGGGCTGGGACGGGCTGTGGTGGGCTGGGACGGGCTGTGGTGGCCTGTGGTGGGCTGGGACGGGCTGTGGTGGTCTGGGATGGGCTGAGACGGGCCGTGGTGGGCTGGGATGGGCCGTGGTGAACTGTGGTGGGCTGTGGTGGGCAGTGGTGGGCTGGGACGGGCCGTGTTGGGCTGTGGTGGGGCGTGGTGGGTTCTGGTGAGCTTGAGTCGGACTGTGGTGGGCTGGGAGGGGCTGGGACAAGCTGTGGTGGGCTGGGACGGGCTGTGGTGGGCGGCGACGGGCTGTGGTGGGCTGTGGTGGGCTGGGACGGGCTGTGGTGAGCTGGGACGGACTGGTACTTGATGTGGTGGGCTGGGCCGGGCTGTGGTGGGCTGGGACAAGCTGGGACTGGCTGTGGTGGGCTGGGACGGGCTGTGGTGGGCTGGGACGGGCTGTGACGGGCTGTCGTGGGCTGGGATGGGCTGGGATGGTCTGGGACGGGCTGTAGTGGGCTGTGGTGGTTTGTGGTGAGCTGTGGTGGGCTGGGATTGGCTTTGGTGGGCGGGGAGAGATTTTGCTGGGCGGGGACAGGCTGTGGTGGGCGAGGACAGGTTGTGGTGGGCGGAGACGGGCTGTGGTGGGCTGTGGTGGGCTGTGGTGGGCTGGGACGGGCTGTGGTGGGCTGGGACGGGCTGTGGTGGGCTAGGACGGGCTGTGGTGGGTAGGCACGGGCTGTGGTGGGCTTGGACGGGCTGGGACGGGTTGGCACGGGCTGGGACGGGCTGTGACGGGCTGTGGTGGGCTGGGACGGGCTGTGGGGGGCTAGGACTGGCTGTGGTGTGCTGGGACAAGTTGTGGTGGGTTGTGGTGCGTCGTGGTGGGCCGGACAGGGCTGTGGTGGGCCGGGACGGCCTGTGGTGGGCTGGGAAGGCCTGGGACAGGCTGGGATGAGCTGTGCTGGGCAGGGACGGGCTCTGCTGGGCGGGGACGGGCTGTGGTGGGTTCTGGTGAGCTGGGACGGTCTGGGACGGGCTGACACGGGCTGTGGTGGGCTGGGATGGACAGGTACGACCTGTGGTGGGCTTGGACGTGTTGTGGTGGGCTGGGACTGGCTCTGGTTGGCTGGGACGGGCTGTGGTGGGCTGTGGTGGGCTGGGATGGATAGGTACGACCTGTGGTGGGCTTGGACGGGTTGTGGTGGGCTGGGACTGCTTCTGGTTGGCTGGGACGGGCTGTGGTGGGCTGTGGTGGGCTGGGATGGACAGGCACGAGCTGTGGTGGGCTTGGACGGGCTGTGGTGGGCTGGGACTGGCTATGGTGGGCTGGGACGGGCTGTGGTTCGCTGGGACAGGCCGTGGTGGGCTGGGACGGGCCGTGGTGAATTGGGACGGGCTGTGGTGGGCTGGGACGGGCTGGGACGGGCCGTGGTGGGTAGTAATGGGCTGTGGTCGGCCGTGTTGGGACGGGACGAGCTGTGGTGAGCCGGGACGGGCCGTGGTGGGCTGGGACGGGCCGTGGTGGGTAGTAATGGGCTGTGGTCGGCCGTGTTGGGACGGGACGAGCTGTGGTGAGCCGGGACGGGCTGTGGTGGGCTGGGACGGGCTGGGACGGGTTGCGGTGGGCTGGGATGGGCTGCGCTGGGCTGGGACGGGCTGCGCTGGGCTGGGACGGGCTGCGGTTCGCTGGGACGGGCTGCGGTGGGCTGGGACGGGCTGCGGTGGGCTGGGACATGCTGGGACGGGCTGTGGTAGGCTGAGACAGGCTGGTACGTTCTGTGGTGAGCAGAGACGGGCGGTGGTGGGCTGGGACGGGCCGTGGTGGGCTAGGACGGACTGGTACTTGATGTGGTGGGCTGGTACGGGCTGTGGTGGGCTGGGATGGGCTGTGGTGGGCTGGGACAGGCTGTGACGGGCTGTCGTGGGCTGGGATGGGCTGGGACGGTCTGTGACGGGCTGTGGTGGGCTGTGGTGGTTTGTGGTGAGCTGTGGTGGGCTGGGATGGGCTGTGGTGGGCGGGGAGAGATTTTGCTGGGCGGGGACAGGCTGTGGTGGGCGAGGACCGGTTGTGGTGGGCGGAGACGGGCTGGGACGGGCTGTGGTGGGCTGTGGTGGGCTGGGACGGGCTGTGGTGTGCTGGGACGAGCTGTGGTGTGCTGGCACGGGCTGTGGTGGGCTGGCACGGGCTGCGCTGGGCTGGGACGGGCTGCGCGGGGCTGGGACAAGCTGCGCTGGGCTGGGACGGGCTGCGGTGGGCTTGGACGGGCTGCGGTGGGCGGGGACGGGCTGTGGTAGGCTGAGACAGGCTGGTACGTGCTGTGGTGAGTGGAGACAGGCCGTGGTGCGCTGGGACGGGCCGTGGTGGTCTGGGACGGGCCGTGGTGCGCTGGGACGGGCTGGTACTTGATGTGGTGGGCTGGTACGGGCTGTGGTGGGCTGGGACGGGCTGTGGTGGTCTGGGACAAGCTGGGACCGGCTGTGGTGGGCTGTGACGGGCTGTGACGGGCTGTCCGTGGGCTGGGATGGGCTGGGACAGGCTGTGGTGGGCTGTGGTGGGCTGGGACAAGCTGTGACTGGCTGCGGTGGGCTGGGACGGGCTGTGGTGGGCTTGGACGGGCTGTGGTGGGCGGGGATGGGCCGTGGTGGGCTGGGCTGGGCCGTGGTGGGCTGGGCTGGGCCGTGGTGGGCTGGGACGGGCCGTGGTGGGCTGGGATGGGCTGTGGTGGGCTGGGACGGGCTGTGGTGGGCTGTGGTGGGCTGGGACGAGTTGTACTGGGCTGGGACAGACTGTGGTGGGCTGTGGTGGGCTGGGAAGAGCTGTGGTGGTTTGGGACGGGCTGTGGTGGTCTGTGGTGGGCTGGGACGGGCTGTGGTGGGCTGGGACGGGCCGTGGTGGGCTGGTGACGGCCTGTGGTCAGTCGTCGTGGGCTGGGACGGGCCGTGGTGACTTGGGACGGACTCTGGTGGCCGGGGGACAAGCTCTGGTGGCCTCTGACGGGCTGTGACGGGCTGTGGTGTGCTGTATTGGGCTGTGGTGGGCTGGGACGGCCTGCGGTGTGCTGGGACGGGCTGGGTGGGCTGTGGTGGTCTGTGGTGGGCTGGGACGAGTTGTAGTGGGGCCGGGACGGGCTTGTGGTGGGCTGAGACGGGCTGTGGTGGGCTGGGACGGGCTAGTGGTGGGCTGGGACGGGCCGTGCTGTGCTGAGACGGGCCGTGGTGAGCTGGGATGGGCCGTGGTGGGCTGGGACGGGCTGTGGTGGGCTGGGACTGGCCGTGGTGGGCGGGGACGGGCCGTGGTGGGCTGGGATGGGCCGTGGTGGGCTGGGACGGGCCGTGGTGGGCTGGGACGGGCTGTGGTGCTCAGGGACGGGCTGTGGTGGGGCTGGGATGGGCTGTGGTGGGCTGTGGTGGGCTGGGACGAGTTGTACTGGGCTGGGACAGACTGTGGTGGGCTGGGAAGGGCTGGGAAGAGCTGTGGTGGTTTGGGACGGGCTGTGGTGGTCTGTGGTGGGCTGGGACGGGCCGTGGTGGGCTGGGACGGCCTGTGGTCAGTCGTCGTGGGCTGGGACGGGCCGTGGTGGCTTGGGACGAACTCTGGTGGGCCGGGACAAGCTCTGGTGGCCTCTGACGGGCTGTGACGGGCTGTGGTGTGCTGTATTGGGCTGTGGTGGGCTGGGACGGCCTGTGGTGTGCTGGGACGGGCTGGGTGGGCTGTGGTGGCCTGTGGTGGGCTGGGACGAGTTGTAGTGGGCCGGGACGGGCTGTGGTGGGCTGAGACGGGCTGTGGTGGGTTGTGGTAAGCTGGGACGGGCTCTGGTGGGCTGGGACGGTCTGTGGTGTGCTGTGGTGGGCTGAGACGGGCTGTGGTGGGCTGAGACGGGCTGTGGTGGTCTGGGACGGGCTGTGGTGGGCTGGGACAAGCCGTGGTGGGCTGGGATGGGCCGTGGTGGGCTGGGACGGGGCTGTGGTGCTCAGGGACAGGCTGTGGTTTGCTGAGACGGGCCGTGGTGGGGCTGGGATGGGCCCGTGGTGGGCTGGGACGGGCTGGGACGGGCTGGGACGGGCTGTGGTGGGCGAAGACGGGCCGTGGTGGGCTGGGCTGGGCCGTGGTGGGCTGGGACGGGCCGTGGTGGGCTGGGACGGGCTGTGGTGCTCAGGGGACGGGCTGTGGTGGGCTGGGATGGGGCTGTGGTGGGCCGTGGTGGGCTGGGACGAGTTGTACTGGGCTGGGACAGACTGTGGTGGGCTGTGGTGGGCTGGAAGGGCTGTGGTGGTTTGGGACGGGCTGGGACGGGCTGTGGTGGGCTGGGACGGGCCGTGGTGGGCTGGGACGGCCTGTGGTCAGTCGTCGTGGGCTGGGACGGGCCGTGGTGGCTTGGGATGGACTCTGGTGGGCCGGGACAAGCTCTGGTGGCCTCTGAGGGGCTGTGACGGGCTGTGGTGTGCTGTATTGGGCTGTGGTGGGCTTGGACGGGCCTGTGGTGGGCTGGGACGGGCTGGGTGGGCTGTGGTGGCGTGTGGTGGACTGGGACGAGTTGTAGTGGGCCGTGACGGGCTGTGGTGGGCTGAGACGGGCTGTGGTGGGCTGTGGTAAGCTGGGACGGGCTCTGGTGGGCTGGGACGGCCTGTGGTGTGCTGTGGTGGGCTGAGACGGGCTGTGGTGGGCTGAGACGGGCTGTGGTGGGCTGTGGTGGTCTGGGACGGGCTGTGGTGGGCTGGGACGGGCTGTGGTGGGCTGGGATGGGCCGTGGTGGGCTGGGACGGGCTGTGGTGCTCAGGGACGGGCTGTGGTGGGATGGGACGGGGATGTTGTGGGCTGTGGTGGGCTGGGACGATTTGTAGTGGGCCGGGACGGACTGTGGTGGGCTGTGGTGGGCTGGGACGGGCTGTGGTGGTTTGGGACGGGCTGTGCTGGTCTGTGGTGGGCTGGGACGGGGCTGTGGTGGGCTGGGACGGGCTGTGGTGCTCAGGAACGGGCTGTGGTGGGCTGGGACGGGCTGTGGTCGGCTGTGGTGGGCTGGGACGAGTTGTAGTGGGCCAGGACGGGCTGTGGTGGGCTGTGGTAAGCTGGGACGGGCTGTGGTGTGCTGGGATTGTCTGTGGGGGGCTCGGAGGGGCTGTGGTGGGCTGGGACGGGCTGTGGTGGGCTGGGACGGGCTGTGGTGTGCTGGGGACGGGCTGTGGTGGGCGGGGACGGGCTCTGGAGGTCTGTGGTGGGCTAGGATGGCTTGTGGTGGGCTGGGACGGGCTGTGGTGGGCTGTGGTGGGCTTTCGTGGGCCGTGGTGGGCTGGGACGGGCTGTGGGTGGGCTGGGACGGGCTGCGGTGGGTTGTGGAGAGCTGGGACGGGCTGTGACGGCCTGTGGTGGGCTGTGGTGGGCTCTGGGGGTCTGGGACAGGCTTGGACGAGCTGGGACAGCCTGGGACAGGCTGTGGTGGGCTGAGACGGGCTGGGAGGGGGCTGGGACGGGCTGTGGTGGGCTGGGACGGTCTGTGGTGGGCTGTGGTAAGCTGGGACGGGCTGTGGTGGGGCTGACAGGGGGCTGGGAGGGGCTGTGACAGGCTGTGGTTGGCCGGGACGGGACGTGGTGGGCTGGGCCGGGCTGTGGCGGGCCGGGCCGGGCCGTGGCGGGCTGGGACGAACTGTGGTGGGCTGGGATGAACTGTGGTGGTCAGTGGTGGGCTGGGACGGGCTGTGGTGAGCTGGGACGGGCTGTGGTGGGCTGGGACGGGCTGTGGTGGGCTGGGCCGGGCTGTGGTGGGCTGGGACAAGCTGGGACTGGCTGTGGTGGGCTGGGACGGGCTGTGGTGGGCTGGGACGGGCTGTGGTGGGCTGTGGTGGGCTGGGACGAGTTGTACTGGGCTGGGACAGACTGTGGTGGGCTGTGGTGGGCTGGGAAGAGCTGTGGTGGTCAGTGGTGGGCTGGGACGGGCTGTGGTGAGCTGGGACGGGCTGTGGTGGGCTGGGACGGGCTGTGGTGGGCTGGGCCGGGCTGTGGTGGGCTGGGACAAGCTGGGACTGGCTGTGGTGGGCTGGGACGGGCTGTGGTGGGCTGGGACGGGCTGTGGTGGGCTGTGGTGGGCTGGACGAGTTGTACTGGGCTGGGACAGACTGTGGTGGGCTGTGGTGGGCTGGGAAGAGCTGTGGTGGTTTGGGACGGGCTGTGGTGGGCTGTGGTGGGCTGGGACGGGCTGTGGTGGGCTGGGACGGGCCGTGGTGGGCTGGGACGGCCTGTGGTCAGTCGTCGTGGGCTGGGACGGGCCGTGGTGGCTTGGGACGGACTCTGGTGGGCTGGGACAAGCTCTGGTGGCCTCTGACGGGCTGTGACGGGCTGTGGTGTGCTGTATTGGGCTGTGGTGGGCTGGGACGGCCTGTGGTGGGCTGGGACGGGCTGGGTGGGCTGTGGTGGCGTGTGGTGGGCTGGGACGAGTTGTAGTGGGCCGGGACGGGCTGTGGTGGGCTGAGACAGGCTGTGGTGGGCTGTGGTAAGCTGGGACGGGCTTTCGTGGGCTGGGACGGTCTGTGGTGTGCCGTGGTGGGCTGAGACGGGCTGTGGTGGGCTGAGACGGGCTGTGGTGGGCTGGGACGGGCTGTGGTGGGCTGGGACGGGCCGTGGTGGGCTGGGATGGGCCGTGGTGGGCTGGGACGGGCTGTGGTGCTCAGGGACGGTCTGTGGTGGGCTGAGACGGGCCGTGGTGGGCTGGGATGGGCCGTGGTGGGCTGGGACAGGCTGGGACGGGCTGAGACGGGCTGTGGTGGGCTGGGACGGGCCGTGGTGGGCTGGGACGGGCCGTGGTGGGCTGGGACGGGCTGTGGTGGGCTGGGACGGGCTGTGGTGGGCTGGGATGGGCTGTGGTGGGCTGTGGTGGGCTGGGACGAGTTTTACTGGGCTGGGACAGACTGTGGTGGGCTGTGGTGGGCTGGGAAGGGCTGTGGTGGTTTGGGACGGGCTGTGGTGGTCTGTGGTGGGCTGGGACGGGCTGTGGTGGGCTGGGACGGGCCGTGGTGGGCTGGGACGGCCTGTGGTCAGTCGTCGTGGGCTGGGACGGGCCGTGGTGACTTGGGACGGACTCTGGTGGGCCGGGACAAGCTCTGGTGGCCTCTGACGGGCTGTGACGGGCTGTGGTGTGCTGTATTGGGCTGTGGTGGGCTTGGACGGCCTGTGGTGGGCTGCGACGGGCTGTGTGGGCTGTGGTGGCGTGTGGTGGGCTGGGACGAGTTGTAGTGGGCCGGGACGGGCTGTGGTGGGCTGAGACGGGCTGTGGTGGGCTGGGACGGGCTAGTGGTGGGCTGGGACGGGCCGTGCTGTGCTGAGACGGGCCGTGGTGGGCTGGGATGGGCCGTGGTGGGCTGGGACGGGCTGTGGTGGGCTGGGACTGGCCGTGGTGGGCGGGGACGGGCCGTGGTGGGCTGGGCTGGGCCGTGGTGGGCTGGGACGGGCCGTGGTGGGCTGGGACGGGCTGTGGTGCTCAGGGACGGGCTGTGGTGGGCTGGGATGGGCTGTGGTGGGCTGTGGTGGGCTGGGACGAGTTGTACTGGGCTGGGACAGACTGTGGTGGGCTGTGGTGGGCTGGGAAGAGCTGTGGTGGTTTGGGACGGGCTGTGGTGGTCTGTGGTGGGCTGGGACGGGCCGTGGTGGGCTGGGACAGCCTGTGGTCAGTCGTCGTGGGCTGGGACGGGCCGTGGTGGCTTGGGACGAACTCTGGTGGGCCGGGACAAGCTCTGGTGGCCTCTGACGGGCTGTGACGGGCTGTGGTGTGCTGTATTGGGCTGTGGTGGGCTGGGACGGCCTGTGGTGTGCTGGGACGGGCTGGGTGGGCTGTGGTGGCCTGTGGAGGGCTGGGACGAGTTGTAGTGGGCCGGGACGGGCTGTGGTGGGCTGAGACGGGCTGTGGTGGGCTGTGGTAAGCTGGGACGGGCTCTGGTGGGCTGGGACGGCCTGTGGTGTGCTGTGGTGGGCTGAGACGGGCTGTGGTGGGCTGAGACGGGCTGTGGTGGGCTGGGACGGGCTGTGGTGGGCTGGGACAAGCCGTGGTGGGCTGGGATGGGCCGTGGTGGGCTGGGACGGGCTGTGGTGCTCAGGGACAGGCTGTGGTGGGCTGAGACGGGCCGTGGTGGGCTGGGATGGGCCGTGGTGGGCTGGGACGGGCTGGGACGGGCTGGGACGGGCTGTGGTGGACGGGGACGGGCCGTGGTGGGCTGGGCTGGGCCGTGGTGGGCTGGGATGGGCCGTGGTGGGCTGGGACGGGCTGTGGTGCTCAGGGACGGGCTGTGGTGGGCTGGGATGGGCTGTGGTGGGCTGTGGTGGGCTGGGACGAGTTGTACTGGGCTGGGACAGACTGTGGTGGGCTGTGGTGGGCTGGGAAGGGCTGTGGTGGTTTGGGACGGGCTGGGACGGGCTGTGGTGGGCTGGGACGGGCCGTGGTGGGCTGGGACGGCCTGTGGTCAGTCGTCGTGGGCTGGGACGGGCCGTGGTGGCTTGGGATGGACTCTGGTGGGCCGGGACAAGCTCTGGTGGCCTCTGACGGGCTGTGACGGGCTGTGGTGTGCTGTATTGGGCTGTGGTGGGCTTGGACGGCCTGTGGTGGGCTGGGACGGGCTGGGTGGGCTGTGGTGGCGTGTGGTGGGCTGGGACGAGTTGTAGTGGGCCGGGACGGGCTGTGGTGGGCTGAGACGGGCTGTGGTGGGCTGTGGTAAGCTGGGACGGGCTCTGGTGGGCTGGGACGGTCTGTGGTGTGCTGTGGTGGGCTGAGACGGGCTGTGGTGGGCTGAGACGGGCTGTGGTGGGCTGTGGTGGTCTGGGACGGGCTGTGGTGGGCTGGGATGGGCCGTGGTGGGCTGGGACCGGGCCGTGGTGGGCTGGGACGGGCCGTGGTGGGCTGGGACGGGCTGTGGTGCTCAGGGACGGGCTGTGGTGGGCTGGGATGGGCTGTGGTGGGCTGTGGTGGGCTGGGACGAGTTGTACTGGGCTGGGACAGACTGTGGTGGGCTGTGGTGGGCTGGGAAGGGCTGTGGTGGTTTGGGACGGGCTGGGACGGGCTGTGGTGGGCTGGGACGGGCCGTGGTGGGCTGGGACGGCCTGTGGTCAGTCGTCGTGGGCTGGGACGGGCCGTGGTGGCTTGGGATGGACTCTGGTGGGCCGGGACAAGCTCTGGTGGCCTCTGACGGGCTGTGACGGGCTGTGGTGTGCTGTATTGGGCTGTGGTGGGCTTGGACGGCCTGTGGTGGGCTGGGACGGGGCTGGGTGGGCTGTGGTGGCGTGTGGTGGGCTGGGACGAGTTGTAGTGGGCCGGGACGGGCTGTGGTGGGCTGAGACGGGCTGTGGTGGGCTGTGGTAAGCTGGGACGGGCTCTGGTGGGCTGGGACGGTCTGTGGTGTGCTGTGGTGGGCTGAGACGGGCTGTGGTGGGCTGAGACGGGCTGTGGTGGGCTGTGGTGGTCTGGGACGGGCTGTGGTGGGCTGGGATGGGCCGTGGTGGGCTGGGACGGGCTGTGGTGCTCAGGGACGGGCTGTGGTGGGATGGGACGGGCTGTGGTGGGCTGTGATGGGCTGGGACGAGTTGTAGTGGGCCGGGACGGACTATGGTGGGCTGTGGTGGGCTGGGACGGGCTGTGGTGGTTTGGGACGGGCTGTGCTGGTCTGTGGTGGGCTGGGACGGGCTGTGGTGGGCTGGGACGGGCTGTGGTGCTCAGGAACGGGCTGTGGTGGGCTGGGACGGGCTGTGGTCGGCTGTGGTGGGCTGGGACGAGTTGTAGTGGGCCAGGACGGGCTGTGGTGGGCTGTGGTAAGCTGGGACGGGCTGTGGTGTGCTGGGATTGTCTGTGGGGGGCTCGGAGGGGCTGTGGTGGGCTGGGACGGGCTGTGGTGGGCTGGGACGGGCTGTGGTGTGCTGGGACGGGCTGTGGTGGGCGGGGGACGGGCTCTGGAGGTCTGTGGTGGGCTAGGACGGCTTGTGGTGGGCTGGGACGGGCTGTGGTGGGCTGTGGTGGGCTTTCGTGGGCCGTGGTGGGCTGGGACGGGCTGTGGTGGGCTGGGACGGGCTGCGGTGGGTTGTGGAGAGCTGGGACGGGCTGTGACGGCCTGTGGTGGGCTGTGGTGGGCTCTGGGGGTCTGGGACAGGCTTGGACGAGCTGGGACAGGCTGGGACAGGCTGTGGTGGGCTGAGACGGGCTGGGAGGGGCTGGGACGGGCTGTGGTGGGCTGGGACGGTCTGTGGTGGGCTGTGGTAAGCTGGGACGGGCTGTGGTGGGCTGACAGGGGCTGGGAGGGGCTGTGACAGGCTGTGGTTGGCCGGGACGGGACGTGGTGGGCTGGGCTGGGCTGTGGCGGGCCGGGCCGGGCCGTGGCGGGCTGGGACGAACTGTGGTGGGCTGGGATGAACTGTGGTGGTCAGTGGTGGGCTGGGACGGGCTGTGGTGAGCTGGGACGGGCTGTGGTGGGCTGGGCCGGGCTGTGGTGGGCTGGGCCGGGCTGTGGTGGGCTGGGACAAGCTGGGACTGGCTGTGGTGGGCTGGGACGGGCTGTGGTGGGCTGGGACGGGCTGTGACGGGCTGTCGTGGGCTGGGATGGGCTGGGATGATCTGGGACGGGCTGTATTGGGCTGTGGTGGTTTGTGGTGAGCTGTGGTGGGCTGGGATTGGCTTTGGTGGGCGGGGAGAGATTTTGCTGGGTGGGGACAGGCTGTGGTGGGCGAGGACAGGTTGTGGTGGGCGGAGACGGGCTGTGGTGGGCTGTGGTGGGCTGTGGTGGGCTGGGACGGGCTGTGGTGGGCTGGGACGGGCTGTGGTGTGCTGGCACGGGCTGTGGTGGGTAGGCACGGGCTGTGGTGGGCTTGGACGGGCTGGGACGGGTTGGCACGGGCTGGGACGGGCTGTGACGGGCTGTGGTGGGCTGGGACGGGCTGTGGGGGGCTAGGACTGGCTGTGGTGTGCTGGGACAAGTTGTGGTGGGTTGTGGTGCGTCGTGGTGGGCCGGACAGGGCTGTGGTGGGCCGGGACGGCCTGTGGTGGGCTGGGAAGGCCTGGGACAGGCTGGGACGAGCTGTGCTGGGCAGGGACGGGCTCTGCTGGGCGGGGACGGGCTGTGGTGGGTTCTGGTGAGCTGGGACGGTCTGGGATGGGCTGACACGGGCTGTGGTGGGCTGGGATGGACAGGTACGACCTGTGGTGGGCTTGGACGTGTTGTGGTGGGCTGGGACTGGCTCTGGTTGGCTGGGACGGGCTGTGGTGGGCTGTGGTGGGCTGGGATGGATAGGTACGACCTGTGGTGGGCTTGGACGGGTTGTGGTGGGCTGGGACTGCTTCTGGTTGGCTGGGACGGGCTGTGGTGGGCTGTGGTGGGCTGGGATGGACAGGCACGAGCTGTGGTGGGCTTGGACGGGCTTGTGGTGGGGCTGGGACTGGCTATGGTGGGCTGGGACGGGCTGTGGTTCGCTGGGACAGGCCGTGGTGGGCTGGGACGGGCCGTGGTGAATTGGGACGGGCTGTGGTGGGCTGGGACGGGCTGGGACGGGCCGTGGTGGGCTGGGACGGGCCGTGGTGGGCTGGGACGGGCCGTGGTGGGCTGGGACAGGCTGTGGTGGGCCGTAATGGGCTGTGGTCGGCCGTGTTGGGACGGGACGAGCTGTGGTGAGCCGGGACGGGCTGTGGTGGGCTGGGACGGGCTGGGACGGGTTGCGGTGGGCTGGGATGGGCTGCGCTGGGCTGGGACGGGCTGCGCTGGGCTGGGACGGGCTGCGCTGGGCTGGGACGGGCTGCGGTTTGCTGGGACGGGCTGCGGTGGGCTGGGACGGGCTGTGGTAGGCTGAGACAGGCTGGTACGTTCTGTGGTGAGCAGAGACGGGCGGTGGTGGGCTGGGACGGGCCGTGGTGGGCTAGGACGGACTGGTACTTGATGTGGTGGGCTGGTACGGGCTGTGGTGGGCTGGGATGGGCTGTGGTGGGCTGGGACAGGCTGTGACGGGCTGTGGTAAGCTGGGATGGGCTGGGACGGTCTGTGACGGGCTGTGGTGGGCTGTGGTGGTTTGTGGTGAGCTGTGGTGGGCTGGGATGGGCTGTGGTGGGCGGGGAGAGATTTTGCTGGGCGGGGACAGGCTGTGGTGGGCGAGGACAGGTTGTGGTGGGCGGAGACGGGCTGGGACGGGCTGTGGTGGGCTGTGGTGGGCTGGGACGGGCTGTGGTGTGCTGGGACGAGCTGTGGTGTGCTGGCACGGGCTGTGGTGGGCTGGCACGGGCTGCGCTGGGCTGGGACGGGCTGCGCGGGGCTGGGACAAGCTGCGCTGGGCTGGGACGGGCTGCGGTGGGCTTGGACGGGCTGCGGTGGGCTGGGACGGGCTGCGGTGGGCGGGGACGGGCTGTGGTAGGCTGAGACAGGCTGGTACGTGCTGTGGTGAGTGGAGACAGGCCGTGGTGCGCTGGGACGGGGCCGTGGTGCGCTGGGACGGACTGGTACTTGATGTGGTGGGCTGGTACGGGCTGTGGTGGGCTGGGACGGGCTGTGGTGGTCTGGGACAAGCTGGGACTGGCTGTGGTGGGCTGTGACGGGCTGTGACGGGCTGTGTGGGCTGGGATGGGCTGGGACAGGCTGTGGTGGGCTGTGGTGGGCTGGGACAAGCTGTGACTGGCTGCGGTGGGCTGGGACGGGCTGTGGTAGGCTGGGACGGGCTGGGACGGGTTGTGGTGGGCTGGGACGGGCTGTGGTGGGTTGTGGTGGGCTGGGACGGGTTGTGGTGGGCTGGGATGGGCTGTGATAAGCTGTAACCGGCTGTGGTGGGCTGTGGTGGTCTGGGATGGGCCGTGGTGGGCTGGGACGGGCTGTGGTGGCGTGTGGTGGGCTGGGACGAGTTGTAGTGGGCCGGGACGGGCTGTGGTGGGCTGAGACAGGCTGTGGTGGGCTGTGGTAAGCTGGGACGGGCTTTCGTGGGCTGGGACGGTCTGTGGTGTGCCGTGGTGGGCTGAGACGGGCTGTGGTGGGCTGAGACGGGCTTGTGGTGGGCTGGGACGGGCTGTGGTGGGCTGGGACGGGCCGTGGTGGGCTGGGATGGGCCGTGGTGGGCTGGGACGGGCTGTGGTGCTCAGGGACAGTCTGTGGTGGGCTGAGACGGGCCGTGGTGGGCTGGGATGGGCCGTGGTGGGCTGGGACAGGCTGGGACGGGCTGAGACGGGCTGTGGTGGGCTGGGACGGGCCGTGGTGGGCTGGGACGGGCCGTGGTGGGCTGGGACGGGCTGTGGTGGGCTGGGACGGGCTGTGGTGGGCTGGGATGGGCTGTGGTGGGCTGTGGTGGGCTGGGACGAGTTTTACTGGGCTGGGACAGACTGTGGTGGGCTGTGGTGGGCTGGGAAGGGCTGTGGTGGTTTGGGACGGGCTGTGGTGGTCTGTGGTGGGCTGGGACGGGCTGTGGTGGGCTGGGACGGGCCGTGGTGGGCTGGGACGGGCCTGTGGTCAGTCGTCGTGGGCTGGGACGGGCCGTGGTGACTTGGGACGGACTCTGGTGGGCCGGGACAAGCTCTGGTGGCCTCTGACGGGCTGTGACGGGCTGTGGTGTGCTGTATTGGGCTGTGGTGGGCTTGGACGGCCTGTGGTGGGCTGCGACGGGCTGTGTGGGCTGTGGTGGCGTGTGGTGGGCTGGGACGAGTTGTAGTGGGCCGGGACGGGCTGTGGTGGGCTGAGACGGGCTGTGGTGGGCTGGGACGGGCTAGTGGTGGGCTGGGACGGGCCGTGCTGTGCTGAGACGGGCCGTGGTGGGCTGGGATGGGCCGTGGTGGGCTGGGACGGGCTGTGGTGGGCTGGGACTGGCCGTGGTGGGCGGGGACGGGCCGTGGTGGGCTGGGCTGGGCCGTGGTGGGCTGGGACGGGCCGTGGTGGGCTGGGACGGGCTGTGGTGCTCAGGGACGGGCTGTGGTGGGCTGGGATGGGCTGTGGTGGGCTGTGGTGGGCTGGGACGAGTTGTACTGGGCTGGGACAGACTGTGGTGGGCTGTGGTGGGCTGGGAAGAGCTGTGGTGGTTTGGGACGGGCTGTGGTGGTCTGTGGTGGGCTGGGACGGGCCGTGGTGGGCTGGGACAGCCTGTGGTCAGTCGTCGTGGGCTGGGACGGGCCGTGGTGGCTTGGGACGAACTCTGGTGGGCCGGGACAAGCTCTGGTGGCCTCTGACGGGCTGTGACGTGCTGTGGTGTGCTGTATTGGGCTGTGGTGGGCTGGGACGGCCTGTGGTGTGCTGGGACGGGCTGGGTGGGCTGTGGTGGCCTGTGGAGGGCTGGGACGAGTTGTAGTGGGCCGGGACGGGCTGTGGTGGGCTGAGACGGGCTGTGGTGGGCTGTGGTAAGCTGGGACGGGCTCTGGTGGGCTGGGACGGTCTGTGGTGTGCTGTGGTGGGCTGAGACGGGCTGTGGTGGGCTGAGACGGGCTGTGGTGGGCTGGGACGGGCTGTGGTGGGCTGGGACAAGCCGTGGTGGGCTGGGATGGGCCGTGGTGGGCTGGGACGGGCTGTGGTGCTCAGGGACAGGCTGTGGTGGGCTGAGACGGGCCGTGGTGGGCTGGGATGGGCCGTGGTGGGCT
Source organism: Falco biarmicus (assembly GCF_023638135.1). Lineage (NCBI taxonomy): Eukaryota > Metazoa > Chordata > Aves > Falconiformes > Falconidae > Falco > Falco biarmicus. Next base: position 274,551 of record NW_026611713.1, read on the forward strand.
GGGACGGGCTGGGACGGGCTGGGACGGGCTGTGGTGGACGGGGACGGGCCGTGGTGGGCTGGGCTGGGCCGTGGTGGGCTGGGATGGGCCGTGGTGGGCTGGGACGGGCTGTGGTGCTCAGGGACGGGCTGTGGTGGGCTGGGATGGGCTGTGGTGGGCTGTGGTGGGCTGGGACGACTTGTACTGGGCTGGGACAGACTGTGGTGGGCTGTGGTGGGCTGGGAAGGGCTGTGGTGGTTTGGGACGGGCTGGGACGGGCTGTGGTGGGCTGGGACGGGCCGTGGTGGGCTGGGACGGCCTGTGGTCAGTCGTCGTGGGCTGGGACGGGCCGTGGTGGCTTGGGATGGACTCTGGTGGGCCGGGACAAGCTCTGGTGGCCTCTGACGGGCTGTGACGGGCTGTGGTGTGCTGTATTGGGCTGTGGTGGGCTTGGACGGCCTGTGGTGGGCTGGGACGGGCTGGGTGGGCTGTGGTGGCGTGTGGTGGGCTGGGACGAGTTGTAGTGGGCCGGGACGGGCTGTGGTGGGCTGAGACGGGCTGTGGTGGGCTGTGGTAAGCTGGGACGGGCTCTGGTGGGCTGGGACGGTCTGTGGTGTGCTGTGGTGGGCTGAGACGGGCTGTGGTGGGCTGAGACGGGCTGTGGTGGGCTGTGGTGGTCTGGGACGGGCTGTGGTGGGCTGGGATGGGCCGTGGTGGGCTGGGACGGGCTGTGGTGCTCAGGGACGGGCTGTGGTGGGATGGGACGGGCTGTGGTGGGCTGTGATGGGCTGGGACGAGTTGTAGTGGGCCGGGACGGACTATGGTGGGCTGTGGTGGGCTGGGACGGGCTGTGGTGGTTTGGGACGGGCTGTGCTGGTCTGTGGTGGGCTGGGACGGGCTGTGGTGGGCTGGGACGGGCTGTGGTGCTCAGGAACGGGCTGTGGTGGGCTGGGACGGGCTGTGGTCGGCTGTGGTGGGCTGGGACGAGTTGTAGTGGGCCAGGACGGGCTGTGGTGGGCTGTGGTAAGCTGGGACGGGCTGTGGTGTGCTGGGATTGTCTGTGGGGGGCTCGGAGGGGCTGTGGTGGGCTGGGACGGGCTGTGGTGGGCTGGGACGGGCTGTGGTGTGCTGGGACGGGCTGTGGTGGGGCGGGGACGGGCTCTGGAGGTCTGTGGTGGGCTAGGACGGCTTGTGGTGGGCTGGGACGGGCTGTGGTGGGCTGTGGTGGGCTTTCGTGGGCCGTGGTGGGCTGGGACGGGCTGTGGTGGGCTGGGACGGGCTGCGGTGGGTTGTGGAGAGCTGGGACGGGCTGTGACGGCCTGTGGTGGGCTGTGGTGGGCTCTGGGGGTCTGGGACAGGCTTGGACGAGCTGGGACAGGCTGGGACAGGCTGTGGTGGGCTGAGACGGGCTGGGAGGGGCTGGGACGGGCTGTGGTGGGCTGGGACGGTCTGTGGTGGGCTGTGGTAAGCTGGGACGGGCTGTGGTGGGCTGACAGGGGCTGGGAGGGGCTGTGACAGGCTGTGGTTGGCCGGGACGGGACGTGGTGGGCTGGGCTGGGCTGTGGCGGGCCGGGCCGGGCCGTGGCGGGCTGGGACGAACTGTGGTGGGCTGGGATGAACTGTGGTGGTCAGTGGTGGGCTGGGACGGGCTGTGGTGAGCTGGGACGGGCTGTGGTGGGCTGGGCCGGGCTGTGGTGGGCTGGGCCGGGCTGTGGTGGGCTGGGACAAGCTGGGACTGGCTGTGGTGGGCTGGGACGGGCTGTGGTGGGCTGGGACGGGCTGTGACGGGCTGTCGTGGGCTGGGATGGGCTGGGATGATCTGGGACGGGCTGTATTGGGCTGTGGTGGTTTGTGGTGAGCTGTGGTGGGCTGGGATTGGCTTTGGTGGCGGGGAGAGATTTTGCTGGGTGGGGACAGGCTGTGGTGGGCGAGGACAGGTTGTGGTGGGCGGAGACGGGCTGTGGTGGGCTGTGGTGGGCTGTGGTGGGCTGGGACGGGCTGTGGTGGGCTGGGACGGGCTGTGGTGTGCTGGCACGGGCTGTGGTGGGTAGGCACGGGCTGTGGTGGGCTTGGACGGGCTGGGACGGGTTGGCACGGGCTGGGACGGGCTGTGACGGGCTGTGGTGGGCTGGGACGGGCTGTGGGGGGCTAGGACTGGCTGTGGTGTGCTGGGACAAGTTGTGGTGGGTTGTGGTGCGTCGTGGTGGGCCGGACAGGGCTGTGGTGGGCCGGGACGGCCTGTGGTGGGCTGGGAAGGCCTGGGACAGGCTGGGACGAGCTGTGCTGGGCAGGGACGGGCTCTGCTGGGCGGGGACGGGCTGTGGTGGGTTCTGGTGAGCTGGGACGGTCTGGGACGGGCTGACACGGGCTGTGGTGGGCTGGGATGGACAGGTACGACCTGTGGTGGGCTTGGACGTGTTGTGGTGGGCTGGGACTGGCTCTGGTTGGCTGGGACGGGCTGTGGTGGGCTGTGGTGGGCTGGGATGGATAGGTACGACCTGTGGTGGGCTTGGACGGGTTGTGGTGGGCTGGGACTGCTTCTGGTTGGCTGGGACGGGCTGTGGTGGGCTGTGGTGGGCTGGGATGGACAGGCACGAGCTGTGGTGGGCTTGGACGGGCT